>NC_063055.1:9901666-10275833 GCF_018812025.1 Megalobrama amblycephala
CTCTTTCTCTCTTTCTGTGACTCTCTCACATTGTTTCACTTTTCATAAAAACTAAAATAACCTCTGTGTATTAAGTGACTCCAAATTAAGTCTTGAGAAACTAAATACTGAAGTTCCTTACCAGGTGAGATGCAAGTTAAAAAATTAAAAGGATTACTATTATGAAACTGCAACATAATAGCCTATCAAAACATAGCATATTGTAGCATAGGGAGTCAGACTTATTTTAGGTCAAGAGCTGTACTGGGGGAAAAACCTTAAATCATGTACTCATGCTGAACGTGTGGACAAAAAAAACAAACAAACATATATATATATATATATATAGGAGATTATACAGCCTATATGGTACAAGGTGTTACTTTTGCAATGTTCCTCTGTGGATTTGTTTTATCACTAGTTTATTCTTCTCTATTTTTTCATCTTAAATACCCTAAAAATATACTGTCCATTTTACCAGACCTCCAATTCCAGAACATATGTTGAATTTACTGTTCATGCCAATGCCAACATATTGACACTAGTGTCATGCTATTGCAACTCAGCAGAGTCTGAGCTTAATTTAATTAACACAAACTGAGGGAAAAAAGGGACAGAAGAGAGAGACTCTTCCCCAGAGGTCTGTCCTCCAGCTGCCTGTTCTATTTGTACTGAACTCTCTGTCTTTAAGCAGATTTGGGCTCTTTTATTTACTGTTTTACATCCCCACACACACTGGAAGAAATTGGCAGGGGCCCACATTTCAAAATCCAACATTTTTCTGTACACATTCAAATCAGTGGCTGACTGTAAACTCACAACCACCAGGGGTCCTGAGAACATCTTGTAAATTTGTAGTTAAGTAGATGCTCTCTTTCAGTTAACAGTACATGACAATGATCTTCATGCACTCTTTGGGCATGTAAGTTTGTGTGTTTGAGAGAGCATCCTTTAGTGCCAGCCTGCAATGTACTGCTGGAGTATACTGGCACATTTTACATCAGCAGCCTTGTACGCTGTTGGAGGACCACACACACACACACACACACACACACACACACACACACACACACACACACACACACACACAGGTTTGTTTTTGTGAATTGTGGGGACATTCCATAGGTGTAATGGTTTTTATACTGTACAAACCGTATTTTCTATGGTCCTACACTACCCATACCCCTAAACCTACCCATCACAGGAAACTGCACATTTTTACTTTCTCAAAAAAAACCTCATTCTGTATGATTTATATGCTTTTTTTAAAATGGGGACATGGGGTAATGTCCTCATAAGTCACCCTCTCCTTGTAATACCTATGTCAAACCCATATCATTATACAAATTTGTGTTCTGATATGTCATAAAAACATGTGCACGCACACATGTACACACACACTTAAATACACTCCAGGGTTCCCCCGGTCATAAAAAAACCTGGAAAATTAGGGATTTTTTAAAATTGTGTGGACAAGTCATTGCAATTTCTGTAAGTACAGATTTTTTTTAAAACTCACAAGCCCAAAAAAAAAAACAACAACAACAAAAAAAAAACCTCACAAGCCATAGTGGTTCAGTCTGTCAGATTTGTGAGTGAATCATTCTTGTCATTTATTTTCAAATGAGGTGAACCTGAGTAAATCAGGTTCACAAAGGGTAGTGAATTAATCTGAATAAAAATTATTAATTAATCTGAATTTGCTGTAAAAGTAATGGGAATGCATTTTTACTCCATTCAAACTTTGTTTATTTTTTAAAGTGTTAATAAGGTTTTGTATATATATGAAGAATTCCATTGCAAAAACCTCTAAGTCCCTCTGACATATTTACTTTTAAATGCACAGCAATTAAATTATATATATAAAATATTTTTTTTAAATGCATTTAAGATAATATTTTGAAAAGTGGTGTCATATTTGCATGTTGAATTCTGGTCTTCTTTCTTGTATTTGCATAATGAATTATGATTGTTTTATTTTTCTTGCAACAATTTACACTAAAACCATTTTTATATTATTATTTTTCTTCCTTGCAAGCATTAATATTTCCTTCAGGAAATATCAATGTAGTTTCTCTTCACAATCTTTTTGTAGCATGTACCACTTATATTGTTAGTCAAGGTAAATCTTTTTTTTTTTTTTTTTTTTTTTACGTAATCATTTTCTACGCTCTCTCTGACCCTTTAATTGAATTGGCTGTTTTTACTAGGGTTTTAATAGTATTATTCATTATTATTATTCAAGTGAAAAATTTTAAACACTTTTACAGATGGTACTCAACCACAATGCGTTTTTTCGCTGCTACGGGTACCACCACGGTTGCAGCGGGAAAATGCATTTCTGCTCTTTACTGCTAAGTGGCGCTATAACCATAGTGCTGTTTAACTTTGCACAGTGAGCACAGCAACAGTGTGATGTTGTGTTAATAAGTACAGTAATGACCAAACATCAATAATGGCAAGATGTCTTAAGTATGTACTATTCCTTAACCTTCCTCCTCAACTCCGTTTGAATACATGATCCTGGCCACCATTATCGCCAACTGCATCGTCCTGGCCTTGGAGCAGCACCTGCCTGGAGAGGACAAGACGCCCATGTCAAAGAGACTTGTGAGGACACACCTACTCACTTATATATACTGCTGTCCTCATCTCATCTTTTTAAGCTGATTTTCTATTTTCATTTGAAAGCATTTAATATAGATGAATCATTTTGGCCTAGTTATCTACTTATAGATGTATTCCTAGCAATTTGTGTAACGAGAAAACCAAACTATTCTGGTTCAGTCTGCATGTCTGGAGACCACAGTTATACTCTAAATGTAGCACAACCCTTCTCTCTAGAGCTTTCATATTCTTTCCTTCCTCATATTCTTTGTTCTTGACAACTTTATTCAGACTGTAGTTTCCTCCATTGAATTGCTCACCACAAGCTAATTATTCCAATTCAAAGAGTATTTCTCTACTGTTTTACTTCAGTGACATAGTGCTTGTTTAAACGGAGGCAAGTAGTGACACTCTTGTCTCACTAAATAAACCCTGAATTAAAACCAGGATCTTAATAATTGCTGTTCTTGGAGATTAGTTGAATAGAATATTCTGGCTGTGTGTCAAAATCTAATGTGCACTCTATGTAGATAGCATTTTTTTAGGGTGAGTTTGAGTTCTTGGTTTTTTTATGTACCTGTAGGTAGTTTCTGTTGTCTCACATCCAATCTGTATTCTTTTCTCAGGAAAAAACAGAGCCCTACTTCATAGGAATGTTTTGCTTTGAAGCTGGAATAAAAATCATTGCTTTGGGATTTGCCTTCCACAAGGGCTCATACCTGAGGAACGGCTGGAATGTGATGGACTTCATTGTTGTCCTGAGTGGGTAAGTGACAGATGCTACTATCCTCTGAATGATGCTGAGTTTGCTGATTTAAACCTTTCCAGGTCAGGGTCAAGCATCTTCATTTGTTTTGAATTTCGTTGCATGGTTTTCATTCCACCTTTACTTGTAGATCAAGTTTACTTCTTGTAAAATTAGCTAGTTAGCTGGACCTTTTGATAGTTTCACTGTAGATATGTAGAGTGTGTCCTTGTGGGCAACTTTCTACATCGGCAAATTGCTGTGCAACCCAAGGTTGTGGATTTGCTGAAATTCAGTGGACTTTCACCTCATTTTACCTCATTAAACTCTGCTTGATTGAATCATCTGGGGAGAGTGTTAACTTTCAGACCAGGCTGAGTGGAGAAATGAACAGCACCTTGAAAACACTTCATCGCCAAGAACAGATATTGCGCTAGTGCTGTCAAAACAGCGGTGTCAAGAAGTGCTCTCCTCAAGGGAAAGGCTGCTGAAGCTTTCATTTGCAGAGTAAACCACAATTTAGAAGCCTGGATGAAGGGCAGAGGCCATTTTGCTTTGTACCGTAATATTTTTCATCTGTTTTTCAGAGAGGGGATCTAGGAGAAAGGAGGGAGAGAGGGAAAGAAAAAGACAGACACACACATACACAGCGCAACGTAACGATACATATGAAATATTAATCACTGTCATAGTGTTAAAGTACAAAGGGAGATGGGCTTCTTAGAGAATTTTACATGATTCCAGCTCGCTTTCATTATTGATAAGCCCTGGATCTTTGTCTGGTTTAAGATAGGAAGAAAACGCGAGAAAGACTTTAACCTCCCAACCTCTATTTCTCATTAGCTCGAAAGATGTATACTGACACCTGAAAAGCACACACAGCAATAACAACACAGACATTATACAGACATTGTCCTTGAATATACACCTCTGTGCCTGTAAGTCATGACAAAGTTGGTTATACACAGCGTAATCATCTGAAGCAAGAAGTAATCATTTTAAAGACAGCACCAGAGAAACGTTGAGGTCTCGTAATCATAAGGTTCAGAATGGCAGACGTGTAATTAATTTGATGACTGAGAGTCTAAAGACGCTTTAACATGATTCACATCAAGGCATTTCTCTGCAAATGTGCAATACGTCCCTTTGACCTCAGCATGAAAAGTGCTTTAGCAGTGTTTCCTAAACAATTCTGGTTTTGCCCCCCAGCTCCAAATTGGTCATACTGAACCGACACTACTGTGCAAATGTTTAGGGTTGGTAAGATTTTTGGTTACACTTTATTTTAAAGGGTACATAACACACACAGTTTCTGTCAATCTAATGTTAATCTTGAGTACCTATAGAGTAGTATAGCATCCTTCATATCTCTGGAGAGTCTTTAGTTTTATCATATTTATAAAAGACAAATATGCTGTACTGAGTCTTTCTGAAAACAGCCGAGCTCCTGGAGGCGTGCCGTGGGCGAAGCTAAAGAGTCACGAGCATGTGCAGCTTTTGCGTAGCGATTGTCTGCAAGCTATCAATGGTCAGCTAAACAAATGTATTTAAACACACACAATACATCATTGCATTATACCTGGATAACTTTTGATTCACTATACGTTTGTGTTGTTTACATTATATGCACCTAGGTGCCTATTGCCAACAAAACAGACATTTGATGCAGTTTTACTTACCGCCTGCGGTTCCGACTCATGACTGGGATCATTATCGCTGTGACCGCTCCATCTTTCAGTTTCAGACGATCTGTAAATCCAGCGTCGAGCTGGGTCTTGTTTATAAAACCATAAGCGCCAATCCCGAGGGCTTGAGCAGCCAGGGAAAAACATGAAATATTCTCCACTCATTTTAACCAACAAAAAATGTATTTCTACTTTCAGACAGGACTTCATCCTTATTTTCATAGTTAATTTAAGGCGGTTTCTATGATTATTTTAATGACAAATGTCGAGAGTGCAGCAATGTAATGCGTGAGCACAAATTTCTCAGCTCCACTGTTCACTTAACGCTGGGTTCTTTGGGAAGAAAAGTTATCTTTCCCTCACAACCAAAAACACACTTCTTTGGTGACATTGTTGATTTCATGGTCTAAAAACAAAGTGACAAATCTTTCTTGAGCAAGTCCTGTGAAGCGCTGCCGCCAGCTTTCGTAAGCCGAACGAATCACGTTGATGGGCGTGCTCTTTCTCTCTCGCACTGGTTGATGTATGTTCTTATTCCTGTGAATGCAAAGCTGAATTTTCAGCATCATTACTCCAATTTTTAGTGTCACATGATCCTTCAGAAATCATTCTAATATGCTGATTTATTATCATTATTATTATCAATGTTGAAAACAGTTGTGCTGCTTAATATTTTTGTAGAAACTGTTTCAGGATTCTTTAATGAACAAAGTTTGAAGAACAGCATTTATTTGAAATAGAAATCTTTTGTAAAGTTGTAATGTGTCTTCTTTACTGTCACTTTTGATCAGTTTGATGCATCCTTGCTGAAAAAAAGTATTAATTTCTTTAAAAAAATCTTACTGACCCCAAGCTTTTTGTGCATATGCTAAACAAAATGATACCATTTTCATGAATTCATTACATTGATTTAGACTGATAACCTGTGAGATTGTGAGTCTTTTTGATTGATTGATTGAATTAATTAAAAGAATGAATTCAACAGTTCATAAGAGTCATTTGTTCATGAACTGGGCTCAACTGCATGCTTCTTGTTATCAGCTAGCGCAGACAACGCAGTAAAAAGATGTTTTGTCTATCTTTGTGATAATTTCTGATCACTTTCAGACTGCAAGCTGCAATGCAATTTTTGGTCATGTTGATTAAGTTGCGCAACTGCTGAATAGTGGTCCAGGAAACATTGCTTTACAGATAGAGTCATGTTAAAAGTGTTTTAAATATTTATTATTGTTAATTTGTTTTGAATATCTAATGTGTATAATATGATAATTCATTTCTTAATTACTTCAATGTTGATGTGTCTATATGTGCGTATGATCAGTCTCTGGCATCTTGGTTGAATTTTCTATGCTGGTGACATGCAGATTATCTGGTAATCTTTAAATGATGAGGTCAGAGTTAAAATTGTGTAAATGTTAAATGTCATCTTACTACACTTGACCTGTGTTTATGAATGCCCATTATAGCTGGATGATTCCTAGAGTTCAATCCATAAATTTTCTGATGGAACAAGGGTGTAAAGTCAGTAGTATTTTGCTAATGTATGTGAGGGGATGTAGGCAGTCAGTTTTGCAAGTTTTCTCTGTTCCTTTCACTTGCACTTATTCTGTGTTCCTCCGTCTAGATGAAATGGCAAGGCAGTATTTCATCAAAGCCTTGCACTCTCATTAGGAGTTGAGTGAAGATTATAAGATCTGGTGGTATCAGATGAGTCACTGTCGCTCATTAGATTTTAATGAAGTCAGTTGCACAGAGAACAAGGAGAAAGAATGGAAAATGAATGATAGAGAGAGGGAACAGGAAGAGGATGGAAAGCTCATCAAGCATGTGACATCATTGCCAAGTAAATGACTACAAGCGCACAATGCCTTTGTGTTATTAAATGGGACTTTATTGCTACGTTCACACTGTCAATTTTTGAGATTAACCAACCGCATTTACTTACAGGTGTGAGTCTGTGTGAACGTGGCCTGTTTATCCATCAGGGGGTTTATTACAGAATTGTATCCTGTTGGCTTAGTAACCATAGTAATTTTACTTAAGAAATAGAATTTTTTTAAATGATAAGTTAAGAATTAAGATAAGAAGTTTTTGTAGTACAGCTCCAGGAACAGATTCATTCATTAAAATAACATTAGACAAAAAGGAAAGCATTTCAGTGCAAACTTTTTTTTTCTTTGAAATAACATGCTCTGGTGAATCATGCACCATAAGACCAGAGATGTGTCTCAAAGTAAATAGGTTTGCATATTGCCTGGTTCATCCAAACATTTTGTTGACATAAAATTCAAGTGTTCTTGTGTCATTTCCAGTGTCACTGCATTCACAGTTATCAGTGCACGTGGGTGTGTTTTTGTGCTAGTTATCATTCCTCTGCTCTTGACTGTGTCTTAGCAGTGTTGTGCACAGGAAGTACAGATTAGCGCAGTATGGTGGCATGGTGCAGAAGTCTGATTGTATAGTCACTGTGAGTAGGTGGATAAATGGGTTGCCAGTCCTTCCTTAAAGCCTATTATCGGCTGGCTTAGGACTCCAGTCATTTAAATGCAAATGGTGTCTTTGCAATCTTGGGCCTCGTTGCAAGTCAACATCCAGCACCCAGAATCTTGGGGAATGAGAGGACCTCATCCCTAATGACGTTAATAAGCACTGGTGTCTACTAGTCACCCGCCCCCTCTTTAAGCTGTGGGCATGTGGCACGGTGTACTCCCCTCACGCTCTGTTTGTGGCTCCTCGGCTCTGCCAAACACTTAGAGCTCTCTCAGAGACCCTGATAAGCATCCTTCAGATCCACCAACATTGGTCTGCACTGCCAATTTTAAGAAAACACGCATGCACGACAGTAAACATGATTTCTTTGGATGATGAAAATGGTAGAATTCCTCTGATATACTACTTGAGTACTTAGAAATGACAGCAAAGATCAGTATAGAAAGCAGTCTCTTTTTTTACATTAAAACATATTTAACCCTTACAGACCCAAGTATTGATATTGGTGGCATTGTTTTTCCACCTCTTAAACATATTTTAAGGATTGTGGCTTTTATGCTCATTTTTTTCCTAAATAATTTGTTTGTTTTTTTTTGTTTTTTTTGAAGTGTTGCAAAAATGTTCCTCTATAAACGTCTTTCCAGTTAGCTAGAAGATTGAAACTTGCAGTAAGTCCTCTAAGTTTGTGTTAGACCAGTACATTTCTACTCATTTGGAGTAGTTTGTTTACAGTAATTTACAGCATGGTTCATCTAATGAGCTCTTTTGTGTGAAAAACATTACAATACCTTGTTCAGGATGATTTGGCTATGACAACATTCAAAACAATTATATTTGGACTAAGCTTGTAAAAACAAGGTTAAAAAATTTACTGTAGTAGGCAGTAAACAATGTTATGTGAATTTGGCTTGGTGGAAGATTCAAATTGTAAATAATTTATTGCCAAACCAGATACTGTGATACATTTTAAAATGGGAGGGGACCTATTATGCCCCTTTTCACTAGGTGTAATATAAGTCTCTGGTGTCCCCAGAATGTGTTTGTGAAGTTTCAGCTCAAAATACCCCACAGATAATTTATTATAGATTGTCAAATTTGCCCCTATTTGGGTGTGAGCTAAAACACAGCGTTTTTGTGTGTGTCCCTTTAAATGCAAATGAGCTGCTGCTTCCGGCCCCCTTTCCAGAAGAGGGCGGAGCTTTAACAGCTCACGCTTTGGGTTGCTCAACAACAACAAAGCTGGAGAATCTCACACAGCCAAAATGATGATTGTCAGTAATGGTGTTCAGCCTTGCATTGTTCAAACCGGAGTCGGACACTGATGGAGAGACTCAGGAAGAAGTTACAACTTTTAGAATGCAACTGGACATTTCTGAATGGTTAGTGGATAAATTTGTGTAGTTGTTGTGGAGTTGATTCAGCTCATCGACTAGCATGTGCCGTCAGGTTAATCTTTTGTACAAATCCAGCATTGAATTGACCCTCGTTTGTGAAGCAGTCCGGCATAAATAACAGCATGGCAACAACACTCTACTACAACAACTCTTCCTCTTCTTTAGAGCAGCCCAACATGGCCTCACCCCCTTTGTTGTATGTTCCCGGGGTCAGGGTTTATGTACATTTTGGGGTTTGTGATGTCACCAACCCGGGAAGAAGCTCGTTGTAGTCCCTACCAGCCATTTGTTGTAGTCCTTAAAAAGTGATTTCGGTAAAAGAAAATATCTCCCTTTGCATTGAACTTTGAGCATTGTAACTTTGCGGATGTCGTTTATGCTCAGACAGTAACATTACACACTAACTAATGTTAAAAAAGTGAAATCATAATCAAGGACCCCTTTAACCCAAAGGGTCAAAGTTTGGCTGGTTAGCATAACCCGATTAACCTGCTGGCTGGATACAAACTGCATCATCTGGTTCTAAAAAACACCTTTCTCTATTGACTGCTTTTCAAAATTCACATTCTATTTTGAATTGCAGAATCTGCAAAAAATAAGTGTAGATTGTTCTTTTGTTTCATGTTTTTTATTTAGTAATGCATTTTAGAAGCTACATCATACATTTGCATGTTTCCCAGAATACAAAATAATAAACAATTTACACAGTTTTAAATATTAAGAATCAAGCATATGTAAAATTTTAAACTGATTAATTTGTGTAAATTTAGTGAAACATATAATTCAGGGCAGTACTAAATAAAAAACAAAACCCCTCTTTTGGCTGTCATTCATTGCATGCTTTTCTGGATTCCATCAACATTTCTGCCATCATTGTTCCGTTGACCCCATGTTTAACATGCACATCTATCTTATAATTAGATTAGAAAGGCAGAATCAGTTTTGGAAAAACACACTAAGCTTCAATTAATGCTAGGTTATCATGCCTGGTGACAGGTAGCAAATATAAACACATCCTAATGAGATTGTGTGCCTGGCCTGCTTCATATAAACCCAGCGGTAGCCTAATTATCATAAACAGCTGTTGATTAATTGATTGATCAGTTTAAATCTGCACTCCTCATCTCCCCGCGGTTGTTTGCTTTAAAGAAACCGTGGAGTGAGCCTGTAATAATTTCTTCTCTTGGTTGAACAGGCAGAAGCATATAGGCTCCTGACAGGAGTTATAAGTTTGTCTGCCGGGAGCCTGTCGCACAGCGGAGGTGTCCGTGTTCTGACAGGACAGACAGCTGTCATCCATGCATGGCCCCCATTGTTCTAGCAAGGCTTTACACCCACGCTATTTTTAAGAAGCGCTAGGCTCCAAGGGAAAATGCTGTAATGGAGAGAGCTGGGTGACGATAGAGGAGGAAAAAAGAGCTTGCCTTCATTTTACCACAGCTCACCTGTCACAGGCTTGCTAGAGAAACCCAGCTGATATATTCATAATGAGGAGCATACAGAAGACAACATCAGCTGGACTAGTAGATAACACTAGTTTGCACATGGGGAGAAATATGGGCTGCATCCCTTTTCCCATATTTCTTTGACACACTAAAATTATGGTGATAGGAAGGTACCTACTTTTCAATATGTAGTGTCATATGTAGTAATATATTTGATTTTTTTTTTTCAGTATATTTAATGCATGTTAAATTAATTAATCAAGCTTATCAGTTATTGATAGGAATGTTTGAGGAATATCTATAAACCTTCAACATCCGCTTCAAACATTACAATGCTCATGATAACTTTCATTAATTCTGCAAAAAGTAAATCCACTTCACCAGCTAATTACTCTTCCACAGCGATGCCATAGAAATATACAGAGCTACCGCAAAAACATACGTTCAAATACAAAATTCTAAAGATGGCTGCATGTGCTCTACAGCGCTGCCTTGCAATCTGGAGACCTATAGCGTGCTATTTTCAATGCATTAGGATTTAGGATGTACTAATCCAATTCTTGCATTTACCATGTATGAGAACATGTATGCTGATGTGCATGCACATGAGCTTGTGTGGTTCATGTGCACACGTTGTGTGTTAATTATAGCGCCTGTCTGCTAGCTGCTCCTTTACTGAGCCACTTGACTAGCACAATACAGCTTCTTCTGGATAATGCGTTCACACACTCTATCATTACCTCAGCTGCTGATGTAAGAACAGCAGGCTTGAGTCTTGACTTTGTGATGCAGATGCTCAGTGAGCAGGAACAGTGTGAAACTCCATGTCACACTGAACTTGTGCTTGTAGAGAGAGCTGTAGAGAAGCTGTTGTTACTATAAAAATCATTTATATTTTCCATGTTATCGAACACTTTTGTAGCATTTACATTTTTTCGAATGCACTTTTAATATCAGTCAAAAAAAGTGTGTATGTCTGAACATTTATTTGATTTACTTTTTATTTTATATTTTATGGCCATATTCCACCAACAGACTGCATTTCACATTATGAAGCAGGTCAATTTAAAAAAAAAAATGTTTGCAGTCATATGTTAATGTGCCCATGGTTCTAACACAAATCTGACCATTTATGACCCATTTTTTGCATTTACTTTCTATATATGCTCTGGGTGGACTTTGTAGAGCATTGAGTGAACATTAGAGTGTCTGCATGGTGCAACATATTTTATTAAGTTAAAAAGAGCAAGAAAAGTCAAATTTTCCATGAAATTGAAATATGTGGAAATGTATTGCACTTGTATCTTTTGAAACAATCTTAAAACAATCTAAATTGACTGATTGCAATCAGAGAGTGACCAATCAACATCTTTCATACAGCAGCTTTTCATAATGAAGCTCTTTGCCTGATATACTGTAGAGGATTACTGTAAAATGTGCATTACGTCTAGCTTCATAAAATCCTCTCCACTGCCTGTTTTGTCTCAGTAAATTGGCCGCAACTGGTGTATATATGGTTGATCTTTAAAGACTACAGGCATCTAGTTGTCATTCAAATGCTCTGGACCAATCAGCTGTCAGCTGATTGATTTATGTGGACAGGGTGGGGGATCTGTGCAAAAGACCTCACCCCCGCGGCTTTCTTTTGAAGTATTGGTAATGTTCCATATGGCCTTCCAGGATTCTATATATACTGTACAATTAAAAGGGTCATAAAAACGTAGATTCATTCAACAGTGAAACACCACTGTGTTTTGCTCTGAGATGCTATGAACTATTTTACCAAAAATTTTATATTGTAGACGAAAATCAAACAATATTGTGGATAAAATGTAAGTCACATAATGTTTACTTTTTGTTAATTGAATTGTATAAAATCAGTATCATTTTCAGTCATGCTGATATTTAGGGAAAACAGCACTCTGCTTGTGTGATTTTGCTTAAATATATCATGTGTTATAAATATTAAAAAACAAGAACTCGTATAGGGGAATTTTTTTTTTGTCTTCATATCTCAAATTTTGGGAGTATTTTTTTTAATTTTGATGGCATTTTTGCTCAATTAATTTCTGACCCTGCTTCTTATAATCCAAATTTAAATTTTACAGGCTGCAAACAAATAATAGCAGCTCATGTTAACCTGTTTCACCTTGTAAACAAATATACAAAAACACAATGTTCTTCTCAATCTCTGAAGTGTAGTCCATTGTACACAACTTTTTGCGCTCTGTTGATTGAAGGTATTAAAAGCAGCCAATCAGTGTAGATGCATTTTGGGAGTTTTTATTCTGATTGTATTATATAACTATTCAAGTGCTTCGATCAGGTCACTAACACTGGTGTGCCCAAATATTTTTTCACTAACATTAATTTTCCATCATGAACGCAACTTAAATGGTTGTACTCTGCAGCCCTGAATTACATTGTGACACAAAACAATGTGCACTGTAATGTATCGCTCAAACGTTTTTTTAGAAGGATATGTTAATTTAAGCAAGCCACTGTAATCTGTATATAAATAATATTTATATAGAGTAGATAAATGCTTGCTTTAGGTAGCGATGAGATGTAAAAACAGGGATAAGGTCAGAGATTTGTTGTTGGGGACCTTCATATACAGGGTTTATTAAGTGGGCTAAATAGGGTTAGCTTGTGTAATACAATGGAATGAAATGGAATGCAGATCTGCAGTATTTTTCCAACAAAAA
This sequence comes from Megalobrama amblycephala, assembly GCF_018812025.1. Taxonomy (NCBI): domain Eukaryota; kingdom Metazoa; phylum Chordata; class Actinopteri; order Cypriniformes; family Xenocyprididae; genus Megalobrama; species Megalobrama amblycephala. Next base: position 9,914,720 of record NC_063055.1, read on the forward strand.
TGTACTTGCAAAGTTAGTACTGCACCTGTTTTATTGAAGAAATATCAGAAAAACAAATCACTTGTAAAGCCTTTTTATGAATCTATGGGAAAATGATGATGTTGGATACCTCTTTATTTCATAAAAAAGAATGAATGGTTTGAATTGATTTTCACACGCTTGTTGTATTTTCAAAGCAAAGGTGAACTTGACAGTTCGACATCTCTTCTTTATCAGTTTGCTGAGTGATGATCACATGGTCAAGTGTTTGGAGAGCAAACTGGTGGAGTGTGTGCTTCAGAGAGATGCCGTTGAAGTTGGTCAGTGATATTTTAAATAGGCTTGTGTCAGTGCTGGAAAAGAGCGTAGGCTGGTATAACAGATGTTATACTACAACTCCAGGAAGAAATTAATTTTTATGTATTTTCTAGGGCTGCAACAACTATAAAATCGATAATAATCGATAATGAAAATCATCGACAGCGATTCTCATTATCTAGTAGTCGGGTCTGCACACCGTGCACGGAAGACTTCCTTCAGTCGAGTCAAATTACAGCACTGAATAATGCATTTCTATAGACAAAAATGCATCTAAAAATAGTGGAGGAAACAGATTGAGCAGCTGCAGGAAAGGTACGAGATCCAAGCTGATCAAAACATTGAATTCTTTATTTTAAGCTTCAAGCTAATGCATTAGCGTAATGGCTTGCCCTGTCAGGTGCTTTGACAGATGCATGTGCGTCCTGAGCGCAGAACATTCATTCTACGTCTAAATCCTTATCTGTGAATGTGACAAATTCACACGAGCATTTACATTTTGCATAAAGATATTCAGCGCATTTTTCTGAAATATCTGTTGTTTAAAGTTAAATTTAGATTTAAAAGTCAACATATCATTCAAGTATTTTATGAGAGTAGTAACTGTAAAGGGATAACAACATGTAATTGAATATAAATGTAAGACGTTTCTTACAGCCTATTTAAAGAAATGACAGTAAGAGGTGATTGTGTGTGAATTTGTATGTTCCTGCAGAACATTTATCTTGCCTGTTGGTTAACTCCAAATTTGTGTTTTACTTTATTATCTTTATTACTATCTTCATTTTTAGTGTAGAGTAGAGATTTAAACTATATTCACTATATACATTGCTAAAATTATTAGACATTCAGTGCTTCCCACACATAGATTTTACTTGGGCGGGCCGCCCACGTATAATAACGGCCGCCCAAGTATATTCGGAGACACATTTTTGCTTTTATTATTTTTATCTGCGCAAGTTAATGAAACCATCCACGATCGATTAACTTGTCGTTTCGTACCTACTCGTTATGTGTGCATCAGAACTGTTTACTCCCGCTGACATTCAAACGGGCGCTGCATGTTGCAAAGTCACAAGGAGGCGCTGTTGCGCGTTCTACACATAGGTTCTACAAGCTCGCGCAACAGAACTTCAGACTGCTTCAAAGTGATTCTCAATCAATGAAAAGCGCAGATTTATGCCAAGCGATTGCTAATGAACTCATGTTGATGAATTATTACAATGTCTACCTTATGGCCTTTATATAAAATGTTTTAGACGATTGTAAGAATCTGAAGGATCAGCCTTCTTTTGGGCATTATTGGTATTTTGGTTACACTATAAATTATATTTAATTTGATTTCCATTTAATTCATAGTAAATTATTGTAGTCTCCCCCACAGGAAGACAAGACTAAGAACATTATTTGACACATATATTATTCATTTTATAAATTTTACTAGTAAAATCTGTGTCCCATTCGCTGAGAGAGACACTATATGACAGCAAGGAGAACATAGGAAAATGTAAACCATTTAAATGCTGTAATTTTGCATAATTTACAATGCATAATAATACATAATATTAGTATGTAAATAAATGTAATATGTAATTCAAATTAATTTCAATAAATAAAAATACTGTTAAAAATCACACATTGTTTGTTTGTCACATGTAGTAGACCATTTTTGTGCCGTGGGTAATAGGAGGATTTTTCGCCCGGCTGCCACCGCAAGTATATTTCAAACCTGTGGGAAGCACTGACATTTGATATGTATGGTTTGTGCCACAGGTCAGGGCAGCCTAAACTTGTCAGTATTGGTGCTAAACTCATTTTTCATGTTTTTGTGTAATGGTTAATCCACCAGTATGTGTAAACTCTTTAGTTACAGCATTCTAAAGCTACAATATATTTATTGTTATGCATGAATTTTTTATTTTACTATTTTACAAGAAAAGCAGGAAAAAGTAAAACATAGTTGTTGTTTTTTTTTCCAGATGCCCAATTACAGTCAATAAAAACAGAGACTGTTAAGCTTTTTTTAGATATTATGTGTGAATATTATTTAGAAACTATTCAGTTGTTTCGGGTTTGTTATTTTCCTAGTAAATGGCAATAACATTTTTAGCTTTAAACAAGTTTTTGATAGAATCCTAAAATATTTGTGTTCTCTCTTAATTTTGACAGGTAGTTTACAGGTAAATTAAGCACTGCATGTTTTTATAGCATTCAATTGGCACATTTGTTTGAAGTACATTGGGTAGGATGTTATACTGTGTTTTTTGTCAGTAAAATAAAATAATCGGCCAAAATAATCATTAGTTGCAGCCCTAGTATTTTCAATAGATTATTATTATTATAATACAAATAATTACAAAATTAATTTCTTATTAAAAATTTGGTAACACTTTACAATAAGGTTCATTTGTTAACATTAACTAATAATGAACTGCACTTATACAGCATTTATTAATCTTTGTTAATGTTAATTTCAGCATTTACTAATGCAATATTAAAATCTTGTTAACATTAGTTAATGCACTGTGAACTAACATGAACAAACAATGAACAACTGTATTTTCATTAACTAACCTTAAGGAAGATTAGTAAATACAGTAACAAATGTATTGCTCATGTTTAGTTCATGTTAGTTAATACATTAACTAATGTTTAACTAATGAACCTTATTGTAAAGTGTTACCAAAAATTTTCTAGCAGAGTTTGTCATCATAGTGGTTCACATATGCAAATTTGGTTTGATTGCTTATAGTTGGCATTGCATAGAAAGAGAACATGTTGCCAAGGTGTCTTGATGGGGTAGACAGCATATGACAGTTATAGTGATCATATAGTATGAAGTGAAGAAATAACTTTGAAGATACAGTAGATCATTCTGCACTATAGTTTAGTAAGCTGTCAGCTCCACCCTCTCTTTTTCTTTCTCCCTGTCTCTTTTTCTTATGCTCACTGTCCTACACTTCAGCAATAAAACGGAGAAGAGCAGGTCATAACATTAAGTCTCTAAGAGCTAAGAAATACAACATTGTGTGAATTTGCCCTTTGGGAGTTTTGAAAGTGCTGTTTCCAGTAATTTAAGCCTTTAGTGAGACCAGTTGGTGGTTTCTTCTGACTTAACCAGAGTTGTTTTATTCTTGCTGCAACAAATCCTATCTGTCCAACATAGACAGTAAAAAGATTACATGATCTGTGGTCTATGGCCACAAGCAGAACTGAATGTCTCAAAGACTTCTTTAAATACAAATGTTTTGTAGCACAGCAGTGGGAAGTCTGATTCATTTTAGTGAATCGGTTCATTTGGAAATTATTTTTTTCTTGTAGGACAATGTCACTGTTTTTATTAAGCCATGTATTTTTTATATATATACAGTATCTCACAGAAGTGATTACACCCCTCACATTTTAGTAAATATTTTATTATATCTTTTCATGTGACAACACTGAAGAAATGACACTTTGCTGCAATTGTATAACAGTGTAAATTTGCTGTCCCCTCAAAATAACTCACCACACAACCATTAATGTCTAAACCGCTGGCCACAAAAGTGAGTACACCCCTAAGTGAAAATGTCCAAATTGGGCCCAAAGTGTCAATATTTTGTGTGGCCACCATTATTTTCCAGCACTGTCTCAACCCTCTTGGGCATGGAGTTCACCAGAGCTTCACAGGTTGCCATTGGAGTCCTCTTCCACTCCTCCATGATGGCATCATGGAGCTGGTGGATGTTAGAGACCTTGCGCTCCTCCACCTTCCGTTTGAAGATGCCCCACAGATGCTCAATAGGGTTTAGGTCTGGGGACATGCTTGGCCAGTCCATCACCTTTACCCTCAGCTTCTTTAGCAAGGCAGTGGTTGTCTTAGAGGTATGTTTGGGGTCATTATCATGTTGGAATACTGCCCTGCGGCCCAGTCTCCGAAGGGAGGGGATCATGCTCTGCTCATTCATGGTTCCCTCAATGAACTGTAGCTCCCCAGTGCCAGCAGCACTCATGTAGCCCCAGACCATGACACTCCCACCACCATGCTTGACTGTAGGCAAGACACACTTGTCTTTGTACTCCTCACCTGGTTGCCGCCACACAGGCTTGACACCATCTGAACCAAATAAGTTTATCTTGGTCTCATCAGACCACAGGACATGATTCCAGTAATCCATGTCCTTAGTCTGCTTGTCTTCAGCAAACTGTTTGCGGGCTTTCTTGTGCATCATCTTTAGAAGAACTTCCTTCTGGGATGACAGCCATGCAGACCAATTTGATGCAGTGTGCAGCGTATGGTCTGAGCACTGACAGGCTGCCGCCCCACCCCTTCAACCTCTGCAGCAATGCTGGCAGCATTCATACATCTATTTCCCAAACACAACCTCTGGATATGACACTGAGCACATGCACTCAACTTCTTTGGTCGACCATGGCGAGGCCTGTTCTGAACCTGTCCTGTTAAACTGCTGTATGGTCTTGGCCACCGTGCTGCAGCTCAGTTTCAGGGTTTTGGCAATCTTCTTATAGCCTACACCAGCACTTCTCAAAGTCCGGACTCCGGTCCGGATCCGGACCCGGAGGGGATTCAATCCGGACCCGCCTCCATTTCGTATTTCAACAGCAATAATTGTGTGTAAGGGATTAAAAGTCTGGATTTCCTACTTTGATAAACGCATGTCAAAATAATTTGTTTAGTGTTTTATGTCTTTTTGGAGATGGTCCGAAATTAAAGCGAAGGCGAGATATTTAAAGTTTTCCTCCGTGATTCAGTTGCCATGACATCCAGTGAGCATATAGGCTACTTTTGATGTAATTGGGTGCGAGTTGCGCGACGCGACACTTCACGCGCAGTAAGCGTTTGAATGGGTGTGGAGCAGTGGTTCTCAACCTGCGGCCCGTCACAAATGTAAATGCGGCCCGCGATATGCCGACCACAATAATAATAATAATAAATAAAAAATTAGCATACAATTTATTTTTGTTTTAAAATTTAAATTAAAGTGAATTAAAAAAATATAAATGAGCTATAATGCTTTATTTGTCATATAAAATAATTTTGGTGAGCATTTATTATTTTCAGACATCAGCCAATGTAGGCTAATGACGCAATCACTCAGTTAACGAAACAAACACAAGTGCGCGCTTAGGAAGAGTTCAAACAGTAGCCATTAATTTTGTAAATTTAAGCCTCAAAATGGTCAAATTTGTTATTAAAGGAGAAAAACTAAATGTGGAAGATAAAATGAAGGAACACAAGCAAACAAGAAGAGTCGCAGCATCAGCAGTAAAGGTAAGAAGAATGGAAGAATCAGTTTGCTGTTAATGAGCAAGATGGGCAGCCTTCCTGTTTGCTCTGTAGTAAAGTAGCCTACTTGATAAGCAAAACCTACAATTTCAAAAGAATGAACTGTGAATTCGATGTGTTTGATTGATGTATTTTAAATCAGTAAAAATAACCGCATCAGCGCACCCGCGGCTGGATGAGCCCAACTCGGCCGCGCGCTAGCGGATCCGATGCTCCGCGAGGGATTGCGACATGACAGAAAGCTTGATATCGTCAGAGATTGTAATTAGCCTACAGTGCGCTCATTGTTGTTTGTAAAAAGAGCTGAGTAATATTTGCTTATTAAGGCGTTTATGTGATTGTTTGGTGACTATTGTGATGCTGTTGAAGAGAGTCATAAAGTCATACAGAATTAAATAGCAACTTAAAGTGATTGTATATACAGTTTGTGTGTTCATTGAGCATTACTGATTATTATTGTAAAGCTAATGTCAGTAAGTTAGTTTTTATTTGTTATTTATTGTGTGCAACATCTAAGTATAATAATAGTATTATCTGCTAATACCATAACATTAAATCTGATTGGTTTGCATTGGTGACGTCATATGTAAATTATATGCGGACCGTGAGACTTGCACTTGGACCATTGTGCGGCCCACTGGGAAAAAAGTTTGAGAACCACTGGCCTACACCATCTTTATGTAGAGCAACAATTCTTTTTTTCAGCTCCTCAGAGAGTTCTTTGCCATGAGGTGCCATGTTGAACTTCCAGTGACCAATATGAGAGAGTGAGAGCGATAACACCAAATTTAACACACCTGCTCCCCATTCACACCTGAGACCATGTAACACTAATGAGTCACATGACACCGGGGAGAGAAAATGGCTAATTGGGCCCAGTTTGGACATTTTCACTTAGGGGTGTACTCACTTTTGTGGTCAGCGGTTTAGACATTAATGGCTGTGTGTTGAGTTATTTTGAGGGGACAGCAAATTTACACTGTTATACAAACTGTACACTCACTACTTTACATTGTAGCAAAGTGTCATTTCTTCAGTGTTGTCACATGAAAAGATATAAAATATTTATAAAAATGTGAGGGGTGTAAAACTAATAATGATATTTAAAATGATCTTGCTCATAAGATGACAGCCTTTGGTGGTTCCCGTATTTGATAACTAACAAACTGACATTGTGTCTTTTTCCAATTCCCTTTTCTTTTTAAGGATGTCTAAAACTGGATAAGTTACATATAGAGAGCTAAGTGAAGGAATTAGCAAATAAAATGGATGTAAGATCTTTCTTTCATCAGGCTAATGTCTGCTCTCTATTTTAAGTCATCTGGGTAAACAAGTTTCTTCAGGACGACGACCTGTTCTGGGGCCTGTAATTTCTCATTCACTGGTTTGGCACACTGACAGGATGGGTAATAACTGGCTGGGACACTCTGTGTCTGTCTCATTTTTTTTCTCTTTCTGTCTAGTAAAGTGAGCTTTTGTGGAACAGTAATGTGGTTAATAAACACAGAACTACTACTTCATAGTCATGCAGTTATAAAAACGTAATCACAACACTTAGAACATGCCAACCAATCACAATCAGGAATTTTACATTTCTGTAGTAAAACTGCATTTAAGAAACCATTCATAATACAGCATGATTCTAATAATGGTAACAATTATATGTTCACACCAACATTTTAAATTATATTCACTGTAATCAACAGTAAAGACCATCAGGGGCAGTGCTGGTTGGGTCTGGGGTTGCTATGGTGAGAGTAGGGGGAGTGTCATATAGCCAGATGGAGGGAGAATTTCCCCTGCTGCTGTGTGAAGCTCCAGTGATGGTGGAGGAAACATTTGAACCTCAGATGATGAGCTAACTGATACACATAATAGTCAGTATGGGGTAGCTATGTAATAGGGGTTATGGCGGTATTCATAATCCAAAGGAATGGGGGTTTTCATCACTGTAAATACCAGTATCTGGCATAATATCCAATTTTCAAATATCTTGGAATAATTTTTTGTTTTCCTCTGAGATAAGCATTTGAAGTCTATGAGGTATTCAAAGTTTAATAGTGATGTGCTTTACTGTAATGACAAACTTTTTTACAAAATACTCATGTGGCTTTGAATTTGACATTTAAGGGTGCAATGTGTAAATTTTAGCAATTGCAATTGCAACCAACAGCTCAGTCCACCACTTACCCCTCCCTTTTGTAGCACATAGAGAAGCTACGGTTGCTGACACAGGACAAAGATGTCGTTGCCTGAGACAGCAGAGAGTAGTCAGTCAAGCAATGAAGTTTCTTCTTGCTTCTAACAAAGAACAATCTCTGCTTCTAATAAACCAGACGACGACTACTACTGCTGTTACTACTTCTTTGTGCGTATTCAACGTAGTAACAAGGAAGAACAACAACAACGTAGTGACAAAACGTGCTCTGTAGAGTAGTTTGTCTGTTTAGGGCTACTGTAGAAACATGCCAGCGCAAAATGGCGACATTTTACCACAGCACCGCCCCACAATATCAAGCCCCGCCCCCTAGCACCCCCCTGAAAAAATATGTTCCTGCGGCTATCCTAAGGCCAGCTCCATGCCAGGGGGTGCTGCAGCACCCTCAGCTCCCTTACTTCCCACGGTACAGATTACAACAGGACCTGATCTGATCCACCCTCACACTTGTGCTGGTAAAAAGTGAAGGTGTGAAAAATCCCTTTGAAATTCATTGTAAGGACACAATGCTAAAAAATTCTTGGCATTAAAAAAAGCTGTTATATTCACACATTGTTAGATAGATCCTAGACATCCTAGTTGCTTTGCACCTTTTTATTTAACTATTCATGTAATGAATGAATATTTACTCCTGGATCCTGAATAATAGTGAAGGTAAATTTTTCCATCTGAGCATCTTTCTTTGCCAAAGAGTACTAGGGCTGGTTATTGGCAGTTATCTTACAATACAATATAAATCTGTTCCTGTCTATATTGGAGTCTGCATTTAAAATTTGTTTTCTTGTTGAAAAATTTAGATCGCTATATATTTATAAAAACAATTTTTGGGACTCATAACTGTGTTATGGTGCTATGTGAACGTAGCCTATTACTAATTGCTTTATAAGGCAAAATAAATTAAGCAGCTAAGGTCAAGGGTTAAAACACTCTGATTGGGCGTCATTAGCACTCATTTGTAATTTATTACGGTTTCAGATGTCTGCTCTCTGCCTCTTTCTGTCTTTTACTCTCTCTCTCTTTGTCTCTTTCTCCCTGCATGTTTGACAATTAGTTAAGTGTTTGCTCTTTACCAATGATGAATAATTGATCTACTGGTGTCTTAATGATTCATATGCCATCTGTCACAATGTAACGGTTGCATGTGTGAGTCAGGGGCCCATCAAAGAGCCGTGTATCTGCAGCGGGAAGAGAGGGATAATTAACCAGCACTGTCTGGCTAACTGACAGAAGACTGGAAATACCACAATATCAACATTGTGAGGGACGCAGGCTGCTAAAATCTGTGTGATATCATAGAAATCTTGAGAGGATTTGCACATATTGACATTTGGTTTGCAGATCAAATTAGGTGTTTATTTTAAATGGCACAGTGCTCTTAGATTTTAAATTTAGGTTGGGATCTGCAAACGATTATGTTGGCTAACAGAGATTATACCACCCACAGGCTTTGTATGCCTTTTTTTTTAGAATTGTCAGTGTTTGCTAAGGCAAGCATCATTATTTCTGGATTTGGACAAGCACATACTGTATTTGCTATGGACATTAAATTATTAAAATTATGCAAATGTTGAGAAAAGTTGTTCTATTACTTTTCTAAGTGATCAAACTTCACCTAGTGGGTGATGGGCCGTATTACAGAAACTTTTGTCTTAAGTCTTAAGTGAAGTTCTGACAAATTCTGACAAAGTTTCTAACTGAAATTGTTGTATTGTTTCTGTAATATGACCCCAGAATATCATGGAGATTTGCAATGCATATCATAGGTTCGGTTCCCAGGGAACACACAAAGGGCCAGATTTACTAAACGGGGCAAATGAGAGCGCAATTCCACAAATGTGCCGATGGGAGTGGCAAGTTTTGTGCATGATCTACTGCTGATGCGCAAATTAAAGAACACAGACACAGTCAAATCGTTTACATAATGACCAACGCAATCTACATAGTTCGGTTCGTTTGGTTCATTTGGTCCGGACCAAAAAAGAAAAAAAACATTTAGTCCTGGTCCGATTAGCGTTCAGATTGGCAATCTTATCACTGAACCAAAAGATACGGAACCTAAATTCAAAGGGATATGTTCACAACCTGATTGGTCGGATTTTATGACGTATTGCCTATTTTGAGATGGAGCTTACCGAACATCCAAAACAATGCTGTGTGCTGAGATAAATGCACTTGTTGTGTGTGCGTAGCCTGCATATGATGGTATTTTGGCCAACTGGGAACTTGTGAAGAGCTTATAAAATGTGTAAAGGAGTCAAAACAGCGGCGGGAATCCCTCCAATCTGCTGCGTGGAGATGCATGTCTGATGCCTATGACGAGAAAAAAACTATATGCGTGAGGATTCTGTCCTTTTTAGGGTCTCATCTTCCTGTTTTTGGTTCGTTTACATGTCTTTGGTCCGTGTTGCGTTCATATATCATTCAAACCGCACCAGAGTTCGTTTGGAAGCGGACCGAGACCCATCTTTTCAGCGGGCTCGGTCCGCAGGTTCTGTGCGCAAAAAGATGGCAGCGTTCACACGTTTAAATGAACCGCAATAACAGAGCAATCTCACCAGGGTTTGTTTTAATCGAACCAAACATGACAAGTGTGAACACACCCCTTAGTGTTGGGTCGCAAATAAGTGCGGGTCGGGTCGATAGGTGCAACTTGTTACATGTAATATACAGATAAAGTCTTCCTCTGGCATTCCATAGAAATGAATACGAGTGAAAAAATTTCTTCCTTCTACCACGCGCTCTATGTTCTCTGCAGTGTCTCCTCCTAACAGCAACAATTGTAGCCATGTCGCAAAATGGGTTAAGATATACTTTTTTTGGGCGTTAAATAATTGCGCAAACATTAGTAAATCGCGTTGCATGATTCATTTAAATACTCTCCTCCCAAAAATTTTGCGTCTGAAAGGGAAACTCCTACAAATACGTATGCAATAAGGTCATCCGCAAAAACAACTCCACGCCTTTTCAGCGCTAATTTTGCACTGCGTGTCTTTAGTAAATCCCGACAGTATTTTTTTTATGCCAAAAGAGGGTTTGCGCTGGCGCAAGCTGTTAGTAAATCTGGCCCAAACTAATGATATTTTTTTCTATAAGTCAGTTTGGATCTGCAAATTGTGTAAATATAAGGACAAGAAACTAAATTTTAAGATGTATACAGAGATTCAAGATAATATCTAATAAGTTTTATGCAACAGTATCGTATACAGTTTTGTTACTCAAGTAAATGTATATTGGATTTTTAGATATTTTTGTATATTTAAAGTGTGGTTCTATTCGCAGAGCTTAATCCTGCGTGTTAATCATTAGTATGAACTTTGGCTATACAGCATGCTCACATGAATCCCAGGAAGCCCATTCGGTTTTTATGGAGATCTTGTGGTCTTTTGTTAGTGGTAAAATGTCGTACTGTTCATTCAGTGCCAGGGAATTGTCTTCACACCAGCTTTGTGTTCCTGACCCGCCTACACACAATATTGTTTTCAGAGAAAACAGTCAAGATCTCTCTCTTTCCTCTCAACCTCCTCTCAAAGTGAGGAATGATGCTTTCCTTGCATGAAATTTGTGTTCTCTCTTTCTATACATATGAATGCATCTTTGCATTAGGCTTAGAGAGCCTTTGTCTTTAGGCAGTAATAGTTTGTAAATGCTAACATTATAAACACAAGCTGTTATGAATTATGTAAGCATAATTGAACATGTGCTAATGTTACATAATTTGTACTGATGGATCCATCACAATGCTTGCAGGGCACATGATCATTTTATAAACTTTTCTCAACAGATTTCTTAGTGAAAACTATCATTCTGCCACTTATATAAATGCAACAAATAATGTTGTCAGATATCATGCATTACATTTTCCATCTAATTTCTTATCCTTTAAAAAAAATTAAACATTTTTCTGATTGCATCCTTTGTGCCATTGCGATTTAGAGACTCCCCGCAAATGTAGGAGCAATGTTCTCTCTTTCTTTCTTTAGCAGTCTTTCAGTGAAGTCTTTCATCTCATTCCTGTGCTGCTATTTTAATTCTTTCACAGGTCCTAAATAGAATCTCTGACATCCTGCTACCTTGACACCCCAGATGTGACTAATATGCAGGACAATCTGAGATTAATATTCCACTGTTATAAAGCCCTACTGAAAATGATGTGAAAAAAATTGGGTGGGAAATATTCTGTGGCTTGTGCTATGCAGTTATTAATTTCACTATGGGTGGGCTACAGGAGTTGTCTAAAGGTGTAATGAAGTTGTATTTTATCTTTGATGCATCATTTAATACAGGTCTTCATTAAAGGGATAGTTCACCCAAAAATGAAAATTTGATATTTATCTGCTTACCCCCAGGGCATCCAAGATGTAGGTGACTTTGTTTCTTCAGTAGAACACAAATGATGATTTTTAACTCCAAACGTTGCAGTCTGTCAGTCATATAATGCATGGCAATGGTAACAAAATCTATGAGAGTAAATAAAACATGCACCGACAAATCCAAATTAAACCCTGCGGCTCGTGACAACACATTGATGTCCAAAGACACGAACCGATCGGTTTGTGCGAGAAACTGAACAGTATTTATATAATTTTTTACCTCTAATACACCACTATGTCCAACTGCCTTGAGTGCGTGCACGGCATCCAGTGTGTGAGGTGTGTACGTGCTCTGGCGTAGTTTACGCAAGCGCCGGAAGTGATCTCTCGCGTGTATACATCACTCATTGTTGCACAGTGCACAAACATTGTAGGTATGATGGCTAATCAAAATGGTACTTACTTGCGCTTATCTGGATTGTTCAAACCAACTTAAAACTAAAAGATTACATTCTCTCGCGCGTTACCATGTTACCATTGTTACCATGTTACCCCCTGATTTTTGCAACTAATTTTACACTCAACAGGCTTCTATTTGGATGACTGCATTAGCTTTTGCCTATGCTAGCAAGCTCATACATAGAATTTTTAAATGCGATAAAGAAGTTTATGATAAACTATTTTCCTAGTTTTACATTGGTTGTACCACCTGACATGGAAAGTGTACCAACCTACCTATACTTGAAATTTTTATCAGTATTTGAGAGAGATCTACAAACCTTTTCATTTCAAAGCCACAAGGATCATTTGGGGTCCTCTGGATGATGCATGATTATTACCTTGTCAGTTCATAATAAAAGACCCATGTTTGCAGTTGTGCCACCCGGCATTTGAGAATATACAAATAACTGTAACAAAAGTTTTTAAATTATCTCAGCAGATTTAAAACTACTGATATTTATACAGTTTGTTTATGTGAAATGTTTCAAACATAAAATTATGCCATAGTATTTTATTTTGAAACTCTTATTATTAAAACACTGTTTTTCTTAGTTTTCTTAGTATGTTCATTTGTGCGGATGGTTGCGCCACCTGACATTTTGGGGGTTTAAGATACCAAAACATAAAATAATATTTATTATTTGAATGTACTAAAAATTAATTCAAACTAAATAGGTTTTATAGAATAAAGTTTTACATGTCATCATGAATTTATCAAATTATTTTAAAAAGGCAGTAATGCACTTAGACACAAAAATATGCACGTCATGCCATTGACCCATGTATATTTCATTTACACAGTGAAGATATGCAGTGTTTTTTTTTTTATACATTTGATTACTTTATACAATTTATGTAGTACTTATTTCGAGTGCTTGAAGTTTTTCAGGTAGGTCTGTTTCTTTGTTCTATTCTAGTTTGTTGTCCTATTGCTTGTAATGAGTTTCTTTGTTTTTATTTTATCACTGACTGTTTATTTGTCTTCAGTAAGCTTGAGAGGTTTTTATATATATATAAACTATATACACTAGTCAACATTTGAAGTGGATCAAAACCTTTCATCAAAGTTGTCCTAATACCTTATTCTTAGGTCAACTTAGTTCTTAGGACAACTTTGATGAACTTTTTTGATCCACTTCAAATGTTGACTATATATAACTATATTGTTATATATCATTATCGTCAAATAAAATTACTCATATCGTGATATAAGATTCATATAGCCCACCTGACTCCATACAAAGTCACTCTCATCTGACGCTCTCAGTTTTCCTTTATGTGTCTTCCTCTTTTTTGTGTGTCTTGTGTTCATGCACCTCACTCATCTCGGTGCGGTGGAATGGGATGGAGTTTAATTAGCCAACAACAGGAGTGCCACGTGAACTGGGCTATGACAGAATCCATAATTTTTAGCTTTGGTTGAGATGTTGGAAAGGACGGTTCATCCCAGGTTACACACATGGCATCCAGTGGGTAGCTGTCAGAAACCGAATGCCGACAAAAGCTTAGCACACACTAATGCTCCTCTCATTTCCCTCCAGGCTGCATCTCAGATGAGTTGCCGTTTCCTGTTAGGTGGCACAGCAAATAAAGGACAACATTAGCATTTTATAATGAGCCATGCCCTTGATGGGTTCCCTCTGAGAGAAGAGGGATTCTATTCATTCTAATCAGACCAACAATAATCATATCACATTATTACAAGGCCCTTTTCTGGCCTGCATCCTAGGAGGATGGTTACGATGATCCGCACAGCAATGATCAATCAGGAAAATGTATCTGTGAATTCTCATCTTCTCTTTGGATTGTCACCACCAGCATATGTTGTGTTTTAGATGCATGTATGTGTAAGTGTATGTATGTATATTTGTGTGTAAATACAACCTGAATTACGGAAATGTTGGGACGTTTTTAAATTTAAATAAAATGAAAACTAAAAGACTTTCAAATCACATTAGCAAATATTTTATTCACAATAGAACATAGATAACCAATGTTTAACCTGAGAAATTTTACAATTTTATGCACAAAATGAGCCCATTTCAAATTTGATGCCTGCTACAGGTTTCAAAATAGTTGGGACGGGGGCATGTTTACTATGGTGTAGCATCTCCTCTTCTTTTCAAAACAGTGTGAAGATGTCTGGGCATCGAGGTTATGAGTTTTGGAGTTTTGGTGTTGAAATTTGGTCCCGTTCTTGCCTGATATAGGTTTCCAGCTGCTGAAGAGTTTGTGGTCGTCTTTGACGTATTTTTCTCTATAGGTGAAAGATCTGGACTGCAGGCAGGCCAATTCAGCACCCGGACTCTTCTACGACAAAGCCACGCTGTTGTAATAGCTGCAGTATGTGGTTTTGCATTGTTCTGCTGAAATACAGGCTTTCCCTGAAACAGATGTCATCTGGAGGCTCCCCTATTCTAGTGCCTTCCAAAACATGCAAGCTGCCCATACCATATGCATTTATGCACCCCCATACCATCAGAGATGCTGGCTTTTGAACTGAACGCTGATAACAGGCCAGAAGGTCTCCCTCCTCTTTAGTCCGGAGGACACGGCGTCTGTGCTTTCCAACAAGAATATCAAAGTTGGCCTTGTATGACCATAGAACACTTTTCCACTTTGAAACAATTCATTTTAAATGAGCCATGGCCCATAGGACATGATGGCGCTTCTGGACCATGTTCACATATGGCTTCCTTTTTGCATGATAGAACTTTAGTTGGCATCTGCAGATGGCACGGCGGATTGTGTTTTCTGACAGTGGTTTCTGGAAGTACTCCTGGACCCATTTAATAATGTCATTGACGCAATCATGCCGATGAATGATGCAGTGTCATTTGAGGGCCCGAAGACCACGGGCTTCCAATAAAGGTCTTCGGCCTTGTCCCTTACGCACAGAGATTTCTCCAGTTTCTCTGAATCTTTTGATGATGTCATGCACTGTAGATAATGAGATTTGCAAAGCCTTTGCAATTTGACGTTGAGGAACATTGCTTTTAAAGTATTCCACAATCTTTTTATGCACTTTTTCACAGCTCTGCCCATCTTTACTTCTGAGAGCCTCTCTAAGACAACTTTTTTGAGACCTGTAGCTGGCATCAAATTTGTAATGAGCTCATTTAGTGGATAAAAATGTAAAATTTCTCTGTTTAAACATTTGTTATGTTCTATTGTGAATAAAATATTGGCTCATGTGATTTGAAAGTTTTTTTAGTTTTCATTTTATTCAAATTTAAAGAATGTCCCAACATTTCCAGAATTTGGGTTGTATGTATTAGACTTTTTATAACTTTATTTTGGTTCTTGCAATTCAATATTATTGGATTTGTATGATAAATTACTTGTGATTATTCCTCATTTGTAAGTCGCTTTGGATAAAAGCACCTGCTAAGTGATTAAATGTGTAATCTGCATAAAGCAGCCAGGAAATTCATGCTGGTCTTTTCAGCAGGGTTTCTAAAGCATGCAGGAGTCCAGGTGTTGTAAAGAGTGTACAGAGATCTTTTTTTTCAGATAACCCTTAGCTTTTTTATTTTTCTATGTTGTATCCTGCCCCCTCCACACTCACCTATTCGGTGCCATCACTCTTTGTGCCCCCTGAAAACTCACACATACTGAATTTACTTGGCTATGTAAATTAGGACATACCATAGACCAGCGATATTCAATTAAAGTTCCAAGAGCTCTGGTTTCCTTCCCAGATTCTTTCCCAGCAAAGGTCCGGACAATACTTTTTTGTAATAGTTATATATATTTCCATCTGGGCAGCAGTAGTACTTCATAAAAGAAAATACAAATATCCCTAACAGTCAAAATTGTGATCAAAGGTAAGGATATCGGGTCCCGAGTGCCAAAGCAGTGGCGTCTGAGAATTTAAAAAAATTAATATGTCATCAGTTGAGCCCAGTTGGATATGAATATTAAAAGGTAATATCAGATGTTTTATCAGGCTATTGTTATTTTTACATTTAGAAACCTATGCAAGGCAGAAGGCCATGTGACTGATAAAAGGTACTATATGGAGGCTCAGGGTTTTCTTCTTGAAGTCTGGACCATTTTTATATTTTGCTTAAAATAATATCTCTACTAAAAACAAACAAACAACGTACATAAAATTCTCTCATTATGAGCAAAGTTAACTAGCAATATCAGTTTTAAGTTTTAATGGTCTTTCCTTGCCATCTACAAATAATTTTACCAATTATAACATTGTTTATTATGAAATGCTCTTAAAGGTCCCGTTCTTCGTGATCCCATGTTTCAAACTTTAGTTAGTGTGTAATGTTGTTGTTAGAGTATAAATAAAATCTGTAAAATTTTAAAGCTCAAAGTTCAATGCCAAGCGAGATATTTTATTTAACAGAAGTCGCCTACATCGAACGGCCAGTTTGGACTACATCCCTCTACTTCCTTCTTTAATGACGTCACTAAAACAGTTTTTTGACTAACCTCCGCCCACAGGAATACACAAGAGTTGCGTTTGTAGAGTGTGTTTGTCGCCATGTCGTCGAAACGCTGTTATTTTCATCCCGCAGTCCAATCACCGGGTCTGATTCCGGCTCAAATTGATAGGGTAAAATTAAAGACATGTTTACAGTAACACTGAGCGCGTGCATCTCCACGTTATGGTAAGAGGCGTGACCTTTCCGGGCAAGGAGCGCTAAGCTGCTGTCGAATCACAACACAGGAACAGCTGGCACAATCAGAACTTGTTGCGTATTTCTGAAGGAGGGACTTCATAGAACAAGGAAGTCATCAGCCCGTTTTTATGACAGTGGAAACAGCGGTATACAGATAAGTAAATTATGTGAAAAATACTGTGTTTTTTTACACGCGAAACATGAACACATGTTATATTGCACACTATAAACACAATCAAAGCTTCAAAAAAACATGAAAAACGGGACCTTTAAAGGGTTAGTTCACCCAAAAATGAAAATTATGTCATTAATGACTCACCCTCATGTCGTTCCAAACCCGTAAGACCTCCGTTCATCTTCGGAACACAGTTTAAGATATTTTAGATTTAGTCAGAGAGCTTTCTGTCCCTCCATTGCAAGTGTTTGTACGGTAGACTGTCCATGTCCAGAAAGGTAATAAAAACATCATCAAAGTAGTCCATTTGACATTAGTGGACTTTTTGAAGCATCGAAAATACATTTTGGTCCAAAAATAACAAAAACTATGACTACAATGGAGGGACAGTTTCTAAAGCACACTTAGCGCATCCAAATAAAAACTAAGCTAAGAATCGATTCTGAAATTCTCAGAATCGATCCAGAATCGTTGGAGAGAGGATGCATCGATTGATCGTTTTTTTTTTTTTCTCCCACCCCTAGTGAATATGTTTGTGTGTGTAGGGGACTATAGACCTTACATAGCTCCGTCCCTTTTCAGCGGTGCGCTCATTGTGATCTGTCTTCCGGTTTGTATTTCTACAACATCAAGGTGAGATCTTACGGATTTATGAATGAACTACTCATTTTAAAATTTTCCTAGTCTTCTGACATTTGTTATGACATGTGCTTCATTACAATGCTCATGATAACTTTCGTTAATTCTGCAACAAGTAAATCCATTTCACCAGCTAATTACTCTTTAACAGCAATTCCATAGAAATATACAGGGCTACCGCAAAAAAGTTAAAACACAAAATTCTAAAGACTGCTGCGCGCTTGTTTCTCTGTGGCATAAGGTCTATACACAAAACAAACGAGTGGAATGAAAAACAGAGATGACTCATTGTTCATGCCTGATGAATGTCACCTGCTCTTAGAAGGAAGCTGTGAATCAGAAGTGACCCTTATTAGAAAGTGTGCTGGCTGTCATTCATTGAGAGGCATTACCTCATTAAGGACTACACGCATTTAGCACCGCTGCTCTAATTACTCCCCTTTACCTACAGTGTCACTATGAATCATCACTATTACCATGTCACTAATGATGGAGATTGCATAGTTTACCCAACACCATCATTTACATATTTGTGAAATATTTATATATCCTGCAAAATTGTTGTTTTGTTTCTTCGCCTAACCTATGTTTGTTTTTATTTTGTTAACAGGATTCTGGCCACAGCAGGAGCCCACATGAATATTTCATTAGACCTGCGAACGCTGAGGGCTGTGAGGGTATTACGGCCCCTTAAACTGGTTTCTGGCATTCCTAGTATGTTTGTGAATCTAAATGAAGTTCTTAATCACTCTGTGTAATTTTGTTTGAGAGGAGGATTATTACACTGTGTCCTAATCAGGTGCAAAGCGATAAAACGACAAGACAAATCCAACTCCAACAAGTTACATGCAACAAGGCATTTTGTTTGTTGCAAGAATGTCTGTTTATCTGGGTAGCTGCACAGTAAAATCTCATTGGTCCAAAAACCCACTCCACACATCTGTAACCTATCACATTGCATCTGGTTAGGACACAGTGTTTTTTCACATCTAAAGAAATGAATAGTATATTTTCCAACCTAGGCTCATTGGATAAGCGTTCCTCTACCTACATTTCTGCAAATCTCCAAAAACCAACCTATACATACAATTCACTACAGTTTCCAGCTGAAATGAACACTAGAGGCTGTAAAACACCAATAACTTTTATTCCTTTTCCCTAGGACTGGGTATTAACTCAAATTTCATGATTCAATTTGATTTCAATTCACAAGCTTTCAATTCAGTTTCAATTTGATTCGATATCGATTATTTTGAATATACTGTATATCAGGTACAGTTCATGGCAAATGAAAAAACCTCTCAACTAATGCTGTAAACTATACGGGAAGTCAGTTGGTACAATATTACTATAATATCGTAGGTTTAACTCAACAGTTTTTTTTATACAAACATTTAAATTACACAAAAGGAAGTTTTTTTTATAATAATAAAGTTATTATAGTAAGTTATAATACTCGCATTCATTTTTTGAAAAATAAACGTTTAAATGGTGGCTGTTATAAAAACTTGACAGATTTATTCAAACATACTTTAAACATCAAAATTATATTGAATATGTATTATGTTTCATATATTTTGCAAAATTAATTTTTCTAGCTGACTAACAGGTTTATGGTCACTGAATACAGACCTGCCAACATGTACGCATTTTTTTGTAGCGGGTACGCATTTTGACCTCAAAGTACGCTGGTACGATTTGTCACTCTATCCTACGCAAAAACCCGGTGACTCCTCTGTGCACGCGTAGTACTCAAATCGAGCAAAAGAAAGAGTTCGACCAATCATAGCGCTGGGTTCATTTGCCCAAATAGCAAGCGGGGATGATTGACAAATGCATACAGCCTATCAATAAAAAAAGACTGCAAATCAACAGCAACACAAAATCCCTCGACCCCTCCTTCCACTCCCGCCGTCTCAGTGACTGATTTCTCAAGCGAGGACAGTACAGCAGTCACGGTACTTCTAACTCCTTAAGGTAAACAGGTATAAAATGCTCAAGTAATGTTGAACAACAAATCTAAATAAAATTTAAATCGCTATATGGCTTAGTGATTATGAAAATGTTCTGATGTGTGACTGACTGACAAGCGCGAGTCTGGAGAAACAGGCGTTTATTTATTTATTCTCAGTGTTGAGAAACGTATAGCCTACATGTGTTGCGTATAGCACATTAGTTACTTATGCATTTAAAAGTACCGTTGTCTCAGTGCTGCGCGAGCTCTCTCTTACACAAATGCGCGCGAAGATCATTAACACAACCCCTCCTTATATATTGGACTAACTTCTTGATATTCTTGAATACTCGATACGTTTTGCTCAACTGTTTTCTATAAATGTCTATATTGGCTAACCTTTATTCAGCGAATGTTTGTCTTGTTTATAATTCAAAGACAGCACGTTACAAATAGAAACCCTTTTTTTCTGTGGGATTTAGTATCATATTTGGATATTGGAATAATAAATTAAGTATTTTAAATGAATCACATGTAAACTCAACGTTTACTGTTTTCTAAGGGTTTCTTAATTTTAGACTAGTTTTCATTACAAAACCTGTATAAAAGACTCGACTGTCAGGTTAGTTGTACAGTACAGTCCAAAAGTTTGGAACCACTAAGATTTTTAATGTTTTTAAAAGAAGTTTTGTCTGCTCACCAAGGCTACATTTATTTAATTAAAAATACAGTAAAAAACAGTAATATTGTGAAATATTATTACAATTTAAAATAACTGTGTACTATTTAAATATATTTGACAAAGTAATTTATTCCTGTGATGCAAAGCTGAATTTTCAGCATCGTTACTCCAGTCTTCAGTGTCACATGATCCTTCAGAAATCATTCTAATATGCTGATTTGCTGCTCAATAAACATTTATGATTATTTTCAATGTTGAAAACAGTTGTGTACTTTTTTTTTCAGGATTCCTTGATGAATAGAAAGTTCAAAAGAACAGCATTTATCTGAAATACAAAGCTTCTGTAGCATTATACACTACCGTTCAAAAGTTTGGGGTCAGTAAGAATTTTTATTTTTATTTTTTTGAAAAGAAATTAAAGAAATGAATACTTTTATTCAGCAAGGATGCATTAAATCAATCAAAAGTGGCAGTAAAGACATTTATAATGTTACAAAAGATTAGATTTCAGATAAACACTGTTCTTTTGAACTTTCTATTCATCAAATAATCCTGAAAAAAAATATTGTACACAAATATTTTGTACAATTGTACACATTAAATGTTTCTTGAGCAGCAGATCAGCATATTAGAATGATTTCTGAAGGATCATGTGACACTGAAGACTGGAGTAATGATGCTGAAAATTCAGCTTTGCCATCACAGGAATAAATTACTTTGTGAAATATATTCAAATAGAAAACAGTTATTTTAAATTGTAATAATATTTCACAATATTACTGTTTTTACTGTATTTTTAATTAAATAAATGTAGCCTTGGTGAGCAGACGAAACTTCTTTTAAAAACATTAAAAGTCTTAGTGGTTCCAAACTTTTGGACTGTAATGTATGTAAATATAGCCTACTTGAAATTGCAAACAAAATTTTTTAGTCCATATTAAATATATGAATGCGATTCACTTGTGATTGTCAGTTTGTAGAAGGACACATTATATTAATTGTGAATTAAAAAATGCTTTTGAGCAGGTGTAGTGAAATGTGAAAAACCCATCACACTGGTACTCAAAAAAAATTTTCCAAGGTTGGCAGGTCTGCTGAATAGCTTTTTTGAGGTAAATATAACATTATGTAACACATTGTTCACAAGCTGTTTTATTGGCATCTTTTGGTACATTATAAGTGGTAGCAGTTTAAACTAAGATCACAAAATGTACATCTCTACAATGATTGGTTGATATAACAAGGGAGGATAGCCTCCTCTGCAATGTATTTTTTCAACTCTATCTGCTGAAAGTGAAATACTCTATGGTGATTGGCTATTTTTTTTTTTTTTTTTTACCAATTGAGGCAAAAAACTTTGGCTATGGATTTTGCCTTCCCTTTCCCTTTCTATATCCCCTCAGACTGTCCTTAGCACAGTTTTCCAAATTATTGTAATACATTGGCAGATTCGGCACTTTTGGGGAAGAGCAGTGGTGGTTCCGACTTCAGTATTTAATGGTTAGATACAGGGGCGGACTGGGACAAAAATTCAGCCCTGGCACTGTAGCCACACCAGCCCACATTACCACACCCACACAGCCCCACCCACTGACACGCGCAGTTCCAGGTGAAAAAAGTACACTTCCATATGTACTTAAATGCTCTATTTTCATGCACTAATTTTGTACTTTAATATACTAAAAATTCTTCTTAAGTACTTCTTAAGATAATGTTAAGAACATCTTAGTGTACTCAACTGTGCTATTTTGAGACACCATTTAGTTACCACTTAACAAGTACTAAAGAATAATTTTATTAAAAAATACTATGGAAGTACAAAATTAAGAACAATCCATTAAGTACAAAATTAGTGCGCGGAAATAGAGCACTTTAAGTAGGTTACATTATGGAAGTGTACTTTTTTCACCTGGGTTGCTATACGTTTTTGACGTGTTTTTGACTATATTGCAACTTTGCAAGTAGTGTACAGTAGTCTGTTTACCCTAAATCCCACCTTATCTGCTGATATTTCAGTCATGTAATTTAGTAACTAACACTTGTAACCAATTATCACGAAGCAATGACATTTTAAATATACACGGGTTGTATGCTACGCTTACAACTTGTACACAAAAAAGAAAAAAAACACTGGAGCAAAGTAGCATGAATTGAATTGCATGAAAATGACTTGAGACTTTCTTTCTTCCTTACCTCTGTCCTCCGTTGCAGCAGCCGAATTTAAACCCTTTGAAAAGAGTTTAGTTAATTTTAGGCATTTGACAGTTTCGGACTTAAAAGCATTTTTTTGCTTTCTTGAACCTTTTCTCCACCGCCTTTCCTTTTTTGCTAATTTTACTGACAATTTGCTCGTGTTGTGCTCTCTCTCTGATGACTGATTTTGACTGAGTTTGATTGACTGGCTATCTAACCAATCATAACACCGTATCCACATTTATGTCCGACAAAGCAGTTAGATTAATGTTGTGTATTTGAATTTTAAAAATGGTGTGTAGTGTCATGGGCTGCTTGAACTGAGTCGCTACAGTAATCTGTCAAGACACATTAAAGAGCCACAAAACAGTATTTATTTTTTAAATCTCTCTTGTCTGTCGACGCATTGTCAGTGTCCTCTTTGCTCCAATGTATTTTTCACTGACAGAGCATGATCTGTGGCGTGAGAGTGCCACAGTAACTAAAGGGGGCGGGGTGGTCGGCCCATCTCGGGACCGGGCCGGCCGTTGCCAACTGGGCCGGCCATTTCTTAACATTTATTATTCTTAACATTATTATAAACATAATGAAATCGTGGTAGCAATAAAAACCTGTCCTATGCGCTTTCGGCCTGTTTATTTATATATATAATTAAACTGACCGGCCCACATTGAAAAATATGGTCCGGCCCCTCTGGCATTTGCCAGAATTGCCCGATGGCCAATCCGCCCATGGTTATATTCAATGGTGAAATTACGTACAAGAAATACACATTCTGTGACATGAAATGAAATAAATAACAGAATTTTATTAACATTAAATTGTCCTTCTCCCATTTTCATCTCAAACTTTTGGGTAAGCTGTGCCTCCCTTGCCTCCCCTCATGAGCAGCCACTGATTATGACCTAAAAACACTTTTTGCCATAATACATGTTTTGTAAAGTAATACATTTTTGACTTTTACATCACATAACCAGCTCCATATGTATGGCTTTTCTAATGTACTGAACTTATTCAGTAGCTCACCGGCTACAGCATTGCACTAGCAATGGGGAGCGCATGGGTATGAGTCCCATGAAACACAAACAGAGGCGGACAGTAGTGAAGTATGTTTACTCTGCTGAAGTACATTTTTCAAGTGTCTGTACTTTTTATCTGTGTTTTTCTTTAGAAAACTTTTACTTCACAATATTCCAAAGCATAATATTGTATTTTCTAAAAAATAAAAGTAATTCAAAGTTTTACTTGAGTACAAAAAAGTACTTCATTTTTTAAGGTTCTTAAGTATTAAAGGTAAATAAACTACTTTTATTTATGAAATGTAGTGCAGTAAAAAGTATGATATTATGCTTTGGATAAAGTAAACACACTGATAAAGTAAACACTCTGATAAGTACAGTCTAGATACTTTTTAAATTTACTTGAGTACAGTAAAAATACTTCAGTACTGTCCACCTCTTGAACACAAGTCTAGATAAAAGAGTTCAAAGACTTGTAGAAGCAGCTAAAATGGCATAGTTGCCTCAGCAAATGTGTTTTTAATCTTACTTTTGCTTTTGTTAACACTGTAGGTTAGGTTTACTGTAGGTGCTGTGAAACGTTGCCACGCGTGTTTTTCCAATGAGCCTGGGTTGAAATTTTCATGTTTATGTGTGAATGATACTTATTGATATACATTTTTATGTTTTTTTAGGTCTCCAAATAGTTCTTAAATCCATCATGAAGGCAATGGTGCCACTGCTACAGATCGGTCTGCTGCTGTTTTTTGCCATTCTCATGTTTGCCATTATTGGACTAGAGTTCTACAGTGGAAAACTCAACAAGCAATGTGAACCAGGCATTATAAGCCAGAAGAATCACACAAACACAAGTATAATAACATGCATAGATCTACACTTCCACATATGTACAAACTTAGAGTACCTAGATATACATGTTTTCATTTATGTTTATGTCAGATGCTGGGATCCAGTGTAAATCTTTAGAACACTGAAAAAGAAAGAACAGAATTTCACAAAAATTTCAGTTGAAAACAACAAAAATTTGGTTTCTCATTTTTAACATCTTTTAGGGTCACAAATAACACTTTCTTCGAATTTTTTTTATTTTTTTATTATTATTATTATTTTTTTTTTTTTACCATAATTCACATGAGGGCTTCTCACACTCGAAATAGTTAACCCTGGGTCATTCTAAACCACGGGTAGACGGAATCCTGGGTTATCTTGCCTCACGTTTCACACTGCTCATAATTTACCCATGGTTTACAATTAGTCCTAGGTATTCATAAGCTGATGTTTCACATTGTACATTCCTAAACCCTGGGTTAATGTTCTTATTTGCATATTTGTGGTGTCAGTGTCATTGATTGGATGAACGCAGCACGTGACCTGTTTACACAGCTCTAGCATTGCGCAAGCTCGCATTGTCGACTATACTATCAAGTTTATATTGAATGGACATTTTGGACTAAAGTCAAGTCATCTTCATTTACATAGCACTTTTCACAATATGGGCTGTTTTAAAGCATCTTCACCATGATAATAGGAAAATTAATTGACATTGTTTTGGCTTTACAGCAACTCTAAGAAAATATTATTATCAAGCTAAAGTAGGTTTTTGATTGAATCACTTCCGTTGTAAAAATTAATTATTAACTTAGGGGCCGCTTAAATGACTCCTTTCCTACTGAAAACCGAAGACCTTTAATGCATTTTTGTTGTTGATTTACGTGTTTGAATGTGTATGTGTGCAGACGCTTGGTCTTTTTACAAAGTGATATTGCCAAATTACTTGTCTGGTCCGCATAATACAGAAAAAATAGTCGTGTCCGCGGATCTATGCGAACTGGAATAATTTTGATAACGTTTTATCTATACATAGGGAAAGGAAAGGGAGATAGGCCTTCGCAGGGGATAGTTAAGGTGACACTTTAGAGCGTTTTCGTCATGTTTAGATGCAGGCCCTTCATCTCAACTTGATATGGCCTGGATCTGGCAGACTACGTCAAACCTCGGGATAAACGGAGAGAGACTAATAATAGCGTAGACGCCATTCTTCTTATGATGTAGTGAGTACATCAGGTGTTATGGGAAGTGTTCCCAGTTCCGGGTGACCTAATTTATGCAGCCTAACAATTTACATGATTTGAATTATAGAAGTAGATAGTGTGTTATGTGTATGCCAGGTTAAAGAGATGTGTTTTTAGTCTAGATTTAAACTGACAGAGTGCTTCTCGAACAGTGCTAGGAAGACTGTTCCAAAGTTTAGGTGCTAAAAAGGAAAAGGATCTACCACCTGCGGTTGATTTTGATATTCTAGGTATTATCAACTGGCCTGAATTCTGAGATCGCAATAGACGTGAAGGACTATAATGCATTAAGAGCTCACCCAGGTACTGGGGAGCTAAACCATTTAGTGCTTTGTAAGTAATTAGCAAGATTTTAAAATCTCTGCGATGTTTAATAGGGAGCCAGTGCAGTGTTGACAAAAGCAGGATAATATGATAATATGGTCATACTTCCTGGTTCTAGTAATAACTCTAGCTGCTGCGTTTTGGACCAGCTGTAGTTTATCAAGCGAGCAGGGCAACCACCCAGTAGAGCGATACAGTAATCCAGCCCTGAGGTTCATGAACGCATGAACTAACTGTTCCGCATTTGTCATTGAGAGCATATGTCGTAGCTTAGATATATTTTTAAGATGGGAGAATGCGGTTTTACAGATGCTAGAAATGTGCCTTTTAAATGAAAGATTGGTGTCAAAGAGCACACCCAGGTTCCTAACTGACGATGAAGATTTAACAGAGCAGCCATCAAGTGTTAGACAGTATTCTAGGTTGTTATGTGCAGACGGTTTTGGTCCAATAATTAGAATCTGTTTTTTCTGAATTTAGTAGTAGGAAATTACTAGTCATCCAATTTTTTATATCAGCTATGCATTCCGTTAATTTTTTGAATTGGTAAGTTTCATTAGGGCACAAAGAAATATAGAGCTGAGTATCATCAGCGTAACAGTGAAAACTAACGCCACGCTTCCTAAAGTTAAGAACGAAACTATTCTTCTCTGAAATTGTCGTGTTTTCCATCAGCATCTGACATTTTGCCTCTCAAACACTGAATTTACTGTCTATTCAATGCGCAGTGTTTCCGTGACTGTCCAAAGCAGGCAAATATGAGTACGCAATTGGTTGTCTTTTGTTAAGCGTCTAGCCGCAACATTCTAACACTGCATGGTTTGACACTGTACAAGTTTGGCACTGTAATGCGGGGTAAACAAATGCGTGTGAACCGTTCCTTCACCGGGGGTTAAAAGCGGTGTTTAGAACCGAGATAACCCAGGGTTAAGTGCAGTGTGAAAAGCCCTATGCATGTTATTAAATAACAAAATATAACATTAGTATTGAGAAAAATAACATTATTACCATTTGCAAGAAAAAAAATCAGGGGTCCATACAGATCTGCAAATCAGAGTCTTGGCTCCTCCCATACATGAAGTAAACACCTCCTTTTTCTGTAGGCCTCCTCCTATTAGCTGGATGATAACAAACAGTAAAGCAAACAGAGAAATGACACAGATACATTAAACAAAATTTGTCTCTTTCATTTCATGTAGCCAAATGTGGGGTCAGGTTTTGTCCTGATAATTATACCTGCACTAACTGGCCCGGACCCAACGATGGCATCACTCAGTTTGATAACATCTTATTTTCCATACTCACTGTCTTCCAGTGCATCACCATGGAAGGCTGGACAACCATACTCTATAATGTAAGTTTCTGTCTCAGTTGACTGATATGTAACACTTCTGTTTCTGTATTATAATCCAAATGTATAAATGTATAATCTTATTGTAATTCAATGTTGAAGCATTACTTCACTGTTAAAGAAGATCTCGTAGCATTTGTGTTTAGAATCTTTGAAATATTTCACATTTTATGCGGTTTAATGCCTCGTTTTACTGTTCATTGGTTGAGGCTTTTGGCTAGTAATGGGTTGAATGAGTTCAAGCCTTGCTTTCTGACGAAATATGATGAAAGTGTTTTTGTTGGTACCGTGGCTTTGTGGTTAGCATTTGTACTGGGAGACATTGATCTTTGGTGCTCATGCGGACAGAATACGTTTGCATTGTGTCCTAATCCCATTCCGTCTCTTCTCCCCAAAATAATAAATAAATGGCAAAAGAAAAATCTCTGGCCCACTGGCCCGTTTTAGCTAAAACTGATGGTTGATGAACTTCCTCCTCACTGGCAGCTGTGACCTGTCGTACTTGTACACGGGTCTTACGTACAGTATGCAGTACTGAGGAGGACTTCCTCAGACTTTAAAACAATCATGCATAGTTTGAGATAAAATTATGTTTATTAATGGGGTCATGACAGGGGTCATCAAATTTGCCTTGATCTTTTAAAACATCCTGCAAGTTTCATAGCTTAAAACATCCTCCTCATTATAAACAGGGCATTTATTTAATAAAGCTCCAAAAACGGCTCGTTTGGATATTGTGGGATTGGTGAGATCACACGTGCAAAAATATTTGCATATGCCTGCGTCCAGAGCAAGGCATTAATGAATAGTTTTGCATCATCACACCATAAGCCCCTCCCACTGGCATTCAGTCTGCATAACTGTTGACATTTGCCTACCTGGATGTAAGCATTACGTTGCATCAAAATAGACCTGTAATTGTCCCACTGCTTGATAAACACTGGTTTAATCCACTCTGGGAGTAAAAATAGATTACTAAAATTTAAACAGAATAATTTCTGCTAAGGTTCTGCTAAGATAGACTGCTTATATACAGTAAGCACCCTCAAATAATGAAAATTATTCTTTGTGAGGCCAATTACAGTAAAATAAATTTTAAAAATCATGATCCTATACTTTTGAATGTCTGGAAAATTATTTTGGAAATTCATTGGTCAAATTGTCTTTCAAAGTACAGTTTCTTTTTTCATGGATCCATTCTACATTTAAAAAAAGATATTACATAATAATACTTATTGAATTATTGCATCAGACAGCACAGACGTGACAGGAAGCATTGTGGAGAGATAGGATGAGAGTATGGTATTGGAAAGTACCACAAGTCGACATCCGAAGTGCCACCGCGCCATGTGTCGATGCTTTCAGCTCCTACATACAATAATATATCGGTAACACTTTACAGTAAGGTTCGTTAGTTAACATTAGTTAATGTATTATCTAACATGAACTAACAATGAGCAATACATTTGTTACTGTATTTGTTAATCTTTATTAATGTTAGTTAATAAAAATCCAGCTGTTCATAGTTTGTTCATTAATGTTAACAACTCTTGATTTTAATAATGTATTAGTAAATGTTGAAATTAACATTAACAAATGCTGTAGAAGTGCAGTTCATTATTAGTTCATATTAACTAATGTAGTTAACTAATGTTAACTAATGAACCTTATTGTAAAGTGTTACCAATATATCAAGCAGGTTCATCCAGGTCCACATTGTTTTTAACCAGTCATGTGGTGTCATACATGACGCAAGTCATGCTGCCACAGTTAGACTCGTTTTTCACACTCATAACTGAGCTGTTGCAGCTGCGTCGGGATGCGGGGAACACCCTCTCAGCTCAGCTGGGCAAAGATGCCACCTTCCCACGCAGTGATCACACCCTTTGCACGGCAGAGCAGAGCCCCGCTGAACCGTCGCCATTACAAGGGCAGGGTTTATGGTTTTCAGACCTTTTCAATCTACTGTAGGCAATCTAGCCATTTAGATAATAATACTGCTAATTCAAAAAATATTTTCTTTGTTTTGAAGATTAAGAGCTGTTCACTTCCTGTTTTGTGTTTGCACAGACCAACGATGCCTTAGGCCCTACATGGAATTGGCTCTACTTCATTCCCCTAATAATAATTGGCTCCTTCTTTGTGTTGAATCTGGTGTTAGGAGTCCTGTCAGGGTGAGTACTGTTTTCCTCAATGAGCTCTAAGACAAAGTGACACTACATCTAACCTGATGTCTGAGCTGACCCAGGGTAATGAGTTTTATCGGAGGTTAATGTGAAATGTATTAACTTCATCTCTAGAGACAAGAGGTAAAATTAAGTTACTACACACACAGCGACCTTATCTCTTTCTCTTTCTACACATCTCTCTTTTCGCTCTTTGTACATTTGTACACTGTGTTCACATACACTACCAGTCAAAAGTTTGCAATCACTGAGTTTTTATTTATTTATTTTGAAAGAAATCTCTTATGCTCACCAAGGTTGTATGTATTTGATCAAAAATACAGTAAAATAGTAATACTGTGAAATATTATTACAATTACAATCTGTTTTCTACTGTAATATATTTTAAATGTAATATATTACTGTGATGCAAAACTCAATTATGTCATTCATGCTTCATGGGAATGGGCAGAGTGTGCAAAAACTGTTCACTTTGTTTCCATTTTTATAATTCTGACAAAATCAAAAGAGATGTTTCTCCATAGAGAAATGCTTAACAGTGGCATTGAAATATGTTCTGTAGAAGCCACAAATTGTGTGATTTCAACTTTATTTTTTAAAAATTATGCAAATTGGACACAGCCTCTCTATCTCTGCCTTTCATTCCTTCACTCTGCAGGTGAAACACTTTGATAAATTAAGTGCATCCCATCCCTCTGGTTCTTCTCTGTGTGGGTAATTGTATGTTGTTGACTCCTGTAGGGAGTTTGCTAAAGAGCGTGAGCGAGTGGAGAACCGAAGAGCCTTCATGAAGCTCAGGAGACAGCAGCAGATTGAGAGAGAGCTAAACGGGTATCGGGCCTGGATTGACCGTGCAGGTACTCTTACACACTGACCTGGCAAGTGCACCATGCAAAACAAATAAAGTAAATCAAATCTGTCAAAACACACTGCCATAGCATCGCCTCATTCTACAAGGGATGTCGAGTACCGTTCAAAAGAGACACACTAGTGAAAGAAAAT
The DNA here is from genome assembly GCF_018812025.1 of Megalobrama amblycephala. Taxonomy (NCBI): domain Eukaryota; kingdom Metazoa; phylum Chordata; class Actinopteri; order Cypriniformes; family Xenocyprididae; genus Megalobrama; species Megalobrama amblycephala. The sequence continues at coordinate 9,945,570 of NC_063055.1, forward strand.
GCAGTTTTTTTTTTTTTTTTGCAATTTTTCCTTACCAAATTATATTATCACTTAGGGGTGGGCAATATGGCCAAATTCTTATTTCTCGATATGATAAAAAGAAGCTAATTACAAAAAAAAATCTCTAACAGTAGACATTTTATAATGTGGTAATGATATATTTTGTCATACTGTCCAGCCCTATTATCAGTATAACAATTCAAGTAAAAAGCTGAAGTGAAAAATATATTATGTATTGTTATGTATCCCTTTGGCTTTTAACAACATTAGCACTGTGAATGCCACACATTTGTGTAAAACCTCATGTTCTCCAGCATTATTTGAGAATGATCCAGAGAGCATCTTGTGCTTTAATTGAAATAAAAACAAAACAAAAAATGACATGATCATTGTCTCATATTTAAGTGTCCTAGAAGCAGAATCTTTTTTTTTTTTTGTATCTTATATATTTGTTATTCATTAATTCCTTTGTTCAACTTTTCTAAATCTTTTTGTTAATATCCATGATTAAATTTGATTTTGAATGACAGTTTTTCAATTTATTGTATGTGCACAACTTAAGATTCAAATTCGTTTTTTTTTTTTATTTTGCAGAGGAGGTTATGCTTGCAGAGGAGAATAAGAATTCAGGACCTTCTGCTTTAGATGGTGAGATGTTTGACCTCTGTTGCTTTTCTCTCTCATTTTCCCACGTAGATTGTGGGATGCAGTTTTTAATTATGTGTCAGGGTCAGGGTCGTGATTATTTTGAAAACCCTAGTGCAGTGTACACTAGTACATCCTAGTAAATATGCATTCACACTGTACAGATTTCATCATTTATCAAAGTCCTGCACACAGGCAAGTGAAATGCTAATATTTGATGTATCGGGTGGAATAATTTTACATTAAATTTACAGTAAAAACATTTATTTCATATAATGTTAATTTACCAACCTGTTGAAGTACTAATATCTGTTTTATATCTTTGTAATACACTGACAACCACCAAACACAGTGGTGATGAGAGTCACATGATGAATTAAAGTTTATCACAAGCAGCTTTTCCAAAAGCTGAGAAGGATAATACTAATATATAGAAGATGCACACAGTGTCATTCACACAAAAACTGAACATGTCATGGTAACACACGTGAAATTTTTAAAATGCAATAAACATTGATTTAACAACATTAGATGTAACATAAAACCCTAATGTACATAACTGATTAGAAAAAACAAAGACGAAACAGTTATTTCAACAAAAATATATCAAATGTGAAGTGTCATGCAGGGAATTGTGAGAATGTCAATTTACATTTTTTAAATATAGTTATACAATGACTGTAAATTTAAATGTATTTTACTGAAAATTACATTAAATGTACCGTTAGATCTATTACAGTTATTCACCGTATATAGTACGGAAACATTCTGTAAATCAATTAACTGGTTTTCACAGTAGTATTTTTACAGTCTTTTACCGTTAAAATCGTTAAAGTCTTTTTTTACAGTGTACACTGCAGTGTTTCAGGAGAGACAACCGTATTTGAATGCTGAGTGAATCCCTTAAATATCTCCGATATTATATGACAGTAAAGGCTCATATTTGGCTATATGTTCTTTTAATTTATGGAAACCTCTAAGCATCTGTTGTGTGATTTATGCACATTTGTTCAAAATGGCCTGTATGGGCAGATTGTTCACATGATGTTTTGTGTTGTTTACAAGAAGGATACACATTCTCATCTTGTTTTTTGTTAATTATTACCATTTTGGACATATTTTTCTTAAATGCATCAACTCAGAATGCCTAATGTTGGTTTGATTGCTTGTGTTACATGAGAAAATAAATAATTTTTGTCTACCTGGGTCGGGTACGGAATTAAATTAGTGCTGCTTTCAGATAACTGTTCGGTGTTCTGTTAAGTGCTGCAGTTGCTGTGTGGGTGAGGTTTACTAAACTGGACCCGTGCAGGACTCTGTCATTTATTCATTAGCCTGTTCTGGCATATAAAGCCTGTTCTGCTCCCATAAAGCAGCACAGGGATTATATATTTAATAGACTTATGTCACAATAAACAAGAAGCCATGGTCCTGCTAATGGTGTGTACATGTGTAGCAAAAACCTACCGCATGACATCGGAATCCTGTATAAGGTGACAGGTTTTCCCCAGAATCAAACAAGGTTTTTATTTATTTTACTTTATTATTATTACTTTTTTTTTTTTTGATTAAATGGTGATTGACAGCTTCCCAGAGGCTGTGAATGAAAAACAGGCAGTAACCATGGTGAACTCCTATTTCGATGCCCCTGCTGTTTGCCTGTAAGAGTCCCATCATACCATTTAAGACAATTGTCTTAAAAAAACAGCCTTAAAATGGAAAAAATATTTTTAGAGGGTCAGGAGAGACTGAGACCAATTCTGGCCCTTATGTATATTTGACAGCAGTAGGTATCCGAATGGCACTCTGAAGAGAGTTTAAAAAATAAAATGTAATGAAAGGGATTCATGTTTACTTCATTGTTTCCTTGACAACAGCAAAATATAACAAGCGGCTTTATTTGCAGTTCAATGCATCCTTTAGTGCAAACTATTAGACTAGATGCTTTGATTAAATTGGGAAACTTTCTATTGCTGCTGTCTACCCTGTTATATTCTGTAAAAGCTTAGGAACAAATTGATTATAACAGGGTGATGGCTGTATTTTTGTCATGTCGTGTGCTAACCTGGTTTCTAGCAATATGCATATTTTCTGCGGGCACTGAAAGCAAAAAATCTGCATGACAACAAAATCACTGACAGTCAGAACATATTTGATGTTTCTGATGAGTTTGCCTCATGGATAGAAAAAAAAACACTTTATACATAGAAACAGAAAATATTTGGTTTCTTTATAATTATCACACTTTTACTCACACAGTATAACGCGTCTTTATATTTGAGATTGTAACTGAGCACTGAGATGTAATTTACTGTACTTCTGCCATGACATGGGCAGGGCTACCCAGCGTGAGATGACCGAAATGCAAATCATCTGACTGCCAATAGATTTTATACTGCCATATGCTTTTATTTATTAGAACTTTTGGTTTATTAATTTGTTAATTTATTTAGTTTAGAGTAAAATATATATTTAATAATGTTTTAACTGATGTTTTTTTTTTTTGTGTGTGTGTGTGTGTGTGTATTGTAATGTATGGCTGTATGTCTTTCAGGAGACTTTTGCTCTCCTGCCAGGCTGTTATTGAAAATAAGAATATGTTCTTAATGACTTGCCTGGTTAAATAAAGGTTAAATAAAAAAATAAGAGAATAATAGGATAAATTATTTGGTACTTCTGTTCTCAGTGCTAAAAAGAGCCACCACCATAAAGAGAAGAGGGGTGGATGATGTTCGGAGAGCTCCAGAGGAACAGTATGCTGACATCTCGTCTGTAGGTGAGTGGCTTCCTCCCCCAACTCACCTTCATACCCTGTCTAGATAATGCCCTGACCCTCAAAATATGGTGCATATTTTCCTGCTTGTCAGTGTATGTTTTCAAATTAAATTCATATAGAGCTGAAAACATAATCTAATTCATTCAATACAAAAGGGGTTTTAAGTTGTTTTACTTTTTTATACATTTGTTTTGTTCATCAGGGATGCCACTGAACAGAGCCAGCATACGCAGTGCTAAACGAGGACCAACGTCTTATTTCCAACGGAAAGAACGCATGCTACGAATTTCCATTCGCCGTATGGTGAAGACTCACACCTTCTACTGGATCGTTCTGGGTCTGGTGGCCCTCAACACTCTCTGTGTAGCCATCGTACATCACAAACAGCCTCAGTGGTTGTCTAGTCTCCTTTGTAAGACCACAAGCAAAATGAAACTTTTCTCTCTATGCGTATGCTGTCATACATGATCAAAAGTCTGAACTTTAAAGTGGTTCCTTTTTATTGCAGACTATGCAGAGTTCCTGTTTCTGGGTCTGTTTCTAACTGAGATGTTTCTGAAGATGTATGGACTTGGGCCCAGACTCTATTTCCACTCATCCTTCAACTGCTTTGATTGTGGGGTAAGTACATTTTCTGTCTTGCTTCCCATGATCCTCTTTGAAATGAAGATAGCGCAACAGGGCAAATGTCAAAGAGGATCAAGGTGGTGACTCTAAAAATGAGTGTTCAAAACATTTTTTATCAAGAAACATAAAAGACATGCAAAGAAATAAGAGCAGATGAAACTGTAGATCTTATTTGATCTTTTTTGAAGTTACGCCTTGCCACTCTAGGCACTATGAACGCGTCTTAAATTTCTATGTAAATTTGAAGACCCAGCAATGAATATCAATATGTTGCTTTATTTAATTAAAATTCAGTTTTAGTTCTGGACTGTGCCACTTAATATATAACGATTCTCTCTTGGCTAATCTTTAATTTAATCAGAACATTTGTAGCTGGTCCTTCCCATGAATACAGTTCCCATTACAGTTTTCTGTTTAAGAACTATGAAACATCATCTAACATACAGTTAATCTAACATGAAAAGTAGCTGGTTTTAAGTCAATCATTTAATTGATTTTAAGTCAATTATTTAAATGTCTGTATGGTGACTTTGATATATATAAATGAGTGTTTAAGAGAATATAAATGAGTGTTTAAGGTGTGGTTGCATTTACCATTGTTTGGCAGGTGAATTTCATTAGTAGTCCATGCGATTGGGAATTGCATGAGGGTAAAAGATTTGCCCATGCAGTTTTTGCAACGGGTTCAGGTTGATTATACAGAATCATCAGGAGGCATCTTGGTTTAACATTGCTACACTATTGACAACAGACAATGGACATTTTTTCTTTCTAAAAAAATTTTGCTAATGTGACTGCACCTTTAGACAGTATTTTTGGATATCATTGGGATTTTTGAAGAGGTGAAATTCCTGAATTCCTTCCAGGTGATAGTAGGCAGTATTTTTGAGGTGCTCTGGGGGTTCTTCAGACCTGGCACATCCTTTGGGATCAGCGTTCTGCGTGCCTTGCGGTTGTTGAGAATTTTCAAGATCACCAAGTAAGTGCAGGCTTGCCTGAAATAAAAGCCCTTTGGGTTTATTTGCTTCTTCCAGAGGCAATAATCTGTTTATTGACTTGTGATGTCTTTGCTCAGTTCTGGATGTCCCCATGTTGAACTTGAGTTGCTGCATTTATGTGTTGTTAAGGTACTGGGCATCCCTGAGGAACCTGGTTGTGTCTCTGATGAACTCCATGAAGTCCATTATCAGTTTGCTCTTCCTGCTTTTCCTCTTCATTGTGGTATTTGCACTTCTGGGCATGCAGCTCTTTGGTGGAAGGTAATATCTTATCAGTCTGAGCACAGACGACCCCTGTAGATAGAGTTTTAAATTTGGATTTATGACTGAAAATATCTGAATGCTACACCTGTAGTTATGAGTAGGGCTGTGCAGCGGAGCCATTATCCATATCTGTATCTGTAACAATCTCAAAATTATTCGTATCTGTATTAGGATAAAACCAGAAGTCCATAAAATTACTTGAGAAGACCATTTCAATTGTAATTCTGTTCTCTTCATAGTTGTCATACTGTGTATAACTAATAAAATAATTATTTTCTTAATTATAATTATAAACTTTCTTTAAATATCTTCTAATTGTCGGAGCCTTTCCTTAACCTGATTAATAAATACTTAAACATCTTCTATTTAAAACAATAATACTAAATGTACTAAACTTATTGCCAGGACAATCATCCACAACCTCAAATAAGAGGACTCTATATAAAATAGCTGATTAGAGAACACAGAAGTTAAAAAAAGAAAATGTTCCATGGTTGAAAAGTGCTAAAACAACTTTTACTATGCATACAAATTACTATGCATGCAAATCTTAACAATTTACTGCTAGGCTTAAAGAATACATAAATGCTTGCTTTTTTTTAAAGTAGTAGAAAATGTGTCTGATTCAGTATCTTAGTTGATAATACTCTTGACAAAGCTCTGCTTTCTGAGAGATGTGCTGATTTGCGATCGTGCTGTGCTCTTTTCATTCATAGAGTTTACTCATTCACTTCACACTCATTATTGCATAGTGATTTTAGAGGTTTATGTATAATATTGTGCAGTCCCCTGGCTCACCTGTTATCTAGCAAACACGAGGAGCGACTGTGTCTTCTGAATATTGTTCCTATTATTCTATAGAATTCATTATTCATTTTGAAGCCATTATCTGTGCCTTTCTGAATAAGGTATTCGGCTTCAGGCACATCCCTAGTTATGAGCTGCCCTTTATGTCATATGCAATAACAATACAAAACCCTGAGCCTGCTTTGCTCCTGACTCAACAATTCAAGTCCACCATATTAAACATGCCAACAAATTACATGCTAAAAAGTAATGCTTAAAGTGGAACCATAACCCTATGTGACAGGTGTAGCAAGACAATAGAAAATAGATCGGGTTCTCCAGCAGGCGAAAAGCAAATAATCTATAATTCAGTAACCTGGTCAGACACATATTGAATAAAATGGCTTGCACACAGATGTCACATTTTCTTTTTTCTTTTTTTCTCTCCACAGGTTCATTTTTGAAGAATACACGCCCACTAATTTTGACACTTTTCCAGCAGCCATCATGACAGTGTTTCAAGTAAGAATCCACCCAGTTGTAATCTGAGTATAATGCATGACTCCGGATGTTTCTTAGTGAAAAATGACTTAGAAGGATGGCTAATTAATTATACCAAGATTTAATTGCACAGATAAAGAGGAAATTTGGATCAGAGCAAGAACAAAAACATACTTAGCCGCAAAACAGAATCTGTCATCCCTTTATTAATGATGAAAATGCATAAATATACAGCAGTCTAACACAGAAAAAAAGTTAAACAATTTTGTTTCTGTGGCAATTTTGTGGAAAAATAAGTGTAATTCTGACGAATGGATCTAAATGTGGTAAAATGTATTATTGGGACTCCACTTATTGGTAGCTGAAATGATACTAAAATTAGCCAAAATATGTCATAAACAAACAAATGGGGAAGAATTTGTTGAATTTTAGCATTCCTATTGTGTGAAAATATGAGGAGCTCTCTGTGGAGTTTCTCAGGCACAGATTCCATGAGGGCCTGGAATAAGTTAACTGTGTTTATAGATTCTCACTGGTGAGGATTGGAATGAAGTCATGTACAATGGCATCCGGTCTCAAGGAGGAGTGAAGTCAGGGATGTGGTCATCTATCTACTTCATTGTTCTGACTTTGTTTGGAAATTGTATCCTTGATTTATTCTTTCTCTATCCATCACCAGCAATATCTAGTATATATATATATATATACTACACTATCTGGTGTATGACATAAACAGTATTACATTTACTCTTTGTTCGGTGCACAAATGTTAAAAGCTTTGAGAATATAAAGATGTGGCCTAATTTGAACAGTTTCAAAGCTGTTTTACTTTTGCTTTCTGGGGGTTTCGCTTTGAAAAGTCATTTGATGTTCTTCAGCGTTTCACTAAAGGCCTTCATCTATTTTTAAGTCTACATGAAATCAAAATTGGGTTGTTTACTTTCTTAATACACATTCCTGTTCTTGCTGTGCATGATTCATCACTGCAATTTCCTTCGTAGTCTTTCATCAAAACGTAACTTGCTCTGCTTTTCATCTTACATTTCTAAGCTTATTTTCTTAAACTCTCCAACCAAGATTAGTGCATGTTGACTCTAAAATCTGTTCTGGTATCATAATATGCTGGTTTGAATATGTTTTGGTGGTTATTGCTGCATAACTCATTGTTTTGAGTCAAAATCCTTGACAAAATGTTTAGATACACTGCTCAACGTCTTCTTGGCTATCGCTGTTGACAATTTGGCCAATGCCCAGGAGCTCACAAAGGTATATCCAGCATGGTTCTTTTAGCTTTATATGTTAGAGGATTTGTAAAGCAGTTGAATAATGAATAACGCCTTACTATTCCAAAGGATGAAGAGGAGGAGGAAGAGGCGTTTAATCAGAAACATGCCCTGCAGAAAGCCAAGGAGGTTGGGCCCATGTCCTCTTTCATGTCCTCAGAGTAAGTGAACCAAGTACACCCTTGCCTGCTACATTCACCCTCTCACAGAGATGCTAATATACCAACTAACACTACTAACACCAGTCTTATGTCTGGGTAGTGTGCTTTCAGAGATATCTAAATTGGCACATTTGCCAAAGTATACCTGTAGAACTTTCCAGCTTCAGTACCTGGCCAAATTGAGTTAGATGCACATGCTAGTTTGACTCTAAAGGGACATTGCTGTACAGTTGCCAGAGTATGTAAACAGTTGAAGTCTTTGCTTCTACAGATATTTCTTTCACTCTGTACTCTTCAAATCTAATGTTACACATTTGTTAAAATATAGCTAGAATATGGAAAAATTAGTCACAAGTTAGAGAACAGGTTATATGCAAGAGGCTGTTACTTGAGGCCAACAAAGATGCGTTTCCCATTGTTGAGGGTTGTACACAGTGTTCCTTCGGTTGATTGCGTAGGGATTTTTGGGCTCTTTATTCTCGAAGCACAATAATTTGCTTCAAAATCAACAGCAAGTTGTCATAGCAACCGGCAAGCTTCCCAGTCTTTGCAGGGATGAGTCTATTCTGTTGTCATAGAGACTATTTTGTTCCCATCAAAAGGAGAATTACAGAGTTTTGAATGCCTTTACATTTGTCAGCCTAGATATGTATTTGTATGTTATCTTTTGCAAGAACAGAAGAGGCATCCAGCTAGCCTTAATCTCAAGACATATAAAGAGAATCAGATATCAAAAAAGGGAGATAAAAGTTTCTATTACCGGAGCTCACACACAGATGCATCTTTCTGTGATTTTGGGAACTTAACACTGCATGGATGTGATGTCAGACTCCTGGAGTTGAGCATGTGCAAGTTGGGATGACTGATCATATGTGTCCTCAATGTTACAATCTAACCAACTTTACATCTCTTGATTGATCATAGATACTTTAGAAGCTCACTTTTGCGCATTTTCCTTGATAGTATAATACATTTAACATGACTTGAGTGAGTTTTGAATGCTGATTTGAGTGAGTACATCACAGAAGTTCCTGTAAGCATGGATTCACCTTCATGCTGGAGGTGATATATATGTAGGGTTCTTTCTGACCCCAGTAGCAATATGTGCTGTGTCTAGAAAGGTCGAAAAGTTAAGCCAGAATGAAGTTTTCAGTCAAGAAATGTAAAAGCAGGATCCAAAATTAACTTTTTGCTACACCTGCCTATGGCAAGTAATATGAGAATATTTAACAGATATACACATTTCTTAACAGTCACGAATATGTATATATATTGCCGTTTTCCTTGCCTATTAGTGGCAAATAGTGTAAATAGCATCTTGTGTCACTCACAGCATCATGTACAAGATGAGTCAGTTTTCAACTCTCTGTCATTTTGTGGCTCCATGTGTCACCACATGGAGTTCTGGAGAAAAAAAGAATTATCCCAGCCTCCTAGATACGCTTCTGATGGCAAGTTTCCCACTAAGATTAAAGTTTTTAGACTACACATGTGTTAGATATTTTTAGTTGAGAGAGAGTTTGTATCTTTTTGATTTAAGACATTTGCTCATGTAGCTTACATTGAATTGCAACATAATACATCATTTCTTATAGTTACTGGCCATTGGCAAATTTTACACAAATCCAGTTCTTATTTGCATTTGGTGCATGGCACGTGTTATATTTGAACACTTTGTAAACATTTGTATATACATACATTTATATATATATATATATATTTATTTTTTTTATTATTTTGGGCATGCTCAAAATTTGCAATAACTAATAACAAATGTTTGTGATGAGTGTTATTGTATAGAAAAGAGGCTTTTATGTCATTATTGAGCAATAAGACTTTAATATAATACATGTGTGCTGGACAATTACTGAAAACAAAATAATAAAAAAAAAACATTCTGTATTAGGCAATGGAGGCCATGCCTTTGTCAGAACAAATTGGTATGATGTGAATACCACAGGGTCTCTTCTCTACTGCATTTTGAGAGATAATGTGAGAGCTGGTTGTCAGTGAACTCAGACTGGAAATTGTGGCCTGTGGCATTTGGATTTTGCATGTTTACTTTAAAACTAAACAGAGGCTGTCGTAGCATGTCCGAAAGTGCTTGACGAGAACTGAGAAATGAATGCATGTCTTCAGTTAGCATGACAATTATGGACGTCATACCTGGGAAATGCATATGTATGACTAGTTGACTACTAAAGAAATGAATTAGGGTGCTCTCTCTTTCTGATATTGTGTGCTTATGCATATTAATCCCATTTATATATGTCTTATATCTGTGCCGTTTCTTACTGTCTCAGCATTTCAAAATGTTCCAGAATACTGTATTTGTTGCTTCTAATATATCTACCATCATGTTGTCATGTTACGCTTTGCTGCCTTGTTACACAGCCCAAAACTTGTAATTGTTTTAAAACTTAGTGTAACTTTAATTTATTGTCAACAATAGTACAAATGCAACATGTTAAAAGGAAAAAAAAAAAAAAGAAGAAGAAAAAAAATCTTTTTTATGGTATAACAGAGCATTGAAATACTAATGAAACACTTTATTTGTCTGAATATTAGTCAATGACCTTTTTGGGCTGTGATGCTTGGCTTGTTTTGTCCTTGTTCTCGAAAGCACTAATGTCTTGTTTTCAACCAATCGCTCATTGATTACACGGACCTCACAAGAGTACAAGTGCCAGTAAGTAATAGTCTGTTTATTTCAATTTTAACATTCAGCACCTCCTAATTTATCTATCTGGGTGAAGCTTTCTGTTCTGCCATCTTTATCAAATGTCTGATTTCACATTTTCAAGTCTGATCTTTGGTTGGAATTTGATTTGTCAATTTCCTGCAATGATATTTCACTCTTTTTTCTCTCTCCATTCTGAATCAACTCTATTTCCAGTTTCGCTGTTTCGTTTTTCACTTTGATATCGCAACTCTATCCAGTTGTTTTCCATCTCTGCTGTCCTTACAAGCTGGACCATGAATTCCAGTTACACAAAAACACAAAGTCACAAAACAGAATTAAAGTACCCTTTCTACCATGAGTTGCAAAGTATTTGTTAACAGCAATCTATTAAATATTTTGCACACAGATACTTCAGTTCTCATGATCAGCTAGACCACCTGGTCACCATCATTTTGGTTTTTTCAATGCCTGTCCCCTACACGTTTCTTAACTGGCCAGTAAGATGTTCTTGGTGAACCAGCTTTCAATTCAGTGTTCTAAGGCAGTGGTTCTCAACTGGTGGGTTGCAGGTTTGTTCAGGTAAACGCTAAATATGAACATATACAGTATACTTTTAGAATAGCAAATAAATAGGCTTTTTAATTTTGAAAAAATTAAATGTCATCTGTCCAATCAAATTCTACAGTATTTTGATGCAAATTTATTTATCACTTGATAGAAGATTAATTATTGGCTGCCAAGAGCAGGAGACTGTCGATATTCAAAATACATTTTAAAACCAAACATTCAAACTGTAAAGATAATTTTAAACTAAGAGCAAAATTTGCTATGTAGCCTTAATATCTGTTGATTTTGCATATTGTTGGGCCTAAACAGCTCATGGTAATATAATTATATTTAATTGTTTGATTTTAAGGATGTTTTTGGTTATTTTTTTATTTTTTTTGTATGCTAAACATTTATTTAGGTCTCACTTGATGTCAAATGTAATATAGAGTCCTGAAACAAAACCAGCTGAGAACCACTGTACTTTTCAGAAGGGTAGAAAGGGTTTTGTACTGCTAATGAGTGATAAGGTAATGTAAACAATTGTTGTGGCATGGTTGTTGAAATATTTCTTTTGCCACCCAGTATCATTGAGTGTTCTCTCTCTTTTTTTCCTCAGGAGGAGGAGGAGGCCCTACCTGTACAGGAAGCGTGCAATTCACCGGAGCCGTGCGGCCTACTCCTTTGAGGATGCGGAGAGTCTGGCTGATGCCCGTCCACTCAATGCCTCTAACTCTTTCATGTCCAGGAGAGAGAGAAGGAGGAGGTTGACCATGTCAGTTTGGGAGCAGAGGACCAGCCAACTGCGCCGGCACAGGCAGATGTCCAGCCGTGAGATCCTGTTCAACAGCCCGAGTGAAGAGCACGATGGACCACCTGGCTGCCATCATCACCGGACCGCTGGGATATCTCCGTCTGACAGCATGCGCAGAGCCATCGAGACCTCTACAACCACCACCTTGCCGGAAGCTACCTTAGAACCACCCATGCCTATGGACATGCCTGTAGATGAGCAATCGCTGTCCATTTCTATCCCCGAACCCCCTTTAGCTATTCCAATACCGGAGCCACCGATGCCTGCGGACATATCCCTTCCTGAACCCCCAGTGACGCTGAATTTACCCCTAACAGAGCCGTCTGAATCAAAGACCTCACCCGAGGGCACTCTAGACATCAACAACCATTGCCCCAGACTGAATGGGAACAGGCGGCAGCGGGCAGTCCGTAAGTACAGGCCACCTGCGATGGGGGACACGCTGACCCCTGATATGGGGCCCAGACCCCGACGCCCACGCCACCGCGAATCTCACACAGATGTCAAGGGCAAAGAGACACAACAGGGAGATGGTGGTGTTGACAGTAGAGAACAAAGGCCAGGGAATGAGGGAGATGAAAAGGAATCAAAGAATGATGGAGAGATCAGTCCAGACAGCAGAATGCTTGAACAGAGGTGATTTTATATGGTCTTTTGATTTATATAATGGTATATATTATATACACTACAATTTAAAAGTTTAAGGTCAGCACAATTTTTTAAAAGAAATTAATTGTATGTAATTGTTATACAATGTTGTAGAACATACGTGGAAGTCATGTTAACCACAGACCTTATTTTATTCGTAAATCAAAAGTTGCTTTACCTAAAACCCATGAGAACTTCCTGCGGAAACTAGCAAATTGGCCTTCCAGGTTTACCTACATATTGTGACAACATAGTGACAGCTTAAATTAGTTGAACATATACCTAACTATTTTTTATGGTCAAGTACACAGTATTCCTTGTTGAGAGTCTGGAGAGAGAAATTGTGCTATTAACTTCTTCCCTTCCACAGGCAGAACAAACAAGACAACTCTGAATCATCAGAGCCAAAACCAGCCAATTCCCCCTGCAAAAACCCACCTCAGGACTCAGAACCTGCAACTCTACAGCTCACTGAGAGCACACTCCAGAAGTCCCCACAGGCCACTATGGGTGCTGGCGAGACAGACAATAACAACCACGGATCCTTGAATCAGGATAAGTCGTCCCTCAACACCAGCATCATGATAGAGGTCACCGACACTCAGCCATCCATGGAGCTGACCTCCATTACGGGTTTGAGCATCCCTGCACTTCTGATAACCCTACTGATAAGACCAGCTTAGACTAATTGCTACTGGTTAGGCCGTGTGTCCACCAAAGCGTTTTTAGCCAGCTGAAAACGCTAGGCGCTCTGCTTAAAACGCCTATCTGTGAGCGCTTGAGAGCGCTTCTGCAGCGCAGCGTTTTTTTCCGTTGAGACGCTTTGTTGCTATGATACGGAATATATGCGGCACTGTTACTTATAACTGATTTTGCAGGTAATTTGTTTCAGACTAAAAATGTTGACACAATGTAGAATTACTTGCTATGTATGTTCGGAGACCAGCAATATTAATTTCTCATCCATTTTGTTTCGTTCTCTGCTTGTTAATGTCGTTGTACAGCAAGAATGTTGTGACAGTTGGTCGGTGTTGTATTTGTCCTGCCCCTCCTTCACTCTGATTGGACGGCTGAATAAAATGTGACAGTGATGAGCGCAGCGTTTTACTCAAAGTTGAACGTTCTTCAACTCGAGGCGACCAGTAAAAAATGCCGAGCTCTCAGCGCTTGAGCATGAAAAAGACGCTCAGCGCCTCGTTACACTCCTGGCGTTTAAAAAACGTGGCGCTCCCATTGAAAACAATTGGAAAAAGTACGCTAGCAGCTGGAAAAAACGCTTTGGTGGACACACGGCCTTAGTGCTGGATTGGTGCTGGTCTAGCTAGAGGAGCAGAGCCAAGCTGTTTGTTCACCAGCAAAGACATTGCCATTAGCATGGTGTTTCTTGTGAAGCTGGTTGGCCAAGGCAATTTTGCTGATTAAGCTACTTAAAAATCCTTGAAACACCACCATCCAAAAACATGACCCACAATGCAAGATTTTTCAGTAGGGAAAGTACACAAATTTAAACTGATATAATTTTAAGATTCCTAGACATTTTATTAGAATAAATATCATAAAATATCCATTTCAGTACAATATACGCAGATATTTTAGTGTTGTGATCTTATTAGAGACAGTCTTGTATAATAGTTTCTTAACTTTTATACACGCTTCTTTATACAATACTTTTATATCATAAATGAATTCATCTTCAGATTTGACTTGTGGCTTTATATTTCATTTTTCTAAGACTATGTCTCCTTTTTTTTTTTTTATAAAGATTTTATGCAAATCAATTGCTGATTGCTTTCCAACATCTATTTTATTATAAATAGATCTCTAATATGTATATAATATTATATTATAATATACATTTATATTAATTGTATTGATGTAATATCTATAATATTTATACTATATTATAATGATATCTATATTTATATAATGACTTTTGTGCAGCAAGATTCCAGCTGTCTTCATTTGAGTCATACTGAGATGAAATAAAAAAAACATTACATTTGATCTGTTTGATTTTTATTATAGATAGAAGATCTAAAATAGACAGATAGATACAGATTGATATCTGTAATATCTATATTTATTTATTTTTGTAAAGCTCCCAGCTGTCTTCTTTTACTGAGTTATACTGAGTTAAAATAGACAACAACAACAACAAAAAAAATCCATTATGGAAAATCTTCTGTTTTCTAATATATACCTTGATTTTTTTAGGTAATAGTAAAGACATGGAGGCCTCAAAGCCAGAGAAAGAAGAAGAGGAAACCCCAGATGCGCCCAAAGCCCCTCCACCTGTCAGCATGTTCATCTTCAAACCCAACAACCCGTAAGGCTGGATGTTTGTGGAGCCACAGCTGTATTCTATATTTTATGAATATGTTTTCGATTCATCTCTCTCTCTCCCTATTCCTCATCTCTTCCTCAGGGTCCGTAGGGCCTGCCACTACATTGTCAATCTTCGTTATTTCGAGATGTCAATCCTCCTTGTGATCACTGCCAGCAGTATCGCCTTGGCTGCCGAAGACCCCGTCAACACTCATTCGGACAGGAACAAAGTAAGAATGCCCCTCCACCACCCTGTCTCCATTTTCCAATAATTGTGTATACAATAATCAGATGTAAATAGTTTTGCTGCTATTTGTAGATGGTCTGAAGTTGAACTGCATTAATATTTTATTTATTACAAGGATGCTTACAAACAATACTGAGTATCTTTACCTTCGTTAATTTACCTATTTCATTTGTAATTGCATTACTAAAGGGTGGATATTGGATAATTACAAGAATATAAAATAAAACAAACTCTAGTGAGACCACTATCTTACTTTTCTATCAATAAAAAAAAAAATTATGTTCATCTCAGTGTCACTTTGAAAGTTGTAAAAGGTTAGCTGACATCAATATTTTTGGATAATTTACATGTTCTGCAATGTGATAAGCTATACTCCAACTAAAACTACCGTAAACAGAAATTTTCTAATTCTTTTACAATAACATAATGCATGCAAGTTTCACAACCTCATATTAATTGAGAGTCTATATTGAATATTTATACTTTTAAACATTTTTGTCACCTTAAAAGTAAATGTTGACCTGGCACAACACCTGAAATATTCTTTCCATAATACATTCATTGAAAATGAATCTAAAATACTGATGATGATTTAAAAAAAAAAAAAAAAAATGCTCATAAACATGCTTTAACTGCCCAGTATCATAAGAAATACGTATGGAAACTTGTTTCTGCCACTGAATAAAAAATAAAAAAGGTAACTGTGACTTTTTATCTCAGAATTCTGACTTTATTTCTCACAATTGCGAGTTTACTTCTTGTTATTCTGATTCTTTTCTCAGAATTACGAGATATAAACTCGCAATTGTGAGAAATAAAGTCAGAATTGCGAGTTATGAACTCAATTGCGGGATATAAACTGATATTTTTCTCTCAATTGCGAGTTTATATGTTTATATGTTATATGTTTTATATGTCTCAGAATTGTGAGATTTAAACTCGCAATTGTAAGTTAGAAAGTCCAATTCTGAGGAAAAAAAGACTTAATAACTCACAATTGTGAGTTTATATCACACAATTCTGACCTTACAACTCAAAATTGCGAGTTTATATCATGCAATTTTGAGGAGAAAAAGAATTGCGAGATGTAAGATTTTGTATGTAGATTTTTATTCAGTGTAATAACAAACTTCCATAAATACATCCATAAATTTTATTTTGAAAAAAAGAATTTATTTATCATTTAGAATTTATTTATCATTTTTGGCAATAAAACTAGATCAGTAGACCTGTTTGAGTTTCTTTGGTCCTGATGATATTGTTCCCTGTGGGTTATGAATCATTTGGCATTGTTAGCTAATAGAAATGAGATTTTTGTTGCAGGTTTTAAATTTCCCTTGTGCGAATGCACCAGCTGTATGAAACCACAGCTAATTACATGCTAAGACTCTTCCAGTAATAGATGATGAGATCTTGTGTGTATGTAAACAAATGACGTACTCTATGCTCTAGATCAGTGGTTTTCAACCTGTGGGGACCACTAGGGGTCCTCAGTGATCCTCCAGGTGGGCCGAAAGATAACTTAAAATTAATTTAAATATATTAAGATAATTAATTAATTTAATTATTAATACGTTACATTAAAAAAGCTAAATTAAATTAAATAACAAATACATTTAAAACAAGGCACCATCTCTCCCGTACGTATTCTGTGATTGCTTTGGTTCATCCCAGGCTGTTTCTCATCGTGCTGCTGTGAAATACAGACTGAACGGTGGCTCAAAACGCAAACTCTCTCAGTTGGAAAAAGAAAACCTGTGTCGCTAAAAAGGTTTTGATGGATGACGATTGTAATGAAGGTAAAGACGATTACAGTGACATACAGGAGTCTATAAGACATGCGGCGGTTTGCGCGAGTCCGTTAATATGCGCAAACAAACCGCATGTGCACTCTCGACTCGCTGATCGCTATAACATTTTATTTCTGCATAAACACAAGTTCAATATGTTCGTGTAGTAAATGTAGTTAATGAAATTAATATACTGTGAATGTTTTATAACGGATGCTCGCCGAACAAGCATGTTCTGGAGAAGTTTGAGAGGATCAGTGGTGTTGTGTTTAATAATTTTGAATGGATCCGCATAGTATTAAAATTCAGTCCTTTGGTATCTCCCTGTGGTCTTGTTTGGTATGGCAGGTTGTGCTTATTTGTTTAAGTTACTGTATTACCGAGCAGAGTAAGTACTTTTAAGGTGTAAAGAATTTCTGCAAAGTATGTTTGCAAAAAAAAAACTCTTAAGGTTTAAATCTATCTTGAGTTTCTTCTTTAAAGAAATAATAACATGGGGTTGAAAAGTAATAACACTACAATACAAATGTTTTTGTAAATTAAAAAAAGGGGGTGGCATTGCAGTATTGATTCGGAGAGGAGGGGGGCCTTGGCGTAAAAAAGGTTGGGAACCACTGCTCTAGATGTAGAGAACAGATGAAGTAGAGGCCTCTTTCCCCCTCAGAAACGCACAAACTAGGATTTAAATCTATACAGTGAGAGTGCTGTCACTGCTGTGATGTAGTCAAGTAGATCCATCATGAGAATACTAACATTCTGCCTTGTTCAAATTTAGCAGTCATTGACAAACAATGCTTATGCCAAGTCTCATGCATGCTGTAGCTTCACTTTGCGTGTTTGCTGAAGCCAACTTTGTAATCATTTTAGGATTTTTATTCGTTTCAATAGGTGCTGCGATATTTTGATTATTTATTCACTGGCGTCTTCACGTTTGAAATGATAATCAAGGTGAGTTCCTGGATCATTCTGGGGTTCTTCTATCAGTTCCTGTATAAAGACTCAGTTTGCAAAATTAAGCTTTATAATGTATTATATAAATATGCTGTGTATGTTGTTATATTTTTCTCAGATGATTGAGCAGGGTTTGATCTTACATGATGGCTCCTATTTCCGTGACTTGTGGAACATTCTGGATTTCATAGTTGTAGTGGGAGGTTTGGTGGCCTTTGCTCTCACGTGAGTCGGATTAATCCAAACATGAGAAATAACAAGTGTAATTTAATGTTCTGTTGGTGGATCTGAAACTGTTTAGCTGCATTTTTTGTTATTCATTTTCAAATGCCATTAATGCCTTGTGATAACTCCATGAGTTATGTGAGGAAAAGCATTCAGACATTCCAAATTCTTGACACATATTGATGTTAGTGGATGCTCTCTTTTCTCTGTTGTGAGTGGAAAGCATTTCTGTGTTCATTGAGAAGATCTCTGGTTCAGAATGCTTGTCTGTTTCTCGTTTGTTTCTCTGTTGTTCTTCTTGTGGATTGTGGCTCACGGCATCTGACAGGAATGTGATGGGGTAAAAACACTCTGATTTTGTGCCATATAATAATGTGTGTGTGTGTGTTTGTATTTGTACATGAAAAATAGGACAGTTTTTAATGTTTAGTGATATATGTTTTCATGCTATGCAGGAGTAACACAGGAAGAGACATTAAAACCATCAAATCACTGCGTGTGCTCAGAGTGTTGAGGCCTCTCAAGACTATTAAAAGACTTCCTAAACTCAAGGTATGTGAACATGAAATTAATGCTCTACCATTCAGAAGGTTTGGGTCCAAAGTTACTGTTCAAAGTTTGTTTGTTTTTTTTGAAAGAAATTAATTTTATTAAGCAAGGATGCATTAAAGTGTTCTGTCGAACTTTTGCTTACACTTTATTTTACAGTACGTATACTTGCAGTGTACTTACAGTGTAGTTACCCAAGAAAGTACTGGTAATATAAGGTAAGGTTTGGTTTAGGGCTAGGTTCAGGGTTAGTACCTAGTTTTAACCCAGTTATTGTAATTGCTATAATAATAAAGTACATAGTATGTACATGTGGAACAGGACTGTAAAATAAAGTTTGTTATGGTAAGATTACTGGGTCAGTGTATCTCTAAAACGGCAAGGATTGTAGGTTGCTCCCGTCAGCAGTGGCCATTACAAAACTACTGTAGCACAATGGTCAACTGGAAATATTTTTATATCAGCAAAGAATGGTCACAAAGTCATGTTTACATGCTCAGATTTTTTATATATATAAAACTTGTCATTTTCTGTCTCTTATTGATTTTCAGGCCGTGTTTGACTGTGTGGTCACGTCGCTAAAGAATGTCTTCAACATCCTCATCGTCTACAAACTTTTTATGTTCATATTTGCTGTCATTGCTGTGCAGCTTTTCAAAGGAAAATTTTACTACTGTACCGACAGTTCCAAGGACACAGAAAACGAGTGCAAGTAGGTAGCAATTACAGCTGCAATATACAAATTCTAAATGTAATGCTAAAATTAATTTAAGCAGCTCAGACATTATTCAAAGCTAAAAGACTTTAGAAAATGTCAATGGTGCTATGAATAGAAGGATGACATTTTACAAGCATAAAATCTCTGCAAATGATGTGGAAAATGTTTTTTCTTAATGTTCTATAGGGGTTACTACATTGACTATGACAAAGAAAAGAAAAAGGAGAAACGAGAGTGGAAAAGACATGATTTCCATTATGATAACGTCATCTGGGCCCTGTTGACTCTCTTCACTGTATCCACTGGGGAAGGCTGGCCGCAGTAAGAGCCAACTTTAGTTCATATTTTCACACTGTATCATTTGACAAACTTATTAACACCTTAATAAGATTAACATTCTTCTTAACACCTTTCTAAAAGCTGTGTGCTGATATTTGCATATATTAAGTAATGTTGTGTAAGTTTCTAGAGGGAACTTACACAACAGGCCCAAAACATATTTGGACTTAATAGGGTGCTTTAAGTGATTTTTGCTAACCTCCGCCAGAGTGAGAAATTAGACTCTGGTGGAGGTTGGCATGCCTTCAACCACAAACTCTCTCTAAAACCTCTCTTGTTTGGCATTGTAGAGTTCTGCAACACTCTGTGGATGTGACCGAGGAGGACCGGGGTCCCAGTCAGGGGAACAGGATGGAGATGTCTATCTTCTATGTCATTTATTTTGTGGTGTTCCCCTTCTTCTTCGTCAACATATTTGTGGCCCTCATCATCATTACCTTCCAAGAGCAGGGCGACAAAATGATGGAGGAGTGCAGTCTGGAGAAAAACGAGGTGACTGACCGTTTTGCTTTCCAGTTGAGTGCATGTGTTTAGTAGTGTGCATTGAAGCAATGACGCACACTTGAGGCAACGTATGATTATATTTTAAAGAACATACAAAAGAAAAGTCCTCTGCACTTATCTGATTCAATGTTGAGTGTTTACACTTGTACATGCAGCATGAGAGTCTTTTATAGAAGAAGTATTCTTGTTTTCTTCAATTCAACAGTCTCAAAGGACCTTTTGAATGAAAAATCCTCAAGTCATTATTTGACATCCAAATATTTGTGCCTGTATATATTAACACAAAGCTAATGTAGCTGCAATTGGCATATGTATCATCATTCATAGCAACCTCAGATAATTCTACTTGTAAACTTCCTTTCTTTGATATCCTTTATTTCCTATTAGTATTTTAAAAAAGAAGCAGGCCAAGAGCCATGTCAAAACAAAGCAAACTGGGTTCCTTTTTGGTTTAGGTTACAACATTGTTGAGAACACAGTTATTTCAAAATCAAAAATGTTGTCTCTATATTTGGCCTCTTAATTAAGTTTATATATATATATATATATATATATATATATATATATATATATATATATGTATATGTGACCGGATCCAGCAAAATGAGTCACAGTGACCCAAATTTCAAAATTTCAAAACGTGTAACACCATATTTGGAGAGCAGAGATAGTGACGTTTCAGGGGATACCGGGAAATGCTCATAAGTGACGAGAGGAGTTGAGAAGTTCATTTCCAGCGAATTTAGTAAAACCATGTCAAATTTAATAGCCATTTAAATACCTTTACTCAATTATCTGGACTACGAAACTTTGGGAGATTATTTTTGAAAGTCTGTTTTTTGAAATTAGCTTAAAAAAAAAAATCTATTTTTTTCATTGTTTTTCCACATTATCGGCCCATATCTTAAAATAGAACGTTGCGACTTCCGACTCATTTCACCAGAGCGGGTCACATTTATAAATTCCTTCAGTATTTGGTGTGGTTTTTACCTCTTGACAATCACATGCTAAACTTATGTGAAGTTAATTGAAAAATGTGTTGGAGAAACTGTCTTACTGTATATTTCTCTCTTAGAGGGCTTGTATCGACTTTGCCATCAGTGCCAAACCTTTGACTCGCTACATGCCCCAGAACAAACAGACCTTACAGTACCGGCTGTGGCACTTTGTGGTGTCGCCCTTATTTGAGTACACCGTGCTGACGATGATCGCCCTTAACACCATCGTTCTCATGATGAAGGTAAGGAGGGATGTCACTACACTGTGATCTCTCTCTTTTTTTTTTTTTTTTTTTATAAAATAGATTCCGATTTGATTTTAAATTATCTATTTATTTGTTGCAAAAAATACTTTCCCTTCACTTTGCATCGAGGTCTGCTCACACTGAAAGGGTTTACCTTTAAGTAACTTTATAATATTCCCTTACCAATAATGCTAGAGATGGAAGGAGACATTACTCTTGTAAGTAGCTTTGGTAAGAATTTAAATGTACTTTTTTAAGGCTGTGAGTATTGCAGGGGTAATAACTCTCTCTCTCTCTCTGTGTATTTGTCAAAATAAATTAGGTTGATTTAGTTGTTTTTCAGCCCCTGCTGGTGACCCCTGGTCTGTGATACTGCTCGAAAACCAGACAGTCATGAGTCACAGCTTATTAAATATTGATCTGAAGCACCAGCTACTATTTAACTTTTCCTCATTAGCTTTAGCCTGACATCTCCCGTGAGTAATTTCACCTGAAGTTAGAGGTTGGCCTCCACTAGTCATCATGTCTGCGGTTGTCTGCGTATGTGCTTCACACAGCACTGAGGCACAGAGACTGTAATAGAGCACAGATATTTTTAGAAATTGTACTGAAGTTTGAAAAGCTTCCTTTCTCTCTGTCTGTCTGTTTCATTCAGTTTTCAGTTACAATTTTTAAAATGCTTTATTGGCATCCATCAGGTTTTAATTGGATTGTGAAATGTGGGTATTCCATACCAGAATGGCTGAACGTGTGTAAAATGACAATTACTGTAAATTGTGCGTGCATTGATGATTTGGATAAAAGCATCGGCTAAATTATTAAATGTAAATGTAAATGTAAAAACAAAAGATCGATTTTTAAAACATGCAATTAAATAGGCCTATCATGCATATCAATGTACTGCTTTATTGTAGGCTAAATAAATGACTTATCTATTAATAAAAAAAAGATGTGTAACACTTTATAATAAGTGTACAGTAATAAAGTACTTACAAATTGGACCCACTTTATATTAAGTGGCATTAACTACTATGTACTTACATTTAAATTAATCATTTGATACAATGCACTTGTGTACATACATGTTTTTACATTGTACTTATATTTTAAAAACACCTGCATGTAATTACATCTGTAATTAATTTCTGTAATTACATTTATAATTACACTGTTGACCCATCCCTTAACTCTTACCCCTACCCTTAAACCTACCCATACCACCAAAGCTGTCCCTAACCTTACCCGTATCCCACCTCAATAGCTGCAAATGTGTTTTGCAATTCATTATGAACCCAATAAGTACATTGTACTTATTTTTTGATGTAAGTACATAGTAGTTAAGGCCACTTAATATAAAGTGGGACCTACAAATCATTTTCAAACTATTAGTTTATAGTTAATTCATAGTTAATATACTGTAATCTCTACATTGGTTATATTTTAATAGGCTATATACAAATAGTTAGTTCTTCATTCGTTGTCTCTGTAATTAGTTCTTCATTTGTTGTCTCTGTAATTAACCAAATTATTGTTTAATTAGCTCATATGTAAAAAGTTAGATAATGTTTTTTTGTTTTGTTTTTTTATGAAAAAGATGTCATTCGCGCTAACACAGACCCAAAGCTCACACACAGACAGACACCTCTCAGATAGTATGCGATCCTGAATTCAGTTCAGTTTAGCGGCGTATTGTGTTTGAATGGTCAGATACACACAGAATTAAAGTGTTTCAAAATATCTGTCTTGGCGAATATTCACACAAGCATAGTCAGTTATGTCTTAAGTGAATGTTTGGGGAACACTTGAGGGAAAACATCTGATGTGTAACATTAAATTAGATCCGTGCATTAATCTTCATATAATAGGCTATACCTGCTGCTGTCTGTGTCATTAATGTTAGTCAAACAATAAAAGAAAAGAGATTCACACTATTAACTATTTTTACTATTAAGTAAAAATCTATTAAAGGGATAGTTCACCCAAAAATGTTCATCACAATAAAGAAACTCATACAGGTTTTGAACAACATGAGGGTGAGTACAGTAAATGATGACAACATTTTTGGGCGAATTATCCCTTTAAGTACTTGGGGAGTTTGAGGAAATATTTGACGTTTTAAGGCTATAAATGCTTTGTGTACTTGCGTTACTAAGCCGTTGCTAAGCTCAGTGGTTGCTATGACACTGCTTGACAGATGTTTGGGCTTTCTAGATGGTTGCTATGGTTTTTGGGTGGTAGCTAGGCATTCCGAATGCAGTTGCTATGGTGATTTGTTGCTAAGCAGTTGCTTGGGGATTTTAGTTGGATGGATGGATGAATGGATGGAAGGATAGACAGACAGCTATAGATACATTCATACATAGATACATACATGCATAGATGCATAGATATAAAATACAAATCAGTAAGTTAAAAAAAAATGATGTAAACATAATTAAATATTCAAGAAGACCTTTTTTGTCTCTTTTTTTTGCTCTCTATCAGCATGATCGAAGTCCTGACGGCTATGATGATGTGCTAAAATACCTCAACACTGTGTTCACTGTTATTTTCTCTGTGGAATGTATTCTCAAGATCCTGGCATTTGGTATCATGGTAAGCTAACACTGGGAATGTGATACATTGCCATATATATATACTGGAATGCATTTCCAACATAAATTATTATCTTTTTATCTTTCAGAATTATTTCAGAGACACATGGAATATATTTGACTTCATCACGGTTCTAGGAAGCATCACTGAAATTGTGGTTGAGAAATGGCAGAGTCCAAAAGTGAGAAATGTTTTTATTCTGATTAGAGCTGCACAATTCATTTATTCTGATTAGAGCTGCACAATCTCTTGAATGAATGATTCAATGACAAATACTTTTTTTTTAACAGTCACTTATCACCACTGGTGTAACGATGTGATCAGTATAATCATTATTTGAAGCATCAAGTTATTTTCAAAAGGTGTTTTACTCTATTTTGATCGCTACTAGACATCAGTGTTTATATCTGAACTATAAACTTTTATCCCAGTACTTCTGTGAGAATCTGAATTATTATAAAACAGAAATAATAAGATTGTTTGGTTGAAAAGACTTTGTGAAGCTGTTTTATGCCTCTACTAGTGTTGCCAAAAGTACCGGTACTTCGGTACCAAGTCGGTACGGAAATTTTGAAAATGTGACGATACCAGCATTTCTGTTGTACCAGTAGTACCGAGAATCCGGGTGTGTTCGGTACACACTGATAGGGCTGTGGCAGTATTTACGTGAATATGACACGAGTGAAGCACAAAGCTTTGTTTACAAAAGAAATAATAGGTTAGCAATTAAATGTGAAATCGCAGCCATGGAAACATTTTGGTTCATGCCGAATGAGAGAGGTACGTGAGTCCATTTTTTTGGGAATCACGATCTGGTCATCCGATTAGCAGAGAATTTAACAATATTCCATTAGTTATTCCACATGGAATCTCTTTTCCCAAATCTTCACTCACACAGGGGATTATAAACGTTTCTTTCGTTTGCATTTAGGCCTATTATATTCACATTCTTTACTGTGGTAAAGTAGAAAAAAACGTAGGACAGAAACTTTTTGCTTGCACGTCAATTTCTATTTAACACATTTTGTGCTCGTTATTAGACTTTATAAGGTGCGTCAAGTTTATTTGTATAGCGCGTTTCACACACGCTGGTGATTTTTAGTTTCGTTTTCTCTGGCAGCGCTAAATCAAACATAGCCTGGATGTCTGAAGATAAAACTCGCTCTTCAAACCTTTTACAACAAGTGTCAGTTGTTTGTAACATCAGGAGATAACATGAAGATATTATTAAAGAGAAATGGTCTATTTCCTGCTCGTGTCCTCATCCCTCACAAAGCGCAGAGCGGCAGGCTATATCAAAGACTATAATAACAGGACTTTGGCTATGTGACGCATCTTTGTGTGGAAATAAAAAACGAATGTTTTTTGAATTATTTTTAACTTTCTTATTATTTAGATTACCATTATTTACTGATATTTATTTCATAGTTTTACAGGCTGTGTGTTGTTTCTCTGACGGAATATCTAAAATAAACACGCACATCTGTTACCCCTGTTGAAAAAAAACAAACAAAAAAAACAGCATATGCTGAAGCTGGTATGCTGGTTAGAGTTGGTTTATGCTGGTCCAGGGCCACCTTAGGACCAGCACATGACCAGCATAAACCAGCTCAAACCAGCATACCAGCTTCAAAACCTACCTTACCAGCATATGCTGGTTTTTTCAACAGTACAAAATGGATGTTTGTGCATTTATTTATTTATTTTTTTGTATATTTCAAAATTTATTTAATTGAGGTAGCCTATATATACACACACACAAACATACAAACACACTCCAAATCATATTTAATGTTTTTAAAATTGGGCTATATAAAATAGTAAAATAGTTCCAACAGATTTTGCTGTGGTACCGAAATTGGTACCGAGAACCGTAAAATTTTCATGGTATCGGTACCGACTACTGGAATTTTGGTACCGTGACAACACTAACCTCTACATGACAACTACTCTTTCTGGATCAGCAGCAGCGCCAATGGAGATCTAAATGTTCTCTTTGATCGTACCTGTCAAAGTTTTAATAGACAAAGCCAAATCGTTTTCATTCAGGAATAAGATTGCGTTGCTGTTTGAATCAAGATCATGATTTTGTAACAATATTCGTGCGGCTCTAATTCCGATTGATTTGTAGTCAGTAGTTGTTTGCACAAGCATTGTGCGTTGTGTTTTGATTGCTATGTACTCAGTATTTATTTCCATGAGTGATGCCCTTCATATTCTATTTTATGTCCAGTATTTATTTGCATAAGCGGTCACCTCTGTGTTCTGGTTTTGCAGCCTTTTAATATGGGCTTCCTGAAGCTATTCCGGGCTGCTCGGCTGATTAAACTTCTGCGTCAGGGCTACACCATCCGTATTCTGCTCTGGACTTTTGTCCAGTCCTTCAAGGTCAGACATGTCTGCAGTGGCATTACATTGAAATCCCTTATTCTTTTATTTTAACCAAAACCACTTATTATAAAATATTTCCTGTGAGTTTAACATGAGATTTGTCTTGCAGGCTCTTCCATATGTCTGTTTGCTCATCGCCATGCTGTTTTTCATCTATGCCATCATTGGCATGCAGGTAAAGGTTGTCTTTGTCCCCAGACAGTCTGTCTCCATCTTTATATTCTTCTCTCTGTCTTCTTTGGTTCTTTGCCACCTTTTCTCTTACTTTAATTTGTTAAGCCTTTAAATGTGACAGACACCTCTTATGTTTTTGTAATCTTACTAAAGGTATTCGGCAACATCAAGCTAAATGACAAAAGCCAAATCAACAAACACAATAACTTTAACACATTCTTTGGTGCACTCATGCTGTTGTTCAGGTAAGATTATGTTTATAATTTCTGCATCTGTTTTAATGTTCTTTCTTTTTGTTGGTAAAAAAAAGTGCTACATTTTATGATATATTAATTATTTCACTATAAATCTAATATGATGAACCAGACTACTCTTCGGGAATGAATAAATTTGTCTTAATTTATGATATACATATATGTGTGTATGTGTTTAGGAGTGCAACAGGTGAGTCATGGCAGGAAATCATGTTATCGTGTTTAGGAGAGAAGGAGTGTGAAATAGACAACTCAATTCCTCTCAACAACTCAACAAAGGGGGTGAAAAAAGAATGTGGTACCGACTTTGCATACTTCTACTTTGTCTCCTTCATCTTCTTCAGTTCTTTTCTGGTGAGAAGCAATACAGTTTAATGATACACATCATTGCAAACCTTTACACTTAAAACCCACACACTTAAGGCCTTTTCACACCAAATCCAATTTTTTTGGCACATAAAATATAAACTGCAAGATTTTAAAATGAAACTAATAATCTAAAAAGGTAAAAAAAAAAAAAAAAAATTTAAATGAAGGAAAACATGAATCTCTGACACTCCAACAAACAATATTGGCATCCACACCAACAAACAAACATATTAGCATCCACATATTAGCATCCACACCAACAAACAATATTGTTCTGTTTATTCAGCTCTTTAAAGCTGATTGGCTGTCAATGATTTTGTCATTCATCAGCTGAAAAAAAAATCGTTGTGAAAGTGATTCCAACGATTTTGTTTATCTGTGCCTTTATCCTTAAAGTTGTGGTGTGGACTTTGCTATTCTTTTATATTTAGAATGATTTTTAAAACTATATTTTTATTACTGCAGTTATCGTCCTTTGTGTGAACGGACATTTAAGCTCACTTAGTAACGTGTGTTTTGTATGTATTTCACAACCTTCACATCTCTATCTCTCTTTCAGATGCTAAATCTGTTTGTGGCTGTGATCATGGATAATTTTGAGTACCTGACACGTGACTCATCCATTCTGGGTCCTCACCACTTGGATGAGTTTGTACGGATCTGGGGAGAGTATGACCGTGCTGCATGGTGAGAGATACAACTTTCCACTCTTTTCAGTTGATCACATGCAATACAGATGTACAAAAAAATAACATGATAGACTGAAATTTTTCTTATTCTGCAAAAATATTATATTTATTATATAATTTTACAATACATATAATTATATTATATAAACAGATACAGATGTTTATTTACAGTTGAATTTTATACAAGTATGCCACATGAATGTTTTTTTATAAAATGAACTGGATAGTTTGTAATTGTCAGTAATGTTTTCGTTTCTCTCTTCACACAAATTTTTGAAGCCTTGTAGGATGATTTAAAGGGGTCATATCATGAACAATCTATAGAAGTTTGTTTCTGCCATGAAATAAAAAATAAAAAAAACTAATTGCGACTTTTTATCTCACAAAAAACATGCTTGATATCAAGTCAGAATAGCGTGTTATAACGTCGGAATTGGAAGATACATTACTTTTTCTCAGAATTGTGAGTATATATCTCGAAATTCTGACTTTATAACATGCAATTGCGAGTTATAAATGCAATGTTGTGAGATCTAAACTCGCAATTCTTAGAAAAAAGTCAGAATTGTGAGATTAAAAAAAACACAATTACCTTTTTTATTTTGCATTTCATGGCAGAAACAAGCTTCCATAAGAATCTAATATCTTAATTTTTTTGTGAACAATTGTTTTTATTGAATAATCAGTTCAGTATAAAATTTATATAAATACAAAGTTCTGGCATGAAACTCTAATGGACAGGCTAATAGGTCCTTTAACTCGACCTGCTCGTAATCACATCATTATCTATAGGACATAGATGATTGGTTCCTGCTATAGCCAATAACCTTGCGTGCTCAATTTTCAAATACATGAGTAGCATTTGCCTTTGCAGTGCAGCATGCTTCAGAAACCCTCCACCTTCCCCAGCTCCACCTGTATAGATCTGCTATGGGTAATTCATGTACACTCTATTGTACAGCAGCAGCATGTCTTACTTGCTCACAGCAGTGTGTCGTGTATGTATTGGCAGTAGCAAGTCCCGTACTTGCTCTGCAGCAGCAGCAACAGCAATGAAAGCAGCAGAAGCGTAGCAGATCTATTCCGCCAAGACCAAACTTATCAACATTGTCATACCCATTACCATGCGAAACACTCCGAGAGTTGTCATGACAGAACTTACATTACAATACAACATGCACCCCCCAGGTAGACTTATACTGTTCTGAGGGGTTAAAAGACATTGAGGAGAAAGTAAAAGATAAATTAAATAATCAGCAGATAATATAAAATATAAATAAATACAAATACATTTTATATCCAAAAGAAGAAACAAAGGACTTAACAATATCAAAAGCAGCACTCCAGGTTTCTATGGTCTTTGGCCATGCCTCATGGATGTGAGCTGTTGACAGCGCCAAAGAAATAATATCAA
Organism: Megalobrama amblycephala; assembly: GCF_018812025.1. NCBI lineage: Eukaryota > Metazoa > Chordata > Actinopteri > Cypriniformes > Xenocyprididae > Megalobrama > Megalobrama amblycephala. Next base: position 9,975,079 of record NC_063055.1, read on the forward strand.
GCCCCATACACACCTGTAAATATGTGCCAAGTACTCTCTGCGGACATAAATTACAATTCGGAGAAGGTGACTAATTTCTTTGTTATTCTGAGATAAGAATTCACTATAATAAGAACACAATCTGTTTGCAGAATTCAGATCTTATTTACTGGCACAAAGCTGCAGAAATTGGTCGCTGTGAGCATTTGCTTTACAACAGCAAAAAACAGCATGTGTGATTCTAAGGGTTAGAGAGATGGCTTAAAATGGTCATGAACAGCTATGTTGTGTTGGCTTTTGGTGAAAAAAATCACTAATGTGTGATATGACCCCTTTAAAGTATATTTCATGAAAACTTACCACTCCTACTACATTTAACTTGACATTGTCTATTTACCGTTAACGGACAGTATTTCCTTCTCCAGTGGAAAACTACACTATAAGGAGATGTACAAAGTAGTACGCACAATATCACCTCCTCTGGGCTTTGGAAAGAATTGTCCCTACAGGGTGGCATGCAAGGTTTGGCTCAACCATGAAAAAACTACCCCTCTGCCTCTCTCTCTCCTCCTCTCCTTTTTTTCATTCCCCACTTCTTCACTAGCTACCACCCCTCACTTCCCTCTCGTTCCCGTGATTTACTCCAGTGCTGCTTTCCACCGGGTCAAAGACTGGCAGAGACAAGAGCTCAGTGCACAGAGAGACAGCCCATCCCTTTGGCCTGCGTACTGCTCCTGAAGTGTGAATAACTGCTGCAGTTAATGACACTGAGAGCCATCCATCAGTGAACTCCATTAGATAATATCTAACACTGCCAATGGATGTCAGTAGGGATTCAGTCTCTCTGTGTCTGAATTGGATTTGGGGCTTTTATTGAACATAATTCCATAAATGTGGGTTTTAGGTTAGAGGAGGGCAGACTCCTCGCATTTGCCATTGCTTCACCTGTTTGTAAATCAAGAGAAGATTATGCTCATCTCTCCCCTGACCTACCACAGTGTCAGAAATTAACTTTATATTTCTAAGGGGTATATTTGCTACTTGTCAGGTTTTACCTTATGAGGGCATATTTTGGGGCTGATCACCCCCAGCTGGGGTGTCCGGGCGAGGGTGTATGATGATTAAAGCCCCTAAACACCCTATGACCCCGGGTTCATCACTGAAGTCATGTCCAAATAACATCAGAAGATGTATATCTAGACTAAAACAACTATATTTTCATATTTTATTGTATGATTTATTTTTGTATCTAATTAAAATAAAATCTGAAAAATTAAAGGATTAGTTCACTTCAGAATTAAAATTTCCTGATAATTTACTCACCCCCATATCATCCAAGATGTTTGTGTCTTTCTTTCTTCAGTTGAAAAGAAATTAAGGTTTTTGAGGAAAACATTCCAGGATTTTTCTCCATAGTGGGTTGAAGGTCCAAATTGCAGTTTCAATGCGGCTTCAAAAAGGCTCTACATGATCCCAGCCAAGGAATAAGGGTCTTATCTAGCGAAATGATCGGTCATTTTCTAAAAAAAAATAAATAAATTATATATATATATATATATATATATATATATACACTTTTTAACCACAAATGCTCATCTTGCACTGCTCTGCTATGTGCCACGCATTACGTAATCAGATTGGAAAGGTCACGTATGACGTAGGTGGAAGTACAGAGCAAGTGTTTACAAAGCGAATGTGCAAAGACTAAGTCAAACGGCCTTTACAAAAAAAGGTAAAAGGTTTTTCGCCCTACCGCAGTACTTCCGCCTACGGACACGCATAATTATTATTATTTTCAGTTTCGCTAAATAAGACTGGGATTATGTAGAGCCCTTAGAAGCTGCATTGAAACTGCAATTTGGACCACTATATGGAGAAAAATCCTGGTATGTTTTCCTCAAAAACCTTAATTTCTTTTCGACTAAAGAAAGAAAGACATAAACATCTTGGATGACATGGGGGTGAGTAAATGATCAGGAATTTTAATTCTGAAGTGAACTAATCCCTTAATTAGGCCATTCAATTTCACAAAATACATCTGATGTTAAAAATTAAACTTCAGGAATTCATGACAGGTAATAATTATTTTGTTGGCATTTTTACCCAAAGTCCCTGTTAATTTCTGACCCTGAGCAAATTGACCCCTGTGGGTTTATGTATTATAATAGCAGGGTTTCCTTTTTAATACACCCAGTCAAACCCTCAGATCCACCAGCTTGACTCATCAGATCTTTGGCTGTTTTAATATTTTCTCTCCTATAGCCTCTTCTATGCCAGCGTTGCATAGAAAAACCTCCACCTGGCCTCACCTCTGTGTTTAATCAGTTTCCCTTTTGACAGTTTTTCTTTTCTTAAGTATGAAACACATTAAAATTTCCCTTTCCTGTCTCTTCCTTCTTCCTCTATCTTTTCTGTTGTTTCCCTTTTTCCTCCACGCCAATCTTCCTCTCCTCCCTCGTTCCTTGGGAATGCCCAATTCTTCCTCCTCCTCCTCCTCCTCCTCCTCTTCTTCATCATTATTGCCCCTGGTGACTGCCCCCTCCCAGTGGCCGTATTCATTACACTGATATGTACGAGATGCTGACCTGCATGTCGCCACCGCTTGGCCTGGGCAAGAAATGCCCCTCCAAAGTGGCGTATAAGGTAGTCTGCAGTATTATGATTTAAATGAAGTCTGCTTGTTTTCAAGTGGCTCAATATAAAGGATGTAATTACAGTGCCCACAATAAGTATTTGGACACTTTAGCCAAAATATATGAATATCTTTATGTAAAAAATATCTTTTTGTATTATGTAAAAGCATACTGAACCAAGTGACAATTATTTGTGAGACAAGATAGTTAAAAGTAAGTTCTAGTATCTACAGTAGTATGTTTTGTATCTAATGCAATGATATTTTAGTATTTTTAGGGTCATTGTATGTCAAATAATTGCGATACATATACGGTGCCCTCCACAATTAATGGCACCCTTAGTAATTATGAGCAAAAGCAGCTGTGAAAATAAATCTGCATTGTTTATCCTTTTGATCTTTCATTCAAAAAATTCACAAAATTATAACCTTTCATTTAAGGAAAATAATTGAAAGTGGGGGGAAACTCACATTATGAAATACATGTTTTTCTCCAAAACACGTTGGCCACAATTATTGGCACCCTTTTATTCAAAACTTTTTGCAACCTCCTTTTGCCAAGATAACAGCTCTGAGTCTTCACCTATAATGCCTGATGAGTTTGGAGAACACCTGAGAAGAGATCAGAGACCATTCCTTCATGCAGAATCTCTCCAGATCCTTCAGATTCCAGCTCCATGCTGGTGCTTCTTCTCTTCAGTTCACTCCACTCATTTTCTTTAGGTTTCAGGTCAGGAACTGGGATGGCCATGGCAGAAGCTTCATTTTGTGCTCAGTGACACATTTTTGTGTTGGTTTTGATGTTTGTTTTGGATCATTGTCCTGATGGAACATCCAACCACGGCCCATTATTGGATTTCTAGCAGAAGCGGTCAGGTTTTGGTTTTTTATCTGTTGGTATTTTTATAGAATCCATGATACCATGTATCTGAACAAGATGTCCAGGACCTCCAGCAGAAAAATAGGCCCACAACATTAAAGATCCAGCAGTATATTTAACCATGGGCATGGGGTACTTTTTATCCATGTGTGCACCAAACCCATCTGGTGGGTTTGCTGCCAAAAAGCTCTTTTTTTAGTTTCATCTGACCACAGAAGCCGGTCCAGTTTGAAGTTCCAGTCTTGTCTGACAACTGAATATGCTGGAGATTGTTTCTGGATGAGAGCAGAGGATTTTTCTTGAAACCCTCCCGAAAATCTTGTGTGGATGTAGGTGCTGTTTGATCATTTTTTTAGGCTTTCTGAGACTCAAGACTCAACTAATCTGTGCAATTCTCCAGCTGTGATCCTTGGAGAGTCTTTGTCCATTCAAACTCTCCTCCTCACTTCACATTAGGACGATTTAGACACACGTCCTCTTCCAGGCTGATTTGTAACATCTTTAGTTGATTGGAACTTCTTAATTATTGCCCTGATAGTGGAAATGGGGATTTTCAATACTTTAGCTATTTTCTTACAGCCACTTTCTATTTTGTGAAGCTCAACAATCTTTTGCTGCACATCAGAACTATATTCTTTGGTTTTACTCATTGTGATGAATGATTAAGGAAATGTGTCCTCTGTGTTTCCTCATATTTATATTCCTGTGGAACAGGAAGTCATGGCTGCACAATTTCATGCTCCTAGTCACCCTGGTGAATATGAATGGGAATATACTTGTGGCCAACATGTATTGGAGAAAAACATTTATTTCATAATGTGAGTTTATCCCCACTTTCAACTGTTTTCCTTCAATGAAAGGTTATAATTTTGTGAATTTTTTGAATGAAAGATCAAAAGGATAAACAATGCAGATTTATTTTCACAGCCGCCTTTGCGCATAATTACTAAGGGTGCCAATAATTGTGGAGTGCACTGTAGCTATATTATTGTTATTTTTCATAGACTATCAGTGATGTTCTTGTTTGTCATTGTCTTCTAATCATCCTACTGTAAAGTCCCTGTACATCCACCAATGATACTTTATTTGAATATGTCACCTTAATGTCTTCAAAACACTGTGATAACCCTGATGCTTATTCCAGTGTTAAAGACATATTGCAAAGGGCATATTTATAAAGTGTGATCCTTCAGACTTTTCAAGTTTCTATGCATAAATCTCTACTCTGTCTCTATCCAATGTATGTGTTTCAACTGTGTGCATGAATGTGTGGTGTTGTGACATCTTGGTGTTGATTAAAAGTTAAAGATAATTAAACCTAAATTTAAAACATGCACACTCACTTTTAATTTTGCAATTCTTGTATTTAATTTATCTTTTGTCCTTGTGGTGACTTGCTTTCAGCGGTTGGTTCTGATGAACATGCCAGTGGATGAGGACATGTCCGTCCATTTCACCTCCACCCTTATGGCCCTCATACGCACCGCACTGGACATTAAAATCGCTCGAGGTTGGCATCACTGATCATTTCCAGTTCCTTAAAAATCAAACTTACGCTGATTTGTTTTTATGCTTTTTTTTTATTGTTTTGCACCATAATATTAGTTCAATGGTCTAATAGTTCATTGATGTAACAGGGGGTGATGACAGGGGCCAGATGGACATAGAATTGCAGAAGGAAATCAGTGTCATCTGGCCACACCTCTCCCAGAAATCTCTTGATCTGCTTGTACCCATTCACAAAGGTGAGAGATCTGAGTGAGTAACTGTATGGCAGGTTTTTGTATCCTTTTGTATCCCTTTTTTGAGTGTAATTCACCTTGGTTGTGAAAGTTCAGCTTGTTGTACCAGTATTGGCCACTAGGGGCACCCACCGACTCTCCTAAAAGTGAAAGTAATTTGCACCCTGCATTAAAATCTTGTTTTCTACAATAAACAAATCTTTCTTCCAGCCAGTGACATGACCATTGGGAAGATCTATGCAGCCATGATGATCATGGACTACTACAAGCAGAACAAAGCTAAGAAGCTCCGTCAACAGCTTGAAGAACAGGTAGAGATGTATTTTACCTCCTACAGCACTAGAACTCAAGTGCTAAAGACCAGCCGACTCACAACTTCTGGCCTATTGAATCAGCTTATATATGCAACATTGCCATCTAACTGTAAAATATGGGGTTCTATATAGACAGAAAACAGAAAACCCCTCATATATCAGTTTGAAGTGTGAACTCCTTAAAGCTGGAAAGATGTGCTGTTTTGGGTCAGTGTGTCACTGGGGAGACTGTGCTGACCATCTAATATTGTCTTGCAGAAACATGCACCGATGTTCCAACGCATGGATGCATCCTCACTACCACAGGATATTCTCTGCAGTGCCAAGGCTCTGCCGTTCCTGTCCCACAGTGCAGGATCTGCCCTGTAATTGTACATGTTGTGTGTGTGTGTGTGTCTGTCTGCACTAGTGTTATTTTAATATCATTGATATACTATTATAATAGTATATCAATGTTATTAAAATATTTTTGTATATAATTTAAAAAAAGTTAATATTTTGAATTAGATTTTATTTTTATATTTTCTTTAATTTCAATTTTAGTTAAAGTTCGTTTTGTGTTTTTGTCATTTGTATTGGTTTTTGTTTTTTTAAACATGTCTATGTAGTTTTTAATGTTTTTAATTTTGAATTTAACTTATTTAGTACTTAAAATGAGAAATGTTGCTTGGCAACTAGCTGACTTTATATATATAAAGTTTTAGTTATTGATAATAACCCTGGTCTGCACCTCTTTCCATTAGTTATTTTAATTCTTCTGTATATAAACAATAGAGGCAAATTCCAATTCTTTTTTGTGTGTGATAAAGATTGAAAATGTTTTACATAACATACAATTAACATTACATCAGTAGCATCTTTTTCCCCAACAACGTCACATAAACTGTTGAACTGAATTGTAAGTTTTAAATATTAACTAATTTCTGATCCCAAAAAACGATGTTTAGCTCTTTCCTACAGTTTTCCCACAGTCCCACCTTATTTGTGGACACATTTGTGGTGCAAGCCAACATGAGCATAACTGACAAGTTTATCTGCTGTTTCTTCAGCACTAGAGGTGGGTTTGTGGCACTGAGTCCCATCTCCCCTCAAGATCTCTTCATGCAGCCCTTGGCCCAAGACAGCATGGAGGAGAGGGAGGAATACCAACACCACTATCACCTCCACAGCATGGTAGGAGAAACTAAATCCTAAATACACCAACAAATGCATCTCATCTCAGACATATTGGCACAGTAATCCTTGACATGTCTTGCATTTTATTCATTGTTTTATATATGTGCATGAAATACCTGATAGCTGCTTTGTTTTGTGAAACAACATTCAAATTTAAAATTCTCAAACAGTATGAATTCAAGCTCATGCTCAATGTATAATTCCATGTTGGTTTATGAATAATTCAGGTTATAAAACAGTTACAAAAGGTAACAGGGTCTGAATACTACACAGCCAAAGACACTGATCCATTTGTGAAAGTTTTAGGAATAGAAAGGTGGAACAAAATATTCTGAATCTATTTTGAGATGTGATTGGCAAAGCACTGACTGTAATTGAGACTGTCTAAGACTGGGTAGTGTGTATGCCTTTGTCGGCAACTAAAACAACAACAACAGTGGTATAAGCAAAATAACTGACTCTGGTTTGTTGAATTGCTAATTCAACTGTCCATTGTCAGTTATGTGCTAAATATATGTGCTAAAACCTTTAGGAGCACATTAGCTTATGAACTAACAGACATGGACTAAAAGTCACAAAACTCCAACTTTGATATCTTTTTCTAATGTTTTTAAGATGTCTGGCAATGGTTTGTCAGATTTTCAAAAGCGAGTAGATTCGTTTTTATAAGCTATTATAAAAATGATCACGGCAGATGATATTTTGATATTTTGAGAAGCAACAGATATAATCAACGCTGTCCAGATTTTATCAAAAGGCCACACAATATGTAAATTACTTTAAATCATTAATTGATTGGCTGCCAAGGCATTTAGAAGCCAATATCTCCTGCATAACAAAATCATGCTTTGGTAAATCTTAATTATGAGATACAAATTAATGATTCTGAGATAAAAAGACATAATTATGACAAAAAGTCGAAATTTGTTTTAATCATTTTTGGCATAAATATGATTTAATAAATCATGATTTTTTTTTCCTTATGTGGTGGAAATGAGCTTCCATAGAGGCACTTGCAAACTTGCCATCTGTTTGGACTGATGTCTAATCTATCACGAAGTCATCTGCATGGACATCACCTCTCTGGTTCACAACCTTGCATGATGCTTCTACATTTCCTGACTCATTTTCTTTTCACATTTGCAGCTTTATTGCCATTCCTTTATTATTTGCCTTCTGGCCTTGTAAAGGAAGAGATTTAGAGTTGTTTTTTAAGGTTCGGAAGGGTGTATTGATGTGGTTTCTCAAGGTTAGACTGCTAGGTCAAAATAACTTCCAGCACTTATATAACTAGTGAGCAGTTATATACAAGCTTAGATGTCTTTCTTTGCTCTTATCTGTACACTTATTTTCTTCCCCTCCTGGTAGCTTTTTCTTTTGCCTCTCTTCCATGAACTGTGATATAATGCTAGATGTCTTAAGGGATTTTAAGTTGGTTTATGTTTAAAACTTTTTTGTGCAAGAACACTTGTGTGTATGCCCAATATGTGTGGCTTCTGCTTTTAAACTTTCTACACCCCCTATGAGTTGCTTATGTGTAATGGCTCTATGTTGTGCTTATGGCGCTTCACTCTTGCCACTTTACTTTTCCTCTACTCCATTTAAAGATAAGAAAAGATAAGTTTTTATCCAAAAAGATGAACACTTGCTCCTAAAAGAGTATAACATTAGCCAGGTTATTACATTAGTATGTAACCCTGAATTTCTATTCTATGTCCACTTCTGATGGTGACACACTAATGGACATTTGGTGCAATGATATTTAGAACTGCTTAGAGTGTTTTTTATTTTATTTATTTATTTATTTTAGTAAGGATTGAATGTCTCTTCCTCCTCCCCGTCTTTTCTCTCTTTAACTGCGTAGGTGCCAGAGCACAAAGAATTTAGCAGTGTGATGTGCCCCAGTAGCATGCAGGCCGATCCTCTGCAAGTGCCAGGGAGAGGCGTCTCTATCCGAGCCTCTTCCATGCCTCGCCTGGCGGTAGAGCCACAGGTACTACCTGTGTTAGCCTAGCCTAGCTTTCTGAAAATCTGCTCTGTGGTTAGCATCAGTGTTGGCATTGGTCCCAAGGAGGGAATGGAAGAAGTGGGTAGAAAGGTGTAGTTTGTGATTTGATGTGACTGTAATGGCTCACCCTGCTGGAAAATCCAAAAATTAAAAAAATCTGGTTTGGTTTGGTAACATGTTTATGTAGCGATGCCTCTGAAAATATTCATATGAAATCATAGTGTTTAAAATATGAATTATGGTAATACAATTCTAATTATAATATTGTTGTATTTCATTATATTTAAATTATTTATAGAAATATAAATGTTATGGATATAATATTAATGTATAAAATAGGGCTGTCAAACAATTAATCACGATTAATCACATCCAAAATAAAAGTTTGTGTTTACATAATAGATGTGTGTGTACTGTGTATAATTATTATGTATATTTAAATACACACATACATGTATATATTTAAGAAATATTTGCATGTATATACTCTGTATATATTTTTATAATTTACATTAAATATAAATATTTTATATGTTAATATATAATTTTTCTTAAATATATACATGCATGTGTGTATTTATATATAAATAATAATTAAAAATATAAAATAATATATAATATATAATAATAATTATACACAGTACACACACTTTTATTTTGGATGTGATTAATCACGATTAATCGGTTGATTGAGTGGTGTGCTCAAGGTCAACCTGGCTAGAACATCTTTCATTTAGTAGGAACTTATGGTGTAACCAGCTACCAGAAACAAATAAATTTAACCAGCTTGACCAACCTGTTTTTTTTTCCTGCAGGGAATGTTTTGAGGTGGTGGTTGCCTTTGTTAGAACTCAGTTCAAAAACTTTTGTTTATAGAAACTCATTTCATTTACATTGTTTAGTGTTATGTCACTATGTACGGTTTCAAAGAGAGAGAGTGTGTAAATATTACAACATAACATAAATTTTCATTTTTTTGTGTCTGTTTGGCTGTTTGTTGATGTGTGTGTTCTCTTGGGGTTTGTATGTGTGTTCTGTTTGTTCTCTGTGTGTTTTTGTGTTTTGCACATCTACAGCAGGTATCTTCAGAGAGCAAACTGATGAAGCGTTCATTCTCTACGATTGGTGATCAGTGTGTGAATGGTGACTGGCAGGAAGAGTTCTCTCTGGAGAGGGTGAGCCCTGACCGACTGGAGAGACCCAGGCAAAGAAGCTTCAGAGGTCAGTTTGCAGTAGGGCTGTCAAAAGCGGGGGTGCTAAGGTACCACGTCGATACTAAAATCGAAAAACGTAATGATACAAGTCTTGCTACTATATCGGATTTGTGTACTCTGTGAGGATGCCCAGATCAAGGCCACATTTATATGTGTTTTTATGTCTGCACATGTCTTAACATATGCTTATGTTTGTGCATGTGCAGCTGTCAGGTCAAACCTGCGGGAGCCAGTGGACAAGGAGAGAGGAAGGTCTAAAGAGCGCAGACACCTGCTGTCTCCAGACGTGTCTCGCTGCAACTCAGAGGAAAGGAGTCAGTCTCAGGAGAGACACCACTCTCGATCACCCAGTGAGGGCAGGAAGCACACAACCCTCAGACAGGTGAGGACACAAACACATGTGCACAGCCTCTTACCCAACAGAGTATTCTGTTTTCTAAGGTAAGCAAAAATATTACTAATGCTGATGCTAAGGGTTAGTGATTTGAACAAACCCCTAACATTTTGGCATGCACCATTTGTGATATGGATATGAATGATAACTCAAATCAAAAGGCATATTAAAGAAAGGTGAGCTGCTGGTTCTCTAAGGGACAAGACTTAATCCTCTGCAGTCAGAGGCTGATTTGAGGTCCTGGTGTAGTTTTGACATGCCCTGACATTTGTGCTTTTTTCAGTTGCTTATAAACATATTAATGACAAAAGTCTCATTACACTGTATTCTGCAGAAACTAGGCTACAATAATATGTGAGCAACAAGTATGTACATGTTTGTATTTTTGAGAGAATTACGTATATGCGTGGTTTTTGAAAAAAATAAATAAAAAAAAATAAGTCACTGAAATAAGGCCTCAAAATACACACTAAATATTTTTTTCACAAGACTTTTGGGAACTGTATATTTTAGTCTAGAGTTTTTGTTTCAAAGTGATGTTAAAATCATTCTGCCTACCCGGACACATAAAACAATGTACTGATTTTAAATTTCTAAGACACTTTTTGTGTACACAGACCGTATGCAAAGAGGCGTGAATCTTCATGAATAATGCTGTGATTCACACCTGAGGAGATTAAGACCCTGCCCCTAATGAGCTGCATAATGAGCTGCATAATGAGCCATTCATTCAATGACAAAAGAAATATATAATTTGTTTGAAGTTTATTTAAAATATATTTAACTGTATAAATGAGAGTCAAAGACACATTTGAATAAACTGGAAATAAATCCTGTTCAAAGATATATGTGAACATCACTTACCTGGCATTTGGTGTTTCTGCACTGGAGGGAAAAAAAAGAAAAGAAAAAAACCTTTCCTGCTTCCAGTCAGTGATCTCAGTATCATATTCATGCAGTCCAGTGTGGGCCAATATCTGGATACTATAATTCTCAAATCTGTGAGATAAAAGAAAAAAAAACCTCTGTGAACATGCTGATAATAGGATCATATCAGCTATTGTATTATGTCCACTTTTAACAGAAAATATGATTTTTGTGATCTCATGCATGCGTGTATTATTGTACATCATGTGAAGAAAATTTTGTATAGGCCTATTATATTTTTAATTACAGTACCGAAAAAAACAGCAATTCTATGAAATATTGGTACAATTTAAAGTAATGGTTTTCATCATTCATTGCAAACAAAATCTTCACTGATTTGGCACTATATAGGCTATTTTACAGTAAACCCTTCATAATGTGTCCAAAACAGGCCAAAAGAAATATTATCTAAACATTCATATTTCTATGACATTTTATGTATATTATTTATTTATATTATAGAGCCTATAAATGTTAATTTAATATGTTGCTAACACATTTTATTTCAGTATTTATTACATATTTCAGTCGATTTCACTCATCTCAGTATAGTAGTATTTTTTGGGAAAAGCCAATAATCATTCACACAGAGACACAGAACATGCACGATTAATATTTAAACAGTGTTTTTGCAGCTTAATATTGGCAGACACAAGTCTGTATCGTGATTAGAATAAAGAATTTAGAGATAAAAAAAACTTACCATGGCATTACATACAATCCTCAGCTTGATCAAGTTGATCCTCGAAATGAAAGTGAAACCAGTCATGTTCTTCCTCTGTGGTAAATCCTTTTAGAATTATTATCTCACCGCATCTTAAAACAATGAAAAGTACATGAAACTGACTAAGCTTGATGCATTTTCCAAGCTGACGCGGACGTTCACTCTCTGTTGCATGCATCATCTCAGAATTTGCGTCTGAAAAGCGTGCGCTCCGTGGGCATTGCTGCATTAGTGGATAATGAGCTGAGTCGCAAACGACTGACATGTCTCTCTTTTCAAACAGATTACATAGAGAATATTTGTTTTCGATTTGACTTATATGATTTAAAACCTGACATTTCAACGTTTCTTTAGACATTTGTCTCATTTTTGTGTGATAAGTATTTACTAAGTTACAGTTCATTTTCTGAGGGAGTATCAGATTGGACTTCATTCAGAGAGAGATGACAGGTCGCGCATCATTTTAGTTTTCTTTATTTTGCAAAAAGCACAACATTTAGTTTGTACTGTGAGTGTACATAAAAGAAGACATTCTATAGTTTCAATTTATATATCACTTCTGTCTCTATGACAAAAAACTACAGAGTATTTTTATTTGATTTTCCTGCTATGTGAAAAAAAATCAAGCAAAACATGTCTGGGGTTGGTTAAGTGTTTTTTTTTTTAAAGAAATTAATATATCTTTTCACCAAAATATCAGAACAACTGTTTTCAACATGGATTATCACCAAATCAGCATATTAGAATAATTTCTGAAGGATCATGTGACACTGAAGACGGGAGTAATTTTCTGCAGAAAATTCAGCTTTGCCATCACAGGAATAAATCACATTTTGAAATCTATTCAAATAGAAAGCAGATATTTTAAATTGTAATAATATTTCACAATATTACTGTTTTTACTGTATTTTTGATCAAACAAACACAGTCTTGTGAGCATAAGAGACCTCAAACTTTTGAATGGCAGTGTATATTGAAGGACAGACTATCTAATTATGCAGTTTTTTCTTCCCTCCATCACCTCATTTGTTTATTTCTCTTTCTGTCTCTTTATTTACCCCTCAATCCTATAGGGCAATAGTTCAAGCAGCCCAATTCCCTCCACTTCTGATTCAGGGACGCCTCGAGGGCGCCGTCAGCTCCCACAGACACCTTCTCGTCCTCGGCCCCACATCTCTTACTCTCCATTAGTGTGCCGTGCCCATCCCGCACCGGGGGAGGCTCGGACAAGGGCCCAGCCCACAGAGGAAGGGGAGGAGCCAACCGGGACCGGGCCTTGCACCGCCATGGCCCACTCCACCCCTCACCGATATATCTCTGAGCCATACCTGCCACTGCAGGAGGACGTTAACAGTCCGGACTCGAGCGGTGTGGAGGAGACTCTCACTTTTGAGGCTGCCATAGCAACCAGCCTAGGCCGCTCCAACACCATCAGCTCTGCCCCACAACTACGTCACTCCTGGCAGGTGCCTAACGGACATTTCCGTAAACGACTAGCACAAGCCGCGTCGGGGACGTCAGGTTGTGAGCTTCTTAGTGACACTGATGAGGATGACCGGTGTTAGGGGTGTGAAGAAGATTCTGTGTCACCGTACTGGGAGGATTGACGCCTCTGAACTTTGTGCCTCAATCTAAGGAAAAATATGCCTGTGTGTGTTTATTTGTCTATCTGTGAATGTGGAGTCTGATCAGAGATGTGTAATCATCTCAGAAGAACTGTACTAAAGATCTGAAGATCACAACCTGCTTGTGGTGAAATGGAAATATGCTGAAATGATCATGAGCACACTGAGGTTGAAGATCAGGTTTGTGCCCTTACATTTTCTCTGGACCCACCTCACAGATCAAGCGCAGGCTAATGCAGATGAATCCAAACTCGTTATTAGGATTCGGGCCAGGCCCGAATGCTCTCAGGTTTCCATACCTGCCTAAACATTTTGAGATGTCCCATCAGCAGAATACCTGGAGGTGTGTTGGACAGTGTGTTGAGACACAACGTTTACATAGTCCTTTCCCGGCATTATATACAGCAACGTACTTGTGGATGCCACTTATTTGTAATTTTTAGAGGGTGATGGGCAGAGAACAGATGCATAACCAGGGCTTTGACATCCTGATTGTTCAGCTACCTGTGTCGTTCGTTCATTTAGGGGGTACACAAACACATACGTTCCAGTACACACACTCAGAACGCATGCAGTGATGTTCAGTCTGTCCATGACGAGAGGTAAATACCCCTTTAAATACATATCGTAATAATGACTGACATTCCATGAAGGTAACAGGGACTTGAAGGACCTGATGAATAGTGCATGACGTTTAATGCAAGTGGATCCAGGTGACATCCTGGCCTTTAACAATAGAGTCTTTACGGAGGACTCGTGTACCATATGTAAATATTACAAATCCGGTATATGTACTGAGAAGTCTCCAAGCCATGTTTTCTGTAAAGAACTGAAATTGTCTTAAAGATGTTATCTTTTGTGACACGATGACCAATCTCTGTCCTTTATACTTGTAATGCAAACTATTTGAAATGGACATGGTTCACACACTCTATGTTATGTTAGACTTATCATTTCATTCTTAACCAGCTGATTTTTCTTGGCCCTTAAGAAATCTCTTAAAAGTCTCTCTTTGGGTGAATCTCACAAAGCCTGTCAGGGTCATTATTTCACCTCAAGACCAAGAGGAAAAAATAAGCAATTATATTTTACATTAAGTAAATGAAGCCTATTTTAATACCATTATGAATTTTTGTATCATGTTTTACTTTTATGTTCTACAGTACAAAAGTAAAATGGGTTGCGAACAGTACTTCAAAATGTAAAAAAACATACATATATTTAGTTGTGAAGTATTTATGTTGTAAAATCTCATGAGAATAATATTATCAATTTCAAAAATGTACAAAATATCTCAAGTTCTGGGTGCATTGCAGTAATGATAATTTGGAGGAAAATTAATTGAAAAAATTGAAAATCATAAATAAAATGTCAGTGCAAATAATCTTAATTGTACAAAAATAGGGTTCCTTGCTCTCATGTTGTGTCCTAATATAATTTCAAAAAACAACAAAATTTCGGGTAAAATATGACCTGGACATTTTTTAGTGTGATTCACCCCTTAAGCTCTATTAATAGAATGGGAAAGCAATTATAATGAGCGTTTGTTGCCATCGGGTTCATTTGTAATGTTTACTGTGAATTTCCGTTTATAGTTTGGCTTAAAACTGAAAGAGTCCTGTAGCTTAAATTGATGCCTCTTGTGTGCTTGGACTAGCAGAAATGCTGCTCTTATGAATGCATTTGTAGAAAATTTAAAATGTACGTTTAGCCTGAATATGGGTGATTTGCGATTGAAACGTAGCTGTAGGAAATGGGCATAACGTGTAATATTATTCTTTAGAGTATTGTAGCGGAAGTATGGAACCAATTATATTGGTCACCCAACATGCCGTCTCAGACCGGTCTCCTCTCTCAATTCCCCTCAAAAAAATACAAAGAATCAAATGAAACAAAGATAATTACATAGCATTTTTATTTAAAAAAAAAACATCTTTGGTTAGTTTCTGTATATCCAGCATCTTAATAAAAATATTTTAAGATCAGTTGCCCCTCAAGAGAATTTCTGTATCATGTGTTGTGTTGTAATTTGTTTTCTTGACATGTTCCTGAATGTGAATAGAGAGTATTTGGTACTTGTTCTACATGACCTGCTGGGGGTCACTGCCTTGTGAATTATATGAAATAAAAAAAGATTCCCGTTGCAGCAGAGTCTCTTCTTCCTAAATCTTGATGTGTGATTTGTTTAACAGTTTGTATATGATGCTACGCCACGTGTCAGTGGTTAGAGTTGATTCTGTGCTCTAGCATACTGCTCTGAGGAAGTTGAAAACCATTTCTTCTTTCCTATATGGCTCTCTTGGCAGTGTCACATTTATTTATAAACTCTATTTCAAACTGTGAGATTCTCTATAGCGCTTCAGCAGCGTGTTGTGGATGATGATTTACTGCTGCTGTCTATATTTGGCCTGTCCCACTTTTCTGGAAGCCCAACCATCTGTTTTTCTATAAAAACAAAAAGTGAGAATGCCCACGACATGCAAAATATATAGCCTCAGACTATAAGGATTATTTTAGAAACAATTCTGAGGAAAAAGAGACTGGTGATCCCAGAAGAGAAAGAGAGGGAGGGATAGATAGATAGATAGATAGATATAGATAGATAGATAGATAGATAGATAGATAGATAGATAGATAGATAGATAGATAGATAGATAGATAGATAGATAGATAGATAGATAGATAGATAGATAGATGTAACATTCATTTTTGGGGCTCCTGACTCGCCTGCACTTTTCTCTGGTTTTCTAACCCATTCTAGCAGTCGGCATCAAGTGCCATATATCATTTTAAACAGGATAACTTGAGGTTTCAGTTTAGCTCATTTAAAGTGTCGTTTAAAGTGCCATTTTTCTGAGAATGTATAAAATTTCCAGAATTTCAAAAAAACGCCAGCAAAAATCTGGTGTTTTTCATTGTAAACTCACACAAAACCTAATGAAGTTAGATTTTTTTTCTTTATATTTGGATGTTTTAAACTTTCAGATGAAATTTTGTATAAATTGAACAATCTCTAAGTAAGTTATAGCCATTTGTTACAATATTACTCTAGATAAAACTACAATATTACTCTTTAGGGATAAACAGGTGTACTTTATTTATTGATAATGTGTCCAAAAAAGACCAAGGAGTAAAATAAATGCAAAAAAGTTGTACAACAGAACACTAAAGAAAAAGTGATTTATTAGAAATATATTTTCAATCTGAACATGAATAAAAACAAATAGTGTTGCAAGTAATTAAAACAATTATGAAAATGGTCTTGTGCAAAGGTTTTTTTTCACAAAATACACACAAAATGAGAGAAAAATAAGTAGTTCAACTGAACTACTAATGTTAATGATCTTCACAAACTATAAAATAAGTATTTAGATAATATAATAACCAAACAGAGCAGTCCTGTGGCTGTACTCCTCACTGAATGCGTCACATTTGATTGCACCGGTTCACTGCATAGCGACTCGTTTGAAAACATAAATTGCAATAACTTATCCGATGTGAAACTGTTTTATCTTCATTTTTGGTTCATATTATGTCAAAGTCATGCTTTGTAACATGAGTGTTCTCATTCAAATCTGTAATTTTTGTGTTTGTTTTCATATACGCAGATACATGCGCACGCAAATACTTTCACTTTGCGCTTATTCATACTTCCAAAGAAACATGATAGTATCGTGGTTCAAATAAGCAAAACTCATGTTTATTGGTTGAGGTGATGATGGTTTGAACCAATCTGGGCATAGGAGGCGGGACTAGGCATCAACAATCGTTCCTGTTTGGCTTAGAGGAACAAACCACATGCATTGCCTTGACGAATCAATGCTGCAGATTTTGATGACGTAACCAGTCTCACCACGGAGCCTCTGAATGTCAGAATGAGATAAATGCGATATCACTGGAAAGCTGCGAATCGGTACATTTTAAAGCATACAGATTGGATTAGCGGTTCAAAAGTTATTAAACATTTTAGAGCAATAGTTCTTTTTGACCACTGGCGGCCGTCTCAGTTTTTGAGGGTTAATGTAACAATTGGTCACCACTTTAAACAGTGAATAGTGATTCTGTTAAACAAAATGCCTGTTAGATGGTAAAGTGCGACACATGTCTGGTTGCTTTGCCATTTCTTCATTTTCATTCATATTGACCTCCAAAATCTTTTTATGGTGTACATACATTTTTATGTATTTTTAGATAGACAGAACAACGAACGGAGGAACAGACGGACAGAAAAGCCTCATTTTTTTAAAACTTTTAAAAATGGTGGTTGAAATAAAATGCTGCATGAACTCAACCAATCAAAATGCTGCATGAACTCAACCAATCAGCATGTTCAGCATCCAAGTCCCATCCCTGAAAGTTCCTGAACTTTGAAAAAGTACTACCTCGCGAGCAGGGCGATAGATAGATAGATAGATAGATAGATAGATAGATAGCAACAGAATGATAGATAGTAACAGAATGATAGATAGATAAATAGATAGCAACAAAATGATAGATAGATAGCAACAGAATGCTTGCTAGATAAGATAGATAGATAGCAACACAATGCTAGATAGATAGATGACAGTACGATAGATAGACAGACAAAAAGATGGCAACAGAATGACTGACAGACAGATAGACAGACAGACCTCTCATAGATTTGCCAACCTGATATTTTCTCAAGACCTTAGTTCCAATATGATATGAATGAACCTGTCCCACTGCAATAGAACATAAAAGCGGTCCTGAGTCTATCTGGTTACTGACCCAACCGGCCTCCCTCATTTTTTTTCCCGTGGGTGGAGAAAGACTCTGAGATCAGATGAAAATATTGTACCAGGGTTGGAGAAGAGTCCATATAGACATATCTCACTAACAGGTGAAGCGTTCTGCCTTTGATGCTCATGGATGAGTGAAGCCAAGAACGCTCTATAGAGTTGAACCTGTTCCAGGTGCAGCCAATCTGTCTGTTACATCAGGTCAGCATATGTGAGGGAGCTGAGGCGAGACAGACCATCTGCTGATAAAATCACTGGTGTTGGTTTAAATGAATACATCCATCAGTCAAATGTCTGTTTGTTTGTATATAGGACCTGTCACATTTTAAGAAGGGACAACATCGTGGTAAACATTTTTCTTTTTGTCAGAGCAGCAGTCAAAAATGAATAAATATTGGCATTGGAAGAAGGTTACTTTCATGCTTAACAGTCACTTTGTGTAATGAGTCTTTCTAAACAAATACCCATGATAATGACAGATGGGCTATGAATTAAATTATGTATATTTTTATATACAGATATTACGTTCTATGAGTGTTATTGATTGGAGATGAAAACTGTATTTGTTCACATTTTACAAGAAAGTTCAACTTTTTTTCCCAGCGACTTTCTTTTACTGAATGTACTTTTCAGGTCTGTGGTAAACCTAACATTAGTATGTGAGCTGAAGTTGAGTAGGGAAAACATCACTGTGTATATAACAGCAGTACTTTAACTCATCACAGATCTAAAAGTGGTGATCTGTACTTAAGCAGACTGATGAAGTGCCTCAGCTGTATTTAGGGAGAGGTAGTGTGTTAATTTGTAATAATCAGTTGCGCACAGCAGCAGTACTTATGTTTTTATTTCTGAATGTACTGAATATGTATGTGTGCTTGGAATAATTGTGGGTGCATGAGCCCATTTGAATGTGTGTGTGCATTGTGTATGTTGTGTGTCCCAGGTTCTCTGATGAGGCAACACTTTCATCACCACCTGGATTTGCTGATATGCAGTGTTGGGGGGTAATGCATTAAGTAACTTGAGTTACGTAATCAGATTACTTTTTCAAGTAACAAGTAAAGTGACGCATTACTTTTTCAATTTACAACAAAATATCTAAGTTACTTTTTCACATTTATTGACTGACAGCTCTCCTGAGAGAAATAAAGTGCTTAGACTAAACTTCTTTAATCCAGCTGAAAGGTTTGTTTGAGCTGCGTCTCTACTGTACAAGCATAAATATGCATTTCATTCAGCCTGAGGCTTAAAGGTCCCGTTTTTCGTGGTTTTTTGAAGCTTTGATTGTGTTTATAGTGTGCAATATAACATGTGTTCATGTTTCGCGTGTAAAAAAACACAGTATTTTTCACATAATTTACTTATCTGTATACCGCTTTTTCCACTGTCATAAAAACGGGCTGATGACTTCTATGAAGTCCCTCCTTCAGAAATACGTAACGAGTTCTGATTGTGCCAGCGGTTCCTGTGTTGTGATTCGACAGCAGCTTAGCGCTCCTTGCCAGGAAAGGTCACGCCTCTTACCATAACGTGGAGATGCACGCGCTCAGTGTTATTGTAAACATGTCTTTAATTTTACCCTATCAATTTGAGCGGGAATCAGACCCGGTGATTGGACTGCGGGATGAAAATAACAGCGTTTCGACGACATGGTGACAAACACACTCTACAAACGCAACTCTTGTGTATTCCTGTGGGCGGAGGTTAGTCAAAAAACTCTTTTAGTGACGTCATTAAAGAAGGAAGTAGAGGGATGTAGTCCAAACTGGCCGTTCGATGTAGGCGACTTCTGTTAAATAAAATATCTCGCTTGGCATTGAACTTTGAGCTTTAAAATTTTACAGATTTTATTTATACTCTAACAACAACATTACACACTAACTAAAGTTTGAAACATGGGATCACGAAGAACGGGACCTTTAATCACTTAACATTTGCCAAAAATAGAACTTTTTTTTTGTTATTATTAAAGAACAAACCAAGAGCCCAGCCCAGGTGAGAAAAAGTAATGCAAAAGTAATGTAACACATTACTTTTCCTAAAAAAAGTAACTAAGTAACGCAATTAGTTACTTTTTTATGGAGTAACATAATATTGTAATACATTACTTTTAAAAGTAACTTTCCCCAACAGTGCTGATATGTATGACATAACATTTTATCTCTACAGTATTAGAGATCATACAAAATGCATGTTATTTTTTATTTAGTACTGTCCTGAGTAAGATATTTTACATAAAAGATGTTTACAATTAATTCAAAAGACAAAAATGCAAATGACCCGTTAAAAAGTTAATACCTAATACTGTGTGTCGTTTCCTAGATGATGATCTTTTTTTTTTTTTTTTGATGGTTGTTCATGAGTCCCTTGTTTGTTCTGAGCAGTTAAACTGAGCTCTGTTCTTCAGAAAAATCCTCCAGGTCCTGCAGATTGTTCAGTTTTCCAGCATCTTCTGCATGTTTGAACCCTTTCCAGCAGTGACTGTATGATTTTGAGATCCATCTTGTTTCCTTCTGGAGCATCAGTGAATGTTTGAACCTTTTTTAATAGTTGTGTTTGAGTCTCTCAGTTGTCCTCAGTGTGAAAAGATGGATCTCAAAATCATACAGTCACTGCTGGAAAGGGTTCAAATATGCAAAAAAAAAAAAAATGCTTGAAAACTGAAAAACACAGGGCAGTTTAACCGTTCGGGACAAACAAGCGACTCATGAACAACCATCACAGAACAGTCTTGTGGATTATATGTAAACATCTTTTATGTAAAATATCTTACTCAGGACAGTACTAAATAAAAAATAACATGCATTTTGTATGATCTCTCTTATTTTGTTAAAATTTTTCATTTTTTCACAGATTCTGCAAGTGGCATTCTTGCAACTGTGTATAGCTTCATTTATTTATTTATTTATTTACCTCTTAAAATCACATTTGCATTCTAGTGTTCATTAAAAGGATATTTCTACTGAAAACCCTCTCAGTGTGGGGTTAATTTGACACATTTGCAACAGTTATATTGACTAAAATGTGTAATGATATAATATTCAGGTTACTGTTTAAACACCATGCTTAGCTGCACAATTCTCTAGAGGTATAGAATTGGTTGTGAACCACATATTTGTGTTCATATTTTCAGTGGTGTCGCATTTGGACAGGACCTGACTGATTATTACTGAGTAGAAACTGTCTTCTAACAGACCAATTGTGCCACTGGGAGGGGCCGCACAGCCATGCCTCACACCCTTTACTGTAAGTTAGACACTCCTATAAACACCTTGTCACATTCCTCACTAGGGTCATATAGTGTGAACTGAACAGACTCGCACACATATGCTTAGGAAAAAGAACTAGTGATGAGACCATGCGGTCAATATGATTCACTGTACACAGTGGAGATCAAATATTTAGTTGCATCCTTAACAGAACTGAACAATGAGTCACTAAGATCATTATAAATCACGGGTAAATGAACACTATTTTAATGAAGGATTTGCAATCTAATGCTCATCAATGTGTTATTGATTTGCCTGACTAAATTTGCTTGTCAGCTATTAAAAGATCATTTGTCCTGTAGAATAGTGCTTCAGGATCCAGGGTTTACATTGTGGCGACCCTTCCTGACTTTTGGTTCATGTGGGAGGTGTCCAAACGGTCTCTCTACATCAGGACCATACCGTAGTTAGAGTCTGAACTCATTTCCTCAGGTTGCTGTAGCGGGATCTACATTGCTTATGCATTAAGCTGTGTCATGGAGAGAGTGCGTATGGCTCAGCCCATCTCTGGCAGCTCTCCAGGT
This sequence comes from Megalobrama amblycephala, assembly GCF_018812025.1. NCBI lineage: Eukaryota > Metazoa > Chordata > Actinopteri > Cypriniformes > Xenocyprididae > Megalobrama > Megalobrama amblycephala. Next base: position 9,997,247 of record NC_063055.1, read on the forward strand.
ACAGGTGTGTTTTAGTGTGGTCCAAAACTGACCATACCTCCGTCTGAAGCGCTCACAGACCGGCCTGCCTCCCTGAAGCCATGCAGGACTCCGAAACTCTGCTCAAACTTCTCTGCTGTGTAGTAAGTGTTTCTTCCTTTCCTCTTATCCACGACAAATGCTTGAAAGTACATTTACATTTATTAATTTAGCAGATCTCTGTTTGTAGCAAAAGTTGTTTTATTTCTGCACTCGCACACAAAATCAGGCTCTTGGTCTTAGTACTTTTGTCTCTGCTAGCACAGGTGAAGGAGTCTCTCCATCTGTATTTTAATGTGGTTTGAGCACAGTGTGCATTCTGTGTGTTCGATCATCCCAGACCAGGCCTGAGGCCCTCGTGACGAGGACAGGAAGAGGCTTTCACAAACCAGAGCTAAACCTCAAAATCCAAGAGAATATCACACTCTTGCTTGTCTTTCTTTTTAGACTACAGAGGATGATTTTATAAAACATTTTATAATAATTTATTCACAGAAGTGATGTCTGTAATGACCCTACAAGTTTGATTAAACCATCAAATTATGAGACAAATATTTTATATTCTTTAAATATTCTGAATATGAGAGAAGAACAAAACGGTTACTTGACTAAGGAATTTATCCGACACAATTATTTGGCAAACTACAGCTACAGGTTTTATTTTATTATGCAAAAAAACCCCAAAACAATTTAGTTATTTTATTGCATAATCACAAATAAAACAATTGACTCCATGGTATGCTTACAAAATCTTTAACAGATTTTTTTTTTAATATTTGAATATTTGAAGGGTGAAGATGTCAATTCTCCTAGGCCAAATAAATGCTTCTTTTGAATTTTCTTTGTATCAGAAAATCCTGGAAAAATAAATCACTATTTTCAAAAAATATTAAGCAAGACAAATCAGCATATTAGAATGATTTCTGAAGGATCATGTGACACTGAAGACTGGAGTAATGATTGACATTAAGGAAATAATTACATTTTACAATATATCAAAATAGAAAACAGTTAAAACTGTAATAATATTTCACAATATGGCTTTTTAAAATGTATTTTGATCAAATAAATGCAGGATATGAGAATTCTTTCAAAAACATTAAACCGACCACAAACTTTTAAATGGCAGTGTATGTATTGTATATCTCAGTAACTTCTGAGTCAAAAGTTAATTTACACAAATGCACAATAAATTGCCAGTGTCATATTTTGCTATAGCTGTTGGGTAAACAAGTTACATACAGTACATATTTTTTTATGTTTTAGAGTGGGGCAAGTGACATTGTCATATTCTATATGAAATGCATTGTAAGACGTACAATATGAGTTAGTTCTGTCATCATTTACTCACCCTCAAGTTGTTTTTCTTTCTTCTGTTGAACACAATAGAAGATATTTTGAAGAATGTTGGTAACCAAACAGTTGATGGGCCCCATTGACTTCCATAGTATTGTTTTTCAAAATATCTTCTTTTGTGTTCAGCAGAAGAAAGAAACTCATACATGTTTGGAACAACTTGAGGGTGAGTAAATGATGACAGAATTTTCATTTTTGGGGGGTACTATCCCTTTAACTCATGATCTTTTAGGAATTGTATTTGATAATGCCTTTAAAACTTTATATAACTTATAACTTCTGCTCATGTAAAAAAAATAAAAAATAACTAGATAGAAATCCAACTTTTGTCACAATACATTCAAATTATATTTTTAAATGTTAGAACACAAAATAATGTTTGTCAATGAAAGTAGTCATAAAATATACTGAGAATAAAGAAACCAAGTAGTTGCATACAGTGCACTCTCTATAGTCTGTTAGGACATTTTCTTGTGTAACTGTTGCCCTGACAACCACACAGTTCAATGTGGGCTGGAGCGCTAGCACAAAACAGCTAATTCTCTTTGCAATGCAAACTAGGCAGCCCCGACACCACCACGGGCTGGATGAAATGAAAGTGAAGTTCAGAGAGCTCTGGAGCCCATGTGAGAAAAGCAAACAGAGGCTGTTAAACAGTCAAAGGATTGCCTTCAGCTCGATGGCCGCTTGGGAGAAACCATTCAAACACTGGGTTTATTGAGGCTGGACTTATGCTGTTAAGATTGTTTTAGAAGACAATTCCCAAACTGCATGTCAAATTTAAACCTATATAAATACTCCTCTTTGAAACGAACGTTTGTCGCCATGTAGGATGTTTCAGCCATGTGTTGACTTGTATCATTAAATAATGCAAACAGAATATCAGTATAGGAAAAAAGTGTACGTTTGCAGTACATCACAAGTTGATAATGTTAAGGAGGATGGAAAAATAATAGATAATTTCCACATCTGGGCTTTCATAACAAGGCCATGAGACATTGTCATGGCAACTGTGCATGTGTCTCACAAAACATAAATTGTTGCTGATAAATCAATAAAAAGGTCAGTGACAAATAATAAATGTAGTACTATTTTTTTAGCGCCGTTAGAGCTTGTTAGTCATTGTTTATTATTTATCTTCCCTAATTTTTCCAGTAGTCAGTTTCTACTCTCTATTAATGGTGAAGCACAGCTACTAATATAAGCTCCTTTATTTCCAGGACACTGATTTGGTTTTATAGTCATGTGTAAATGTCAGGGGTTCTGTTGTTGCAGTTAATGTAATTGCTCTCAGTGTTTACAGGTTTTATTGTTTCTCCACAAAATTATGAGAAACAATAATTGTTATTTTATGTTTCTCAAAAGGGATACACAAATTTAGATAGATGTCTATTATTTACTCTCATCTGTCAAAAGCTATTATCTGTAAACTAGAGATGGTTGTCGTCCTTTACAGGGTATCATGCAGCAGATGACCGTGGTGATGGGTGACCCCACTCAAAGTGACCTCAACTGTCCTGATCACAAATCCCATTGTGTCCAAGAGTCACAGGTAAAAATGAATGTTCATTTCCCTTTCATCTTTCTCTTCGCTTGTATCTTCAACACATTCTCACTCAAACTCATCACATATTGATGCTTGGTCAGGATGGGTCTTGATCTGAAGCATAAGGCAAAAGACTGAAAGCAATGGAGTACTGTTCTTCATGTCAAAAAAATTACGCTGAAGAGGTATCCCGTGTGTTAAAAAAGTGACGCCAAGGTGTCCTGAACAAGCGTCAGTATGTGAGGAGTTGGGAGTGGGAATGTGTTGGTATCTTATAGTTCAGTCTGTTCATGAGAATCAGTCATCACTGCATCTTGTTTAATGAAACCCATCTAGTGGGTAAAGTTGTTTCTAAATTCCTGTGTACTACCATTAAAAAGTTAGTGATTGTAATATTTTTTTAATGTTCAAATTTTTTAGTAATGCAGCCTGCCTCAAAAATACAGTAAAAACAGCAATATTGTGAAATATTATTACAATTAAAAATACTTAATACTATAAAAAATACACTTTTTATTATGTTATTGAAAACTGTTGCATTTTTTTTTCAGGATTCTTTGGTGAATAAAAAGTTCCAAAGATCATCATTTATTTGAAATGGAAATCTTTTGTAATATTTTAAATGTCTTTACTCTCACTTTTGATCAATGTAATGCATCCTTGCTGAATAAAAATATTAATTCTTTCAAATAAAATCTTAAACTTTTGAATAGTAGTGCATCTAGAAGACTAATTAAAAAAAATGCTTGTCAAGACATTGAGGACACATACTAAATGTGAAGAAGACATTGGTTAATAAAGTAAAATTAAATACTTAAAGTATATATATATATATATATATATATATATATATATATATATATATATATATACAGTACAGTCCAAAAGTTTGGAACCACTAAGATTTTTAATGTTTTTAAAAGAAGTTTCGTCTGCTCACCAAGGCTACATTTATTTAATTAAAAAAAAAAACAGTAATATTGTAAAATATTATTACAATTTAAAATAACTGTTTTCTATTTGAATATATTTCACAAAGTAATTTATTCCTGTGATGCAAAGCTGAATTTTCAGCATCATTACTCCAGTCTTCAGTGTCACATGATCCTTCAGAAATCATTCTAATATGCTGATCTGCTGCTCAAGAAACATTTAATGTGTACAATTGTACAAAATATTTGTGTACAATATTTTTTTTCAGGATTATTTGATGAATAGAAAGTTCAAAAGAACTTTATAAATGTCTTTACTGCCACTTTTGATTGATTTAATGCATCCTTGCTGAATAAAAGTATTCATTTCTTTAATTTCTTTTCAAAAAAATAAAAATTCTTACTGACCCCAAACTTTTGAACGGTAGTGTATAATGCTACAGAAGCTTTGTATTTCAGATAAATGCTGTTCTTTTGAACTTTCTATTCATCAAGGAATCCTGAAAAAAAAAGTACTGTTTTCAACATTGAAAATAATCATAAATGTTTATTGAGCAGCAAATCAGCATATTAGAATGATTTCTGAAGGATCATGTGACACTGAAGACTGGAGTAACGATGCTGAAAATTCAGCTTTGCATCACAGGAATAAATTACTTTGTCAAATATATTTAAATAGTACACAGTTATTTTAAATTGTAATAATATTTCACAATATTACTGTTTTTTACTGTATTTTTAATTAAATAAATGTAGCCTTGGTGAGCAGACGAAACTTCTTTTAAAAACATTAAAAATCTTAGTGGTTCCAAACTTTTGGACTGTACTGTATATATATATGTACACAGATGTACACAACATCTCTGCACGTATTCCTGATTTTTCTTAACATGGGGAGAGAAGAGGTGTCAGTCAGTAAATGGGAAAACAAAGTAACTTGCATTGCTTATTTGAAAAAGCAGCTCAGATATTATTTAAAAGTAATGTGTTACTTTAGTTACTTGAGTAAAAAAGTAATCTGATTATGTAACATGCATTACTTGTAATGCCCCAACACTGAAGATATCAGTGGTACATTAATTTATCACTGCACTCTAAATCTGTTTGGTTTGAAATGTTTAATGTGGCTATATGTGTTTTTCTGTTATGGAGATCAAGGGGGCCATGAATCAGTTGACATCACTGTGCTAAATTTATGAGATGATAAAATTCTGTTTACTTTGGACATAAAAGTAACACTCAAGAGAATGGAAATTCAGACAGACATAACAGATATATTAAACATGAGGTGATTTTAGGATTGGTGTGCACATCATCTATATTCTGAACCATGAACTATATTAAAATATGTATCTTTCTGTTCAATCTTATTTCAAGGAAGAAGATGTGGGAAAAGGAGCAAATGTTGCCATCTCTGGTTCTGCCTCTGTTGCCATGGTGGAAATGGAGGAAAAAAATACAAAAGTGAAGACTGACACAGAAAAGAACAATCGTCAATGCCAACATATGATGTCATTTCCTTTGTCACCTGTTGATTTAAGTGTACAAAGGGCAGTTTCAGATTCGCAGACACTAGCAAGTGGATCTTTGGAAAGATTACCCAACCTAGAGATGGTAACACTGAGGTGTCAAGCTAATTCTACATATGAAACGGAACCTGAATGGACTGAATCATCTGGTTTTGACCAAGAGAAGATAATTGGAGGTGGCATAGACAATAAAGAGGCCTTTATTTCCTCTCTCACAGTCCAGCCCACCAAAACAAGTCAATCTTTTGTTTTTCCAGAGACCACAGGGGCGCTTGACCCTGAACGCAAGCCTCAAACTCGGACCATGAGGGTGAGAAATATTAATTTAACGACAGGTGGTTACGTTCCACAATCTGAAGAGTCTTTTAAGATGCGCACTGAGGTCAAATCAGAGGTCAAAGGTCAAACCAAGAAGGAGCCCTTGCCGACACCACAGTTATCTGTCTCGACTCTGAAGAACAGTACAGCCGTTTCAATGAACACAGCCACAAATGTCCATCCAACTGATACCTTAGATACAGCCAATGACACGTCACGGACAAAATCCGTTGAGGATTCAATCACAGCGCCAAGTAGTTCACCTCAAAACCTGTCTAGCGTAATGGAAACCAGCACCCGCAGCACCTCAGTCAGAAAAGTAAAGTCAAAAGAGAAGAATAAAGAATTCAGAGCGACTAGTCGACCTACGACACCAATGCAAACACAGCCCGTAGCAGTTACACAGCGAATACCTTTTCATCAACCTGGGAGTCCCAGGGTCGAAGCTAATACTGCACTGAGAGAGAGAGAGCAAGAAAAGATAAAAGACACAGATGAGACTTCACAGATTAGACGTGAACAAAAAGCACCTGTGAACGGAGAATCAGAGACTAATGATTGTTATTCAGGTGCTTTTGCTGCCTGTCCAGGACGTCCTACCACTGCGCCAAGTACACAGACCCACTGTAAGTTAAAAAAAGAGTCAGTGCTAAAATATTTTCTTCTACCCCAAATTAAAATGTATGTAAGCCATTTGTTCAGTATGTTGATTATCCCCCAAAATGTGAAGACTGTGAGCAAAATAATTGGATAATTAAATTATTTAAAATTAAATTAAAAATGCAGAATATGAAAAAAATATGCAGAAAAATGAAAAATAATGTCTCTCTAATTGGCTCTTTTTTTGTCTACTCAGCCAATCAGATGCACAGAAACATACACAGAGAAGGACGTCTAATACGCACACCGGGTTTCAGAGGGCCAAGGGTAAGAAACACACTTCGCTCTTATAATTCATTAATATTCCATTAACTTTAAAGGTGCTAAAGAGGATGTTTTGTTTTATACATTTTTGCATTATTACTTGAAACTGTCTTTACTAACTGATAAAAGACTATTTATTAGGTGCACTGAAAGGAATAATATTAATATACATCATCTGTGCACGAGGTAGGGCCTTAAAAACATCAGCCAATCGTTTACGCGATCATCGCGTAAACGATTGGCCCTCTGGCTTGTCGATCACTGCCGTGACGTTCCTTGTGAGAGACGTGCGCGGCTGCGCGCTCCAGTAACTTTCCACACTCCACAGGCGCCGCATGCAATGTTTTTGTCCGGAGACAGGAGTAACAACTGCAGATTATGAGTTACATGCGGTGAGTCCGACATAATGAATCCACTAACACGACACAGCGAATGCCGGTGGTAAACAACGTGTTCCAATACTCGTGCACGAGTTTTGGGAGGCGTTCCCTCGAAATTCTTACGCATGCGCTCATTTCAAAAACTCAGTAACAGTCTTTGGTTTCTCAGTCGACGAAAAGATCCTCTTTAGCACTTTTAATTCATTTTAGTCATTTAAATAAAAGGCTTGACTTGTGTTGATAGTGCAGTCTGGCTTAAATACTACTCTGAACTGCTAATGGTGTTTGCAAGTCTCTGCCAGATACACGAACATAACTTGATAACTTATCTGTTTCATTGGTAACACTTTACAATAAGGTTCAATAGTTAATGTTAGTTAACTACATTAGACAACATAAACTAATAATGAACTGCACTTATACAGCATTTATTAATGTTAATTTCACTAATACATTATTAAAATCTTGTTAACATTAGTTAATGCACTGTGAACTAACATGAACAAATAATGAACAACTGTATTTTTATTAACTAACCTTAACGAAGATTAGTAAATACAGTAACAAATGTATTGCTCATGGTTAGTTCATGTTATTTAATACATTAACTAATGTTTAACTAATGAATCTTATTGTAAAGCGTTACCGTTTCATTTTTTTCAAATGAGAGAGAAATGCAGCATTTCATAGAAGGTTAAAGAAAATCATTACAATCTTACAGACATGAATGATTCTTTCATATTTAAACCTTGAATACCGTATCAATACAGCGAGATGGTTGTTTTGAAGAAAAATCCTTTTCTCCTTGCTCTAATACTGCTATTCTCACCCACATGGTCAGGCCCATTGCTTGCCTTTATAGGAAATTGAGTTTGCAGAGGCATTATTCAATTAAGTGTGGAATAGAGGAGAAGAAGGGTCATTTACCTCCAGTGAATGGAGCTTATGAACATGAACTGACCCAGTTTATGACATTGAGAGAGAAATATTATCCTAAAAAGAGAACAGGATTACAGAAATTATTTAATAATGCCAGTGCTCAGAGAGAAAGAGAAAAAGAGACAGTAGGATTGACACTACATTCCATTTTTGAGCCATTTTGGTGTAAATGTCTTGTACATGAAATTGTTAACCTGTTTATTTCATGCATCTATGTTATGTAAATTCTAGAATGCTTTAGCAATGTAATCCTTTACAGTACATTACTGACAGTAGAGAGAGAGAGAGAGAGAGAGAGAGAGTAGTTGCAGTGTAGTAGCGATGGAGAGGCCATTAGTTGAGCACTTGCGCCCTCCTGTGGTAGAAGTGTGTCTATAAAGTGCTGCGGTCTTTTGAGACAGACAGACAGACAGACAGATAGATAGATAGATAGATAGATAGATAGATAGATAGATAGATAGATAGATAGATAGATAGATAGATAGATAGATAGATAGATAGATAGATAGGCATTTGTGCATGAAGGCAACCTCATTAAACTGATTTCGGACAGACTTCTGAGGCAGCATAATAGTTTAATGATCTACCGCAAAATAGCGCGAGCTTTGGTGAGAACTAAATAATTAGTTATTTAATTACTACAGTAGTAATATCTCGCTAGAAATTACATCAAAAGTGGAAAATGTTGGCCAAAAATCTTCATTTACACACAAACTGACCAGCAAACACAACTTTCAGACGCCATCTTTATTTTTCTACCTCAAATGGAAAGCACAGGATTGTGGGATATCAAAGGCAGTGAAGAATACATCTATGCTGCCTTCAAAAATAGATCAGATGAAGGTATCTCAGGAAACAGGAAGTAAAGCTAACATTGATGCCTTCCTAATTTGAAATGCGTCCTCTGGACGCAGCCATAGATAGATAGATAGATAACATATATTATAATAAATGCATTTATCTATTATATTATATTATTATGTTATGCTTTTTAGGGGTATCCAGGCCCACCTGGTTTACCAGGCCCTCCAGGTGAAAAAGGAGACAAAGTATGTATTAACCATTAATAATATTATAATCATAATATTACATAAATTGTAATCACGTTTTTTTAAAATGAATTTTTTTTGGTAAAATAAAATCTTGTCATATTAGTGAATGAATGCTTTAATGGGTGTTTGCGTGTCATTCAGGGCTACACAGGAGTGATGGGCCGGACGGGCAGGACAGGGTACAGAGGACCGATCGGACCCCCCGGCATGCCTGCTATCATAGTCTGGCACACGTCAGAAGATGAGTGGCAAGTGTTCAAGGTGCAAACGTAGTTGATTCTGTGACGAGTTGAAATTCAAATGCTGCCTGCGTTCATGCAGTCTTCTGTGTAGTTGGATAGAGCATCTTATTTAGACTTTTCATTTTGCTTGTGTAACCGGTCCTACTCGACCCGCTCTACCCACGGGACTCGAACCGGTGTCTCCGGCATGGGAGGCAGGTGCGGTAACAAGAATGCTAAAGGTGCCTCTTGAGGCCATGGGAGTGAGTTTTACACACACAGCTCTTACTAGCTTGCTTCTGTTACATTTGCAGAACAAGAAATTCTACAAGAAACTAGTGTCATCGTGGCCGGTAAGTTAGTCTGTGTTTGACCCCTACTGAGAGCTGTATTTGAGGTACATGAGCAAACTGCAGAGTGAAATCCTTCCCCCCAATTTTCATTAGAGAGTGAAGGGATTACCCGGACCTTTGGGACCACTTGGAGAACCTGGACCACCTGTAAGTAAAAATATAATATTTGACTACATATCATCTCCATTTCTTTGTCCATGTAATTTTCACAGACTGTCAGTGAGAGACATCTTTCTAACTTACTGATGACCCACAAATATAATGATCCTCATGCAATGGGCCCAAATTCCTACTTTTTTTCTTTGAATTTTTTTCTGACCCCAGTGTAAAAACCCTATGCATATGCCGGATGTGATATTAAGATATTTTTACAGTTTATGTATCTATTTTTAGGGCCCTCCTGGAGTTCCAGGCAAACAGGGGAGGAAAGGAGAGCGAGGGAAACTCGTAGGTATCTCTGTCTCCTCTCTTCATCACACAATCGTCTCTGGCAACATATAAATGCTAGGTCACTGTTACATAGAGAAACATGCTGCGCAGTTTCATAAAAGTGTGATCAAACCATGTGGAGACATGAGATGGTTTAGAAAGAATTTGACAACCTCAATGGGTCAACAAGCATCAACAAGCAGGAAGTCAACAAGAGTCACATTGTTCAGACTTCAGTTGATTCAAAAGCAAAGACTCATGCAGGCTGGTTGCCATTCAAATCATAAGAGCAGTTTAATCTTTGGCATCAAGGGAAATGTGACATTTACAAGACGACATTCATATGAACTTATTTTTACTGCCTTCTTGTGCATGCTCACAGATTTACAAGCTTTTACGCTTTCGTAAGTCTTCTCCTAATACATATAGCCTGCCATTGATGACAAATCATGTTTCAGAGCTAAACACTGGCTATTTTAAAAGAAAAGAGAACTTACTGTTTGAACAGGAAATACAATAACAACAAAGAAAACTGCACTCTTTGCTGTCTTTGAAATCAGTTTGTGAGATCAATTTTGGTTCAGGTCAAATGTTTTAATTAAGTTTTTGAATTAGAAGTAAAGTCCAAGTGAACATAGACCTTTTGCATCCTATGTTTAATCAAAGACTAGAGAATAACACAAGACGTGTCACTCGTATTGTTTTGAATGGGAGAAAGTGTAACGCGCAATATGGCAATAAGTCCCGCCTTCTAAATAAGAGCCAATCGCCGAGTGGTAAAGTCATCGCGTCACTTCAGCGGCCGTTAGAATCACCGGTTTCTATAGAAACAGTCAGACGAGCGCCTCCGAAGAGACGCGCATTTAGGTCTGCGCATGCGCATTAGCTTGATCCAGCCTGAAAAATACAGTTTTTTTGTCATGATTCGAGCGTTTAGAAACTAAATTTATGAGCTGGTTGTTGTTAGATTTCATTGGTGATTTCAAATATAAAATTTAATCGTAAGGTTGGCGAACAGTTTTGGAGAATTTGATGTTTCCCCATTCAAAGAGATTGCATGATGCCCAGGATGCCCGAGAGGCGTTTCAAAGATGGCCGCCGAGTGAAATGACTTGTCTTAAAGGGACTTTGGTTTAATTTAACCCAAGTTGATAAATGTGGTTAATCTTACCTGATACTTGATGATTGTTGGGCTACAGTATATGGCACTAATGGTTCACATTTATGAGATCATTTATTTGCAGGAGGAACTTGACAAATAGTCTACAACAAAATAGTCTACAATCTTTCTATTTACTATTTTTACTATTTATCTATCTTCTTTATTGTGTATTGACTGTTTATTTCTTTGTACTATGTGAGCGCTTTGAGAATACCCTTTTAAAGGCGCTATATAAAATAAAGTTTATTATTATTATTATTATAACTAAAATGAAACACTCCAGTAGCCCATCTATCAAATGCTGAAGCATGTGCTATACTATCTACATCTTGTTTTTGTGTTGTACTAGGGAAGAACAGGACCTGTTGGAATGCCAGGACCAACTGGGAGATCAGGACCAGAGGGCACAGCTGGGAAGGATGGGGAGATGGGCTCACCTGGACCACCTGGGGAGGATGTAAGACTTGTGGGAATCAAAATAATGCATATATGAAATGGTTTAAGTTTAATAAAGGTGTTTTATGTGAAATATATAGTACAACTCCACCCATAATTACATAAATTTTTTTTGTGTGTGTTTTATGTAGGGCCCGAAAGGTTATGAGGGAGAGAAGGGCAGTAAAGGGGAGCTGGGTGAGTGGGTAAGAATGACCAGGGTTTTTCTGTGAATAATGCCATAGCTAGGCAGTCATGGAATCTGTGTCTGCAGAACTCCAGTGAAAACACAGTTTTCCACGGAACTGGAACATCATGCATTGGCTGCATCCGAAAACTGAAAAATGCTGCCTTCGGAGGAAGCATTCCATGGTAGGAAGGCATCAAGGCACGACCGAATCCAAAGTTAGCTTCACTTCCTGTCTCATGAGATGCCTTCATCTGATCGATTTTTGAAGGCAGCATAGATGTATCCTTCACTGCCTTTAATATCCCACAATCCCGTGCTTTCCATTCTGTGACAGTTTAGATGGTCCTCACTGCAGAACACAAAATCCAGGGGGCAGGGTTGGATCTAGATCCAACTCCTCCCACTTTACATATCCCTAAACCTACCCGTCCCCGCCCCTGGATCTAAACCTACCCATCTCCACCCCCTCCGCCCCCCTGGATCTCATGTGTTGTTCTGCAGCGAGGGGCTACTTGAAGATTGCGCTATTTTACGGTAGATCATTAAACCCTTACGCTGCCTCAGAAGTCTGTCCGAAATCAGTTTAGTGGGGTGCCTTCGTGTGTAAAGTCATTGTCTGATAGGGCAGCAGGGGCAGCAAGTCAGCTGCCAAAGTTTTTGGATGCAGCCATTAAACTCTGCACTTGACTAATTTTCTTGACTAATTTTCAGCTACCGATAAGAATACTCTCAAGGGCTTTTCACACTGCGCTTAACCCCAGGTTATTGTCGTTCTAAATACCGCTTTTAATTTAGACACTTGTAATTTAGAAGCAGGGTTAGCACTGCTTTTGTGGTGTTAACCTCGCTTTGCGGTGCCAAACTTGTACAGTGTGAAATGATGCAGTGTTAGTGATGCAGTCTTGTGAGCTTTGGAGAGTCACGGAAACACTGCGCATTGTAGCCTATATAAATGGCAAATTCAGCGTTTGAGAGGAAAAATGTCAAATGCTTACAGAAACCGCGACAATTTGAGTGAAGAAGAGACCGTTTCATTCTTGCCTTTATAGTCTGAAATGTCCAATCAGTATAAACTCGATAGTAGCCTACAGTCTGCAATACGAGGATGCCGAATGCTAGAGCTTTTATGTAAACAGGTTGCGTGCTGCATTCATCCAATCGTTAACCCAGGGTTTAGGAATGTGAAAAGTCAGTTTAATTGTTAACCCAGGGTAAATTATTTGAATCAGAGTGAAACGTGAAGAAAGATGACCCAGGATTCCGTTTACCCAGGGTTTAAAATGACCCAGGGTTAACTATTTCAAGTGCGAAAAGCCCTTCAGTTTCTAAACAGATTTGATTTTAGAATATTTTAATATATTCTGGAGAAGTCTGCAAATTCCATATGTGCCTAGGCATAACATAATCTAAATATCCAAGACCAAAATAAGAGTGCAAAACTGTCCACACGGTGTGTAGACAGTAATTGGTTCTCTCACACCCATTCCTATATTTGACTTCTTTACATTTAAAGAAAGTGTGTCTGATGTGTTCAGGGTGACCTTGGGGAACAAGGGCCTCAGGGAACCAAAGGAAGGAAAGGAGAGAAGGTAAGATGTCGCTCTCTCCAGACTTTCACTAAATATAATCATATCACTTACCAGTCAATTCTGTTTCTTTAGGGAAAAAAGGGAGAGAAGGGCGTAGCCGGGGTTATAGGATATATTGTGAGTAACAGTGTCATTTTTATTGCGTGTCAATTATTTATGAGGCAGTTATTCTGTCTGTTTATTCTGTATTCACACTACCATTCAAAGGTTTGGGGTCGGTAAATTTTTTTCAATGTTTTTGAGAAGTCTCTTATGCTCACTGATCAAAAATACAGTAAAACATTAATATTTTGAAATATTATTACTATTTAAAATAACTGTTTTCTGTTTTATTATATTTTAAAATGTAATTTATTCCTGTGATGGCAATGCTGGATTTTCATCAGCCAGTTACTCCAGTTTTCAGTGTCACATGATTCGCCATAAATCACTCTAATATGCTGATTTGGTGCTCTAGAAACATATCTTATTATTAATAAATTATAAATATCTTTACTGTCTCTTTTTATCAAATGCACCCTTGTTGAATATACAGTTGTGGCCAGAATTATTAGCCCCCTTCATAAATATGATCAAAGATGACTCTAAAAATAAATCTGCATTGTTTATCCTTTTTGATCTTTAATTTATAAAATTAGCAAAAATCTAACCTTTCATTGAAGGAAAAGAATTGAAAGTGGGGGGAAATAACATTATGAAATAAAAGTTTTTCTCCAAAACACGTTGCCCACAATTATTAGCACCCTTTTATTCAATACTTTTTGCAACCTCCTTTTGCTAAGAGAACAGCTCTGAGTCTTCTTCTATAACGCCTGATGAGTTTGGAGAACACCCGAGAAGAGATCAGAGACAATTCCTCCATACAGTATCTCTCCAGATCCTTCAGATTCCAGCTCCATGTTGGTGCTTCTTCTCTTCAGTTCACTCCACTCATTCTCTTTAGGGTTCAGGTCAGAGGACTGAGATGGCCATGTCAGAAGCTTCATTTTGTGCTCAGTGACACATTTTTGTGCTGGTTTTAATGTTTGTTTTGGATCATTGTCCCGACGGATGATCCAACCACAGCCCATTATAAGATTTCTAGCAGAAGTGGTCAGGTTTTGATTTTTTATCTGTTGGTATTTGATAGAATCCATGATACGATATATCTGAACAAGTTGTCCAGGACCTCCAGCACAAAAATAGGCCCACAACATTAAAGATCCAGCAGTATATTTAACCGTGGGCATGGGGCACTTTTTATCCATGTGTGCACCAAAACCATCTGGTGGGTTTGCTGCCAAGAAGCTCTTGTTTTAGTTTCATCTGACCATAGAAGCTCATCCCCTTTGAAGTTCCAGTTTTGTCTGACAACTGAATATGCTGGAGATTGTTTCTGGATGAAAGCAGAGGATTTTTCTTGAAACCCTCCCGAACAACTTGTGGGGATGTAGGTGCTGTTTGATCATTTTTTTTAGGCTTTCTGAGATTCCAGACTCAACTAATCTGTGCAATTCTCCATCTGTGATCCTTGGAGAGTCTTTGGCCACTTAAACTCTCCTCCTCACTATGCATTAGGACGATTTAGACACACATCCTCTTTCAGGCAGATTTGTAACATCTTTAGTTGATTTGAACTTCTCAATTATTGCCCTGATAATGGAAATGGGGATTTTCAATGCTTCAGCTATTTTCTTACAGCCACTTTCTATTTTGTGAAGCTCAACAATCTTTTACTGCACATCAGAACTATATTCTTTGTTTTTTCTCATTGTGATGAATGATTAAGGGAATTTGGCCTTTGTGTTTCCTCATGTTTATTCTCCTGTGGAACAGGAAGTCATGGCTGGACAATTTCATGTTCATGATCACCCCGGTGAGCTAAAAAAATTTAAATATGAATGGGAATATACTTCAGAGATATTTTACTCATAAAAAATTCTAGGGGTGCTAATAATTGTGGGCAACGTGTTTTGGAGAAAAACATTTATTTCATAATGTTATTTCCCCCCACTTTCAATTCTTTTCCTTCAATGAAAGGTTAGATTTTTGCTAATTTTATGAATTAAAGATCAAAAGGATAAACAATGCAGATTTATTTTTAGAGTCATCTTTGATCATATTTATGAAGGGGGCTAATAATTCTGGCCACAACTGTACGTATTCATTTCTTTAAAAAAAACAACAACTTGCTGACCCCAAACATTTGAATATATATATTACAAGGTCAAAACAGTTCTATCACATTCTATAACAAACAATATGTTTTCCATTCTCAGGGTCCACCTGGTCCCAGAGGACCACGGGGATTCATGGGCCCGACTGGTCCTCCTGTATGTGCTAAAATATCATTAATATTACATACAAATAAGATGAGCAAACTGGTTGTTAATTTTTTTAATGATCTCTGTCACAGGGACAGAGAGGGGGGCTTGGGTTCACTGGATCACCAGGATCTCCAGTATGTTACAAAACTTAATTATTCTATATCATCTCTTAATTCTGACATATTCATAACTCTACCTTTGACCTCTCTTTACAGGGAAGTACGGGACTGAGAGGGTTGAAGGGAGTTCCGGGCGTCAACGGACCTCCTGTAAGAAACACTGTGCTTTTTACAAGCTCAAATCCAATAGTTCTAATTATCCAGTTCACAGCAATCATGGAAAACCCTGGAAATTGTGATTTTTCATGTGTGTAAACTTGTGAATATAGTAAATATAAATGTTTTTACTTTTCCTAAAAAAGTTAATTGGCTAAATATTTCCATTTGAATGTGAATTTGAATAGAACATAATGCTCATTCTCTTTTATAAGGGCCAACTTGGTGAAATAGGGCCAAGGGGAGCACCTGGCAAGCAAGTTAGTTTAATTTTTTATTTTTTTTTTAGATAATATTTCATTATGTTTTGACTAAAGCACAAGTAGAGAGTCAAATATCTCATGAAGAAATGAATCATTATATATTGCAGGGAGAGGAAGGGCCTGATGGTATTATTGGTATCCCTGGTGTTCCTGGACCACAGGTGCTGTTAACTATACATTTTATCTTTCTCCTTTATATCATGTGTCTATGTCCTATGGAAGCTTGTTTCCACCACTGTGATATTGGCTCTTGCAATTATTAAAGCTTAAATTTAAATATTCAAATTTAAATACTTTAAATAAACACTTTCAGTGTGCTGTAAAATTGAACATGCCACTATATCTTTTAATGTAATTTAATGCTGTTTTAAAGCAGCAGCAATATGAGATGTTAAATGTTTATCATGTAACAGTTAAGTTCACAAAAGAGTATTTGTCACAATATTTATCAAAAATATGTATCAAATTGTGCAGGCCTAGCTAGCTAGAGAAAATTATATAATGGTTTTGGAATAATAGTGTTTGCTCTCTTTGTCTGTCTGTATACTTCAGGGTCTGAAACCCAGAATAAAACAATAATTGCAACTTTTTATCTCACAATTCTGACTTCTAAAAGAGTTATAAAATACAATTCTGAGGGGGGAAAAAAGACTGAGAGTTTATATCTCACAAGTCTGAGAAAAAAAGTCAGAATTGAGAGTTTATATCCCGCAATTCTGACTTTATAACACACAATTGCGACTTTATACCATTCAATTGCGACTTTATATCACATAATTCTGATAACAAAAAGTCAGAATTGCGAGATGTAAACTCGCAATTGTGAGAAAAAAGTCAGAAAAGTCTCAATTACCTTTTTTTAATTTTTTTATTCAGTGACGGAAACAAGCTTCCATTATGTCCTCTCAGTTACCACACTTGTGTGCACATTATTGTGCATTTAGGATCCATATTCAGGTTAAGTTTTCATTTGGTTATATGCAGTTGTAAGTGAACACTGTAATCATGCTACAAATGTGGTGGAATACGAGCAAATTGCTATATTAGAATCATTTTTTTTATGTGAACTTCTCCCCTTGCAAAATGCTACAACAAAATGTGTTCATCTGACTAGACTGACTATCCCACATAATCTTTTCAGGGAAAACCAGGGGGAGATGGACCACCGGGTCAAAAAGGAGACCCTGTATGTGCATCTCATGTTATATGATAAAAGTTTTGAAATCACAGACATATTTAAAGTTTCATTTTGATTTTCCTAATTTATCCGAATCCTGTGTATTACTTATTAAACAGGGAGATGCAGGAATTGAGGGAAGCATTGGAGGTCCAGGACCACCGGGTATGAAAGTAAGCCTGCGGTTCACTCTTAATGAAGAATTATAAAGTATTTAATATCTCTTTCGATATATCTCATATTCCTTTGTCACCCCAATGTGCTACTGTGATAATGTTTTAAAGCATAAAGCAATTTTCTTGTTTTAGGGTGCCAGTGGAAAACCAGGAAAACTTGGACCCTCAGGTGATCCAGTAAGATTACTTCAAACAGCTTCTTAATATTTCATATGTCTGATTGCTGTGAGACACGTTTACTATGATTTAAACTGAGTTTTCTTTGTAGTGCAATAGGGCTACACAATTATTAGAAAATAAAATGAAAAACTGTGATATTGGCTCTTGCAATTATTAAAGCTTCGATTTAAATATTTAAATTTAAATACTTTAAATAAACACTTTCAGTGTGTTGTAAAAGTGAACATGCCACTACAGGTGCTGGTCATACAATTAGAATATCATCAAAAAGTTGATTTATTTCACTAATTCCATTCAAAAAGTGAAACCTGTATATTATATTCATTCATTACACACAGACTGATACTGTATATTTCAAATGTTTATTTCTTTTAATTTTGATGATTATAACTGACAACTAAGGAAAATCCCAAATTCAGTATCTCAGAAAATTAGTATATTGTGAAAAGGTTCAATGTTGAAGACACCTGGTGCCACACTTTAATCAGCTAATTAACTCAAAACACCTGCAAAGGCCTTTAAATGGTCTCTCAGTCTAGTTCTGTAGGCTACACAATCATGGCGAAGACTGCTGATTGCAAAAGAGGCCATTGCAAAAGAGGCCATTGCAAAAGAGGCTGGCTGTTCACAGAGCTCTGTGTCCAAGCACATTAAGAGAGAGGCGAAGGGAAGGAAAAGATGTGGTAGAAAAAAGTGTACAAGCAATAGGGATAATCGCACCCTGGAGAGAATTGTGAAACAAAACCCATTCAAAAATGTGGGAGAGATTCACAAAGAGTGGACTGCAGCTGGAGTCAGTGCTTCAAGAACCACTACGCACAGACGTATGCAAGACATGGGTTTCAGCTGTTGCATTCCTTGTGTCAAGCCACTCTTGAACAACAGACAGCGTCAGAAGCGTCTCACCTGGGCTAAAGACAAAAAGGACTGGACTGCTGCTGAGTGGTCCAAAGTTATGTTCTCTAAATTTTGCATTTCCTTTGGAAATCAGGGTCCCAGATTCTGGAGGAAGAGAGGAGAGGCACACAATCCATGTTGCTTGAGGTCCAGTGTAAAATTTCCACAGTCAGTGATGGTTTGGGGTGCCATGTAATCTGCTGATGTTGGTCCACTGTGTTTTCTGAGGTCCAAGCACTTCATGCTTCCTGCTGCTGACCAACTTTATGGAGATGCAGATTTCATTTTCCAACAGGACTTGGCACCTGCACACAGTGCCAAAGCTACCAGTACCTGGTTTAAGGACCATGGTATCCCTGTTCTTAATTAGCCAGCAAACTCGCCTGACCTTGTGAAGAGGAAGATGCGATATGCCAGACCCAACAATGCAGAAGAGCTGAAGGCCACTATCAGAGCAACCTGGGCTCTCATAACACCTGAGCAGTGCCACAGACTGATCGACTCCATGCCACGCCACATTGCTGCAGTAATTCAGGCAAAAAGAGCCCCAACTAAGTATTGAGTGCTGTACATGCTCATACTTTTCATGTTCATACTTTTCAGTTGGCCAAGATTTCTAAAAATCCTTTCTTTGTATTGGTCTTAAGTAATATTCTAATTTTCTGAGATACTGAATTTGGGATTTTCCTTAGTTGTCAGTTATAATCATCAAAATTAAAAGAAATAAACATTTGAAATATATAAGTCTTTGTGTAATGAATGAATATAATATACAAGTTTCACTTTTTGAATGGAATTAGTGAAATAAATCAACTTTTTGATGATTTTTTTTTTTTATTCTAATTATATGACCAGCACCTGTATATCTTTTAATGTAATGCTGTTTTTGTTCTTTAATGCTTTAAATCTAAGCAGCAGCACTATATGAGATGTTAAATGTTTATCATATAACAGTTCAAATCACAAAATAGTATTTGTCACAATAATCAAAATATGTATATTTTTTTTTTTTTAAATCAAATTGTGCAGTCCTAGCTAGCTAAAGAAAATTATGTAACGGTTTTGTGTTTTGTGTTTGCTGTCTTTGTCTGTCTGTAAACTTCAGGGTCTGAATGCCCAGCGTGGAGTGAAAGGAGATTCCGGCCAGAAGGGAGATCAAGTGAGTTCACTACAATATTTACAAAAGCCCTGGCCAAGTAAACAACACTTATTGAATGCCAGATGCACACTGTTCTCAGACTTAAAAAAAAAAGAAAAAAAAAAGGGAGTAAATGTTGAAAGAACTAATCCATCTTTTCTTATCTGTGGTTTCTCTTTGTCAGGGTCCTCCAGGGCTGCCAGGTAAACAGGGATTCAGAGGCAGAGGAGGGCAGTCTGGTGTACAGGGAGAGACAGGCCCTATCGGACCTGCTGGTTTACCAGGGCCCACGGTGAGCGGCGGCTACTTTTAACTGGCTAAAAACTGACTCATTGAAAGTCAACTTAGTCAATGTATTGCTTTTGCTTCAGGGCTATGATGGACCTATTGGAGATCCTGGGAGACAAGGAAAAGATGGACTTAAGGTACAGTAACTGTAGTTCTCTATTTTTTAAACAAATCTAACCTGATGTGCTATCTCAGAAAAACACAGTTATCGTATATAAATGGCGTCTGCAGGGAGAGAGAGGTCCTCCGGGTATCCAAGGTGTCCGTGGCCCACGAGGTGACAAGGTGATTGATAATTCCTCTCTCTGAAAGATGACATACTTTAGATACCACATTCATAAACATTTGCAATAAAACAACATTATTTAACTTTAAAAGGGTCGGATTGGCCAAGGAGGATTTTCTGGTTTTCCAGGACCTTTGGTAAGTATAATTTATTAAATATAGGACACCAAGGACACCAATTGTTTAAGTAGATTTATTTGATCATAGCACCCTCAGTGGTAATTACAGAAAAATCTATCTGTAGATTATTTTTCATTACTTATAACTACTACCTAAGACTACTTAATAGCTTTGACCTGTAGGTGGTGCTGTAAACACATTTACGTTGTTTTTACAGAGCACTGTGGCAATGATAAGCTTAGTTTTGCCAAATTTTTTACTACTAGTCTCCATTACAGACTCCAAGTCCAAAAGTGAAAAATTATGAGAAAACTAAAAGATTTGTTTTAAAAGTATTTCTAAATGTCTGTTTTATAGGGGGAGATGGGAAAATCAGGAGAACTAGGACCTGAAGGAGAGCCTGGTATTAAGGTTCCCTTGTACATCAGATCATTACTTTTTAAATATATTAAAATGTCTTTTTAACAACTCTAAAAGTGTCATGCATTATTTAGTAAGGTCTGCTCATGTTTTTGTAATTCCTATGGTCAGAATTATTTCAGTTACAACAGAAAATCACACTCATGTACACGGACAAAAAACAAAAAAATTTTAATTGATTTTTTTATTTATTTGTTTGCTTTTTATTGGACAGGGTAGACCAGGGGTCCCTGGAGGAACTGGATTTAAAGGTCAAAAGGTAAATTGAGTTCCCTAATGATTGGCCAAATGCATGTCATACTCCAACACTGAATGTCACAACAAAATTAGCATAGTGCTAATTTAAAGGTGCAGTAGGTGATCTGGGAAATGTTAACATTAGCCTGCTAGCATTGAAAGTATGTGATCCCACCCTCCCTGCAAATAGCCGTCAAAAGCCATGACCTCCTACAAAACACAAGAAGGAACACACTCAGTGTGTGTTAGAACGTCACAGGTTTCCATCTCTTAATTATGGTAGTTATGGTGTGAACACAGCATAAGCTTGTTGTTTTATTTGGGTAGGAACTGTAAAAGGTGGCTGCTGGTCTGTCTGTATAAACTGCATAGCATGAAACGCGCTGATGACGTATGATGTCGGCGCAAACAGGGTGCATGAGGGTATGTAAAAGCATATGTTGACAGGCAGGTAGGACATCGTATTATTTATATATAAAGATTGTATGAACATTTTATGGTTCTACGCCTTCCACAGATAGAAATACATTTAGACCGTTTAACATAGTGATTGCTATCTGGATATGAGGAGACTTTCAACCAGTATAACTACAAATATTTCTGTAGAGAATCACCTACTGCACCTTTAACTGTAGCATAGACTGACGTGGATTAGCATGTGTCAAGCATCATGTTATATTATCTAAGTCATGATGTTTATCATCATTTAGGGACTGCAGGGTGTTTCAGGGAGTAGAGGACAGGATGGCACTCATGGTACACCTGTAAGAGCCACACATACAACTTTTGATAAAGAATGCTCAGTTAGTTTGCCTCATTAGCCACTAAGAGTAATATGCGTTACAGGGATCAATTGGACCACAGGGGTCAGATGGAGATAGAGGACCTACAGGACCCTGGGTAAGACCTCTTCTTATTTTTTATGCTTTGTAAGACATCTTTATACTGACTTGGACTGATTAAATCTGATGTCTGAACAGGGTTTACAGGGAAAGCCTGGTGGACCAGGATTCCAAGGTCCTGTTGGAAAAACTGTGAGTTTTATTTTCCTTTACTGATTGACAGGGTTTCCAAACCCTTCAGTGTCTTAGTTATGTAACACCCCATCTTGTGGTATATTTAGCTGTTAAAAATGTCATAGTTTGCCAGGCCTGACATTGCTGTCTAAGAATATGACCTGCAGCACAATGCTATTAAACAACCTTTTTTAAAGGGGGAACCAGGGAGCCGAGGTCTCGCCGGCAAACCTGGAAAGCCTGGAATCACGGTAAATAATGATTTCATAAAATTCCTACCATTTTTTTTTAAATCTTACATGACACCCAGTTCTCCAGCATAGACCTTGTCCAAATTTGGATATTTTTCTGTGCTCTTTTATTGCAACTGGCGATGGATTTTATGTGGCCAGTTCACTCTTGATAGTTTATTTTTTTATTTTTTTATATATAATACATTGTGTCATGGTCTGTTTCCTTCAGGGTGTCAAAGGCAGAAAGGGTTCAGCAGGGTTTCATGGCAGTCCTGGGGAAAAGGTTAGTGGTTTTATAAAATGAAGAAGTCACATCATGTGACACATCACTGCATATGTTGACAAATCTTAATGAGACAAAAAGCTAAAAACATTATTAGCCAAGTTTAACAGTAATCAGCAGCAGAAGCAGAAAGTTTCCTTTCATTCTTGCATTTAAACCTCCTCCATTCACAAGCCATATGTTCATCTGTCCATTCTCTTCTTATAATTCATACCCAAATACATCTTTTCATTTGATATTAGGGGAAAAATGGCCCTGAGGGACCAAAAGGAAAACCTGGACAGCCAGTAAGTGCCTTATCTTATTTAACTGGCATTAAAATTTAGGCTCTGAAACTTTGAATGAAATCTATCATTTTTGCTATCTAGGGTCCTCGAGGCATACCAGGAGAGAAGGGCTACATAGGACCACCTGTAAGACATACATTTAACACACATTCACAATTTTTTTTGCAATCTTTTGGACAGTGATGTAGTAGTAGTAGTAGTAAGTGTTTATCCAATGTTGAAAAGATGTGTGATTTGTGTGAAACATTTGTAAATTAAATCTTCTAAAGGGCCCACGAGGAAACATAGGCCAGTGGGGTGAGACAGGTCTGCAGGGGCCGATAGGAAATCAAGGGCCCCGGGGACCTCCTGGGCCATATGGAGTGGATGGGTACCCAGTATGTGTTTTTGGTTTATTGTTGTGAGGACTGTGGGAAGGTTTCAGCTCTAATCCCATATTGTCTCTCTTTCAGGGTAAAGATGGACCACCTGGACCCATCGGACCTCCAGGAGATAAAGGCAATAAGGTGGGCTATTTTTTTCTTCTAGTTTTATGTTCGTTATATATGTAAAATATATTGTTTCTCCCATTGTGGCCTTGTATGAGACCTTTTGTTCATAAATGTTTTGGCCAAAGGGACTGAGAGGAGCCAGTGGACTGAAGGGAGTTGCTGGTATCGATGGTGAGGAGGTAGATTGCTTATAAATTTTGATTATGTAGTTACACTTACTGCAAAGATAATTAAGATACTTTTATTCAGCAAGGATGCATTAAATTGTTCAAAAGTAACAGTAAAAATGTTTACATTGTAAATGTATCATGGTTTCCACAAATATATGAAGCAGCACAACTCTTTTCAACATTGATAATATTAAGAAATGTTCTTCTTCAGCATATTAGAATGATTTCTGAAGGATCATGTGACACTGAAGACTGGAGTAATGATGCTGAAAATTCAACTTTGATCACAGGAATAATTACATTTTAAAATATATTCAAATAGAAATCAGTTATTTTAAATTGTAATAATATTTCACAATATTACTGTTTTTACTGTATTTTTGATCAAATAAATGCTGCCTTGGTGAGACTCAAAAATATTTTAAAAATCCTATTGACCCCAAACCTTTTAATAATAGTATAATAGTATTAAATAGATGGGTGGTGCTTTGCTTTAGGGCCTAGTGGGTAAAACTGGACCAGTCGGACCAGCAGGAAGTAAAGGACTGCCTGTGAGTACAAATCCTCTGATGCTGTATTTTTGCCATCTCCATTTCATACGTGTACATTGTGTTATGGTGTTTTATGTAAATGATACACAGGACAGAACTGTCGGTTGTAGGGTGAGAAGGGTCAAAAAGGCTCTCTTGGTGAACATGGCCTAAAAGGAATCCCAGGCGAGAGTGGAAATCGAGGACCACCTGGAGCGAAAGGACCAACAGGAAGAGATGTGAGATTATTTATCTGTTTTTTGATTATTTCCCAAGTACGCAATACCATAAATGATTAAAAGAGATGTTGTGTTTGTTTTTTTATAAGGGGTTGAGAGGTCCTCCAGGGCAGAAGGGAGATCCTGGATCCCCTGGTGAAAAAGTGAGTTTTTGATGAAGTTTGCACAGGTGATTGGATGAAATAGTCAAATGCATTATTGCATTCTGATTGTTATTATGTTTTCTGTATGCATAGGGTCAGTCAGGTGTAAGAGGTCAATCCGGCTTGGTGGGAAAGTACGGTCCTGGGGGGAACATGGGAGAAGCTGGTGATAAAGGCGACAAAGGTCTACATGGACTTGTTGTGGGTACCACTTCCTCCTTTACAGACAGCGTAGCCTATGGGGAAATATATATTTATTTTGATTATTTCACTGTTCTTTGGATATTAAAGGGTGAGGCAGGAACAAATGGGCCTCCAGGTCCAAATGGTGCTGTTGGATTACCGGTAAGTTAGGTTTGATATATTTTATGTATTGTATATTTTGGGATATATATTCAACATTTGTGTATTTCATTCAAATTTAGGGTTTGCCTGGAAAAGAAGGATTTGTTGGACAAAGTGGAAAGCATGGGCTGAAAGTATGTTTGTATTATTTTTTTACTGTCTTCTGATGCCATATCAAATACATTAGACGGTCACTGTCAATTGACCTAATGTCGTCTTATCAAGTTATTCACCTATGTTCACGGGTTGTTTGTGTGGTAAGATGAAATGAAATGTATGCTCTGTTACACTATTGCATGAGTAAGTACATCGGCTTTTGTTTTTGTCTCCTGTAGGGAGAGCCTGGACTGAAAGGGAATTCAGGGGGCCCTGGAAAGATAGGACTAATTGTAGGTTTTTACTTTTGAAAATGCATACAGTATAAAAAAAATATCTGGCCTTATGGACCTGATCTTCTATGCTCTTTACAGGGTGTTCAAGGTCCAAGCGGGAAGAAAGGAGAACCTGGAACAAGAGGCAAAATGGTGAGATAACACTTAACACCCTGATTGGTTTCCAAAACAAAGTACAAAATGAGAAGCATTTTTCTCAATAAAACCAAGACAAAGGCATTTTGTACTAGCATACAGTATGTTAAAGTGTACAGTGTTAACATATTTGATTGATCTTTGCCCCTGTTTAGGGTTCAGTGGGTCAGCCAGGAGCTGTGGGTCCTCAGGGTCTGAAGGGAAAACCAGGATCTTTAGGACCTCCAGGGGGGAAAGGAGTCAAGGGTCAATCAGGGCCAAAAGTCAGTGGGTCGATATTTTACAGACGTATCATTTAATCTGCTCAAAAATTACTGCATGCTTTGTGACTAGAATGTTGCTCATATTTTAATGTCTGCCAACATGTTGAAAAAAAAAAAACCTGTTGATTTTGGACAACAAAACATTACAACAAGCCCACCCAGAACAAGTGTTAAAGTGATAGTTCACCCAAAAAACTTTCGTTCATCTTCGGTACACAAATGAAGATCTTTTAGAGGAAATCTGAGAGCTTTCTGTCCATAGACTGCTATGCAACTGACGCACTTTGATTCCCACATTAAATCTGTTCATCATATAAAGCAATCAAGTCTCTTCAGAAAATTTGGACTAAACCACTCAATTCATGTGTATTAGTTTTACAATCTCTTTATGAACTTTTTGAAGCATCAAAGTGTCAGTTGCGTAGCTGTCTATGGAGGGACAGAATGCTGTCAGATTTAATCAAAAGATTCTCATTTGTGTTCTGAAGGTGAACGATGGTCTTATGGGTTTGGAATGACATGAGATTAATTAATGACAGAATTTTCATTTTTGGGTGAACTAACCTTTTAATGTGATTCTTTCACACAGGGAATGAGGGGTTCTGCTGGAAGGAGAGGCAGTAAAGGTGTTGCAGGAAAGCCAGTGGGTTCAAAAATCTTTTCTGACATTTATGGTCTTGATAATCAGCAGCTTTACTGGTATTATTTCATATTTGTCTAACACAAAAATAAAAAGTTCATGCATTTGTTTAATTGTTCTCTAGGGACCTCAAGGACCAAAAGGGAAACATGGCAGTCCTGGTCTCCCTGGAAAGCCAGCAAGTATCCCTAGGACAAATCCTTAACCTTTTTAACTGTTTAATGATTGTGCCAAATACGATTGTCTTTTACATTAACTTCTTTTAAGGGGAAAGGTGGAACAGATGGACTGCTGGGAGTTATAGGCACTGAGGGCGACCCAGTGAGTAACTTGACATTATTCACTATTCAAATTTTATAAAGGTGCTTGCTTGCCCATGCAAAACTAACGGCCACAAAGCTAGGGTGTATTCTGAGTTGTTGCTGGGATGTCTGGCCAAAGATTAGTCAGATCGCTTAGAAATGTAATATTCCTAGAATTAAATACGTCAAATTACAGTTTTAGCACAAATGTGAGCATTTGCTACCTCACTGTAAAGGTGCTACTAAGTGAATGTTTATATTAACTTCTAGGGTGACATTGGATTCAGAGGACCTTCAGGGAGACCAGGTCCGCCAGGTGGTGCTGTAAGTAAGCTTGGTTTATTCAGAATGTTTGAATGATTCATTATAAAGTAAAGGAAAATATGGTCATGATTTGAAGCATGGATTGAAATACACATTCACAGGGCACCCCAGGAAAAACGGGTTTGCAAGGGAGTCAAGGACTATCTGGACCAAAGGTAATTTCTCTTCTTACTTATTAATAAATATTTCCTACAACAGTCAGTTGACCAGCCTCTTCATCACAGGGCTCTATAGGACCGAAAGGGAAACCAGGGCCCACTGGGCTGATAGGGCCGAAGGTATTTTAAATAAAGTCATTGTTTTGCCTTCTACAATACACAAGGATTTTATTTTATTATTATTATTATTATTATTATTTTTAAATTAGGGGATTCCAGGACTTCAAGGTGAAAAGGGAGATGTTGGACAGAAAGGACCTAAGGTATCCCTGTAAAGCCATGACATATTATATATTCGTCAGAAAATGGAAGTTTATTAAACCTTTAGTTAAATTCTTAAAAAAAAATCCAAAAAAAGGCTTGCTTATATTTTTTTTGTTGAGTATCATATTTGATACAGCAGGGTTTTATGGATCATAGTATGACATAGGAGAATATGGAGCTCATACTTGAGTAAGAAAAAAAACACACCTCCCAGACCCAAACTGAACAAAAATAGGCAATTTGGTGCAGTTACTGATATGTATATGGCTGAAAATTAAGATGTAATTTTGTAAGTTTGTAATGTACCTGAAGGGGGACATTTTTAGAATTACACTAAAAGGTGCCTATACTTTACTAAAAAAGTACAAACTGTTGATAATTTAGAAGTCTTAGAAATATGTGTATCAAATATAATACAATATGCTTTATAGGGTTAATATGCTCAATAATACAATTTACAGGGCCATATTGGAATTAGAGGATTGCAAGGGCCCATTGGACCACCAGGAGAAAAGGTAAGTTCAGATGAAACACAGCAAAAACAACCAGTTTCTTTTTATACTATGAATGTTTTCCTTCATCTTGCAGGGAAAACAAGGTGCTCCAGGGTACAAGGGGCGGCCTGGGCCAAAAGGCATAAGGGTAAATAACTTCCTGCACTTTATATTGTGCACATACTTACTGTGACACTTTGTTTCTTTATTCGTAAGTATGTTTTTTGTTGCAGGGAGAAGCTGGTGCTCGTGGGTCTCCTGGTGGCAAAGGATTTCCTGGTTCAACTGTATGTCTCTTTGTAAACTCATTGACCAACTTTATTTGCTTTTGAACAATGGCACAGATCAGACAGATTCTTGTTTTGCTCTACAGGGTCCACCTGGAAGGAAGGTGTGTACTGAAATTGCAGGTGTGATTGTAATTTATATAGCTCTGCTTATCATTACCCTGTACCTGAACCAGGTAGGTACAGTACAGAGACAGATCTTACAGTCAGGCTGACCTGTAGTGCCCTGGCATGCAGTAATGACTCAAACGACAATGTACAGTGGGGTTACGTCGAAGTGTTGAAGAAAATATATATATTACATTTTAAGTTTATGAAAATTGCAAAGAAAAGTTATGGTATAAAAAATAAATAAGAAATATGCCATCACATGAATAAATTACTTTAAAATGGAATTAAATAGAAAACTGATAGAAAATATTTCACAATATTTCTGTTTTCTGTATTTTGATCAAATAAATGAAGCTTTGGTGAGCATAAGAGTCTTTTCACTAATGGTTCCCTCAATCTGAGTGATTCAAAACTGATAATTTTTTAAAGGGATAGTTCACCCAAAAATGAAAATTTAATGATTTTTAACTCCAACCGTTGCCGTCTGTCAGTCAAATAATGGGAGTGAATGGGAACTTGGATAAATAAGAGTCGAAAAACCTTGCATAGACAAATCCAAATTAAACCCTGCGGCTCGTGACGACACATTGATGTCCTAAGACACGAAACAATCGGTTTGTGCGAGAAACCGAACAGTATTTATATAATTTTTTACCTCCAAAACACCACTATGTCCAACTGCGTTCAGCACTCGCTTAGTGAGGTCTGATCGCGCTCTGACAACAGCAGTGATGTCTAGCACTCATTGAAGTATATGCACGAGACATCACTGCCGTTGTCAGAGCACGATCAGACCTCATGAATGCACAAACCGATCGTTTCGTGTCTTAGGACATCAATGTGTCGTCACGAGCCGCAGAGTTTAATTTGGATTTGTCTATGCAAGATTTTTCGACTCTTATTGATCCAAGTTCCCATTCACTCCCATTATTTGACTGACAGACGGCAGCGGTTGGAGTTAAAAATCATCATTTGTGTTTTACTGAAGAAACAAAGTCACCTACATCTTGGATGCGCTGGGGGTAAGCAGATAAACATCAAATTTTCATTTTTGGGTGAACTATCCCTTTAAAAGATATGCAATCTGAATAAACAAAAAAGTGTTTTTTTTACATTTGTTGAATAAAATCTATATATCAACCACAATGAACTTCCAGAGTGCAAAAGATTCACTCCCACACACTGCGAACAGCCAAGTTGTGACCCTTTTTTCGAAAAGCTTAAGATGGTTAAATGTGCTTTCTTAAATATTGTTCATATCAACAGGGTATGAAAGGAGTTCAGGGAATATCAGGACAAAAAGGTGTGAAAGGTCAGAGAGGTCCACCTGTAAGTTTTTCATGAATGTGACTGCATGTTAATAATGTCAGCACTTTCATTTCATACTTATTTCTCCTTTTTAAGAGATCTTGTGCCTTAATCCTTTATATTCTGAATTAATCTCATTTTCTTACAAGGGAAAACGTGGTATTCACAGCCAACTGACACCAGGGCTTCATACTTCACCTCGTGCTCAAAGAAGAGTCTCACAAAATGTTGGTACTAACTCAAGCAGTCAAGCTTGATTTATTGAACACTCAAACACACTTTTATTGTCAAATACAAGTAGAGGAAAAGGTGGGGTTGGGTAGCAGGAAGACCCAAGATAATTAAGATGACCCAAGATGAAGCTTTTAATATATTGATAGTACTAGTGTCTTTGCTCATTCTTTTTAGAAAGCAAGGTTATTGTTACGAAAGTCTCGATTTGATGACCCTGAAGATGGGATTGAGGAAAATAGCCACTTACAAGGCACCAAAGACAGCCCAGCCACCACCTGCAGAGATCTGAGTCTCATGCAGCCTCACCTTAGAGACGGTGAGCAGAAAACCACTGTCAACTTCAGACCAGAAAATGTACTCTTGTTTAAAAAGAAAAATCACATAGAAGGACATTTTTAATAACTGTGGTCATGTATTTATAGGGCACTACTACGTTGATCCTAACCACGGATGTCCATTTGATGCTCTCCGTGTGTTCTGTAATTTCACTGCCGGTGGTCTAACTTGTGTGTCTCCTGTCCAGTCTAAAGTAAGAGGATTTTCATCAATCTTCTTGGATGACTCTAAAGCCCAAAGTATACTGCACTTTTTAGACGTACACGAGGGTCAGCGAACAGTGCGTGTGGTGCGAATTTCGTCATCAGAATAGTATGTGCACGTCGCACATGCACATTTAATTTTTTTTTGCAGTAATTAGTTTAGCCAAGGTGGCAACCGTGCCCTGGGGGCGTCAGTTCACAAGGTAGTCAAAGAAAAACTACATAGACAAACCAGACCGGAACGCATTAAAGCTACAGCGACGATGGAGGCCTACATAGACTAGAGATTGTGCAAGGAGGTTAGAAAGTACCCTCATTTGTACAACTCTAGCATGAAAGAATACAAAGATGTTTTCATGGGTTGTAACCATAGACTGTAAAAAGGTTGTAACTCATGGCGAGATTGCTCAAAACTGCATGCGTCGAACGCCTGTGTATGCGTACTTGCAGGGACGTCCATCCACAGGAATTTTGAGGGGCAGTTGCTCTGACCTAAAAATAGGGCACTCCCCTACCAAATCCAAATTTTAAGTGGTATTAAAAATATTTTTATACCACTTTTTAATGTGTGATTGTGTAAAGGTTTTCACGAGATACCAACCTTTCGCGAACTTGCTTCCAACACTCGTTCTCATGGAGGCGCGGTGTGCGCGCGCGATTATGTGAGAGAGAAGCGTGAATGAGACGCAGGGAAATGAAATGCAGCTGAACGTTTGCTCTATGAAAGACATTGACAAAGATGAAAACTAAGGACATTTAATCTATAATTTTATTTTATTTTAGTTAGTTTTGCCAAACACACATTACAGTTTTGGTTAGTTATCGTTTTTTTGTAATGCCTCGTTATTTATTTTTATTTCAGTTAACGACAATGTTTTTTCCCACCTAGTTTTCGTTTTTTTTCGTTCGTTTTCGTTAACGATTATAACCTTACTCACCTTTCCGACAACGTTAAGTCGTCTCACCCGTGAGTCCAGAAGTGCATATGGGCAGTTGCCCGGGCAACCTGAGCAACCCCCCTGTGCACGTCCCTGCGTACTTGTCAAATGAAGTTTACTTTGCAAGGCTGTGCGTTTGACTGTATGTATACTAGTGTACGTGTAAAAAACGAAGTATACCCAGGGTTATAGACACATACGTAAACAGTGTTGCCTTCTTTAGCAACTTTTTTCAAAAAAGCAGCTAGCGACAAATCTAGTGACTTTTTTGGACTGCTGGTTAAAGGTACAATGTAACTTTTTTTTGTTCAAAATGAACAAAATTTAAATAATGTCATATACATATACAGTCAATACATTCTTCCAAAACGCATTTTTTTCTTACTTTGATTCACTATGGTAAGCCTACTATAAGTGTTTATATTTTAGACCTGTCTGGAAGGTTTTCCCGGGAAATTGTGTACATACATCACTCGCCCGTGCGTGTCGCGTCATATCCAACAGAGGAGAGTCTGCTGGCAAAAAAAGAATGCGACAGAGCTCATAATAAAACAAGAATCAACATTGGCTTGGCTTTACGGAAATGGCGAGAACTGCGAGATTTGAAATGTTGTAAAAGCGATGTGGAGAGGTATTTTATTGAATAGATATGTAGCTCTCTAACAGAGTTCACTGTAAAGCATTATCTATTGTGAAGGGTCATTTCATTATGGTTGTTGTAGCGCTGCGGTGGAATTTATTTTCGAGGTAATACCATGTCTATTAATAGGTATAGCTACAGCATTGTCTTCAGCTAGTCAGCTTGAGATCCTTTCCTTCTAAACTGGTTATATCTCTTAAGCCTAGTAGTGAATGTTTTATGGACAGTAGGATAACCATATTCGTCCTCACAGTCATACAGTGCACGACCAAAACAATGTTTTTCTGCAAAATGCATGCAGTTTTGTTTTTTAACTGTTACAGGGCCTAAACTTACATAGTGTACCTTTTAACATGTGGTCAGTCAGTCGCTATATCATGCTCATTACGTTGTCTGACAGAAAATATGTCATTGAGAACAGCTTTATTGGACATTAGGCTATATATTATAGTGAAATACAGGATGCGAGTATGGATTAAGAGAGAAAACAGATGTGAAATGCCAACAGTTGTCACATTTAGCAACTTTTTGAGCAGGCTTTAGCTACTTTCCATTGAAAATTGTAGGCAACATTGCACATAAACTGATGTTTTTTACTCTGAGATGTCCAAAAGTGTGATTAAATTAGAATCTTATAGAGATTTGATGCTCATCATTCTATTATACACAACAAATCACATAGACACAGAAACATACAATACCATATGAACACGTACTGAAGAAGACTGCTTTGTGCAGGTATTGTTATACTGAAATGATACTATATTTGTGGTCATGATTTTGTAAGATTTCAGGAATATGGCCATCAGTGGACAGATCTAAGAAGTGGTTTAGTGAGCTTCACAGAGGCTTCAAGGTAAATGACTGAACTTACTGAATTTCAAAAGATGATGAAATTTCTTGTAAATTTAGGGGGTTTTTTTGTTTCTATGGAAACAAGTGCCATGAATATGATTATTTCTGTTAAGAATGACAGGCATCTTAATGAATGTAATTTTCTGATTTTTGCACTCCACAGTTTGAGTACAGAGATCTTAGTGTTGTCCAACTGCGATTCCTACGGTTACACAGTAACTCTGCCACACAAAGCATCAGCCTGAAATGTCCCAAAAAACACAGCCCCGCTGCTAAACACAAGGATACCACCAAGAGGGTGCTACATTTACGAGGAGACTCCAATGAAGAAATCCATCCATCCCATGTCATTATATCACAACATGGTTGTGAGGTTAGAAGTAATCTCTGATAATGAAATTAGTGTATGACACATGACAACAGTTTTGCTAAATGAGAAATTTCCAAAAATGACACCGGACCAAACCGTGCCAAGTAAAGTAAAGCTATTGCATAACAAGAGCATAAGTGTTTTCCTTGCCTTATGTTGCAGGTAACGGCACAGGTGAGGGTTCTGGGGAATTCAGAGCTCCACAGAGGAGACGTGCAACTGCTTCCCATAAGAGACGTTTTTTTAGAGGGTGGAGGAGAGATCTGGGAAAAAGATGCGAGCATCGTCCTTGGACATGTGTGCTTTTTATAGTCTCTTTCCAAAGTAGAGTGCATTTACAAAGCTCCTGGGAGGAATGAAATGTTTCCAGCTGACAGTACTTTTAGTATTGTATTATAATGTAAGGTATTTTATGATCAGTGATTTCCAGCATAGCTGAATATGTTCTCTGGGTTTATATTATTCAGATTTCCTGTAGACTGAAAGTGGTGCAATAATTGTTTGCGTGTGTGAAGTGAGCATGTAAGTTTATTTAGACTTGTGTGTCAGTGGGTTGTGAGTATTTATGATAACGATTTATTTATGTAAGGTGTAAGAATTTGTATCGGAGGAAAAGTGTAATTCACACAGTACCTTAGTGTTTTACTAACTGATATTAAAAAATAAAAACCTTACAGGGCATTCCTAATTTATATACAGTAAATTGCAAAAATAGTATGTTCTTTCTAGAAATGTGTCATGAAATGCCCTTTATTTTTGCAATATTCCTAATGATGCAATAAACAAACCCTGAATTACTAATACTGCTTATTGCTGTACTTTAAAACTAGGCAACATTTCACACACATTCATGAATTATATATAGCAGGCCTTTATAATCTCCACAATGGGAACATTAAATATAATGAATATGACCAAGGCATGTTCTTCGTGGGATACATCTATTCATCCCACATTACATATTTGAGAAAAGTGAGATAACCAGTCATGGCATAAACTAGGCAACGCTGTAACATATTGGTAGTGTTACTGCACCTTTAAGATCGAAACAGTTTGACCAATCAGATGGCGCTTCAGTACAGACTCCGCCCCCGGTAGAGGACGATCTCCTGTTTCAATAGATTTCAAAAGGCCTGATGTTGCTTTCCTGTCAAACTGATTTCGTTCAATCACACGGAGTTTGTCCTCATAAGCCGAATTGATTATTAAGGACGTGTGTATTTTGGAAAAAAGAACAAGTAAGTGATCTAAATGTTGTTTTCTGTCTTTCGTTTACGGAGCCAATATAACAGACATCAAACATTACCTGGTTATTGAACGTCTTCTGTTTACAATTACCGAATCAAGTATCGCGGTAAACCCCCTCAAAAGATGACAGAATAGCATCAACATAGCTGTCTAATTTTGTAAAATACAACACTTAACACTGACACTTAATTCAGTTACAGTACAAGTATTCCATTAGTGACTATCTTTGTCATTTTTAAATAATTTAACTAGTAATTATAATTAGATAGGCTACTAGTACTGTACTTATTCCATTAGTGACTAGTTACTTTTATGGTAATCTGTGGTTCAAATATCAATAATTCACTTAATCTGACTATTAATGTATGTGTACTAGTTATGCTGATACCAGTTATAGTTTTACATGTAACTTCATTAGACATTCTAACTTATTTCTTAGTTCCTTTTAATAGTAAACTAATAAAAATATCTCATCTCACCTGTTAGAGTTGTTTTTGTTGTTGTCATATGTAATGATGACAAGTCAGAATGTTTAAAAAAAAAAAAAAAAAATCTAATTGATGTAATCAAGATGTGTCATTTATTTCAATGAATTCAATTATATGCCTGTTAAACAATGCATAAGGATCACTTTGTTGATGCTGCTAGTTTGTGTTGGATTTTCAGCCTCAGGATGGTGAATGAGGGTGCCGGCGCCCCACGCAGTCGCAGGGGGTCCCATAAGGTTGCTCCGTCCTCAGACCAGGATGGGACAGGACCTGAAAGAGCCACAAGAGAGGTGCCCTGCCCCAGTAATGGTGAGACTTAAACACAAAACAAAAAATGTTGACCTGATCCTCACTATTCAAATGGAGCAGAGGCAAAACAGTCACATTAAGATTCTGATGAAAAGACAGAGTTTCTCTTTTGTTAGTTCTAATATAGGTCATTCAACTCTCACCTATTGGCATCAGTTTCAACATGTTTGATCTAGTGTTGTAACTATTTACGTTCTATGCTTGTTCAAACTGTACAACCCATCATTTGTATGACACTGTCAGCTGTCATTACAGGTCTTTGACATTATTCATTTACAGGGCTTGATAAGAGATTTATTTCCGTTGATCTGGTCAGGTTGGTTTTCAGTGAAGAAAAAACTATAATTTTTTTTATGTGCTAGAAAATGAGTGTGATCTTAATTAAATTCTAATTTTCTGTTCCAGAGTGAAAGGCTTTAATTTGCAATAATAGCAGGACATTATACAGTTCTAATATAACTCCATAATAGCTATAAAAGTGCTGTGGTATGATTTGTTTATAATTTTTGTCTGCTGTACTTAGTGAAGGTCTTGACTGAGCAGTGTAATCATATGTGGATTAAAGCAAAATGAGGAAACAATAGCCATGACACACATTCATGTTACGTTAGTGAAACCATCAAGCTTAAGTCTGGGGATTCTGCACAGACTGCCATGTGATTTGCCGTGTGACCTGATTGAGAAATTGCCATGTCCTGCCCAGTACTGTTATCAATGATGCAGTCATTCCCATTAACTCTGACATGATGACTGAAAATGCTAGAGTAGTGTTTCATTGTGCAACCGCACTGTCAAGATACAGCGTAGCACATTTCATAAGATGCTTCACAGTGTAGCAATTGAGTTTGTGGTGTTTTTTTTTTAATTATTATCATATAAGCATTTTATTAAGGTAAAATAATGTTGAACAATCAGTGTTTTCAATGGGGTAAACTTTGGTGCTTTTTGTAACAGTCAAAAGTCATCAGGTTCTACACTCACTATTAAAGGGTTAGCTCACACAAAAATTAATTACTCGCCCTCATGTCGTTACAAACCCGTAAGATCTTCATTCATCTTCGGAACACAAATTAAGATATTTTTGATGAAATCCGAGAGCTAAATGTTTTTTTATTTGGGTAAAACCTGTTTCCTACTGACTAATGAAGTAGCTGTTTGTGTGGATTTTATTTTTTGAAGACATTTAATCGCATCTTACCAATATAAAGTGAGTTTTCAGTGCTTTTTAGAGCAATTTTGTGATGTCATTGTCTGTGTACGTTAATGCACTATCTTTTTATGAATCACCGTTTCTTCTGTTTGCTCTCTAACGGATGCAGGTGTTCTGTTTGCATTATGTTGGATTGGTTAAAGATTAGTGGTATGGTAACCAGGATATGGTGCCCACAAGTACCACAGAATGACCTATGTCCATATGTATGTAGATGTGGGCATTCATGAGGGATCTGTATTGATGTCTCATTTCAGGAACAGTGGAAGTGGAGCACATTATCAGCACAAAACTACAGCTCAAGAAGAAGGCTGAGGTAAGATATCAAGCTCAGTGGCTTTCAGTACCCTTTCTTGTCTTTAAACAAATCAGATATCAAAACCATGAGAGCAACAGTGTGAAACTTGTACTTTATCACTGTATTGTTGCAGACTGTCGGTATTATCACTGATTATCTGTATTATCACATATTACGTCATAGACTATCAGATCCTAAATGTTCAAGTGTGACCTTTGGTTTGACTAAATCCTTTCAATGATTTAAATGCAATGCTTATACCTATGATTTTGATCAGTGTAAAACTGACCAAGTTTTTGTGATTTAGTTTAGCAGTTCCATATATTTGTTCTGCTTTGCTCTTGTTTATCAAGCTCTTTGTCAGGCAGGAAGTTTTGCTCTATCAAGCACAGTTAATTTTTAAAAAGTTTAGTAGAGTATTTCTGCTAGTGGTTCAATGACAAATGTTCGTTTGAGATGATGAAAAGGATAAACTATTTACTTATGATTACATGCCATGTGAATGTGGAATGTTTGGTTTCATACACTTCTGAAAAATGTTTATACCATTTGAAATAAATAAATAAATATATTGTATTTTATATTATATTTTATATATAATAAATAAATATATTTTAAATTCCGCAAAAACATAAAAGGTGTGTGTGTGTGTGTGTGTGTGTGTGTGTGTGTATATATATATATATATATATATATATATATATATATATATATATAAAACATAAATGTAAATGATCATATATATATATATATATATATATATATATATATATATATATATATATATATATATGATAATTTATGTTATATATATATATATATATATAAACTATATATTATACATACATTAATTATTAATAATAAGATTAATATATGTAATATTATTAATGTAATATTAATATTTATTTAATTAGAATTTTATATATATATATATATATATATATATATATATAGTTATAAATCTAATTAATAAATATATATACATATATATATATATATATATATATATATATATATATATATATATATATAACATAAATGTAAATTATCTTATAGATAACTTACATCTATAAGAATATATATATATATATATATATATATATATATATATATATATATATATATATATATATAAAACATAAATGTATAACAATAAATATAAAACATAAATTATCTACTTTTTTTAGTCTTATTATTTATTTGTTTTATGTATATTTTAAAATTCGACAAAAATATCTAAAGGTATTGTAAATGAATACACAATAAGTTTTACATTTCTCAAGTCATTGTCTGAATTGCATTTTTTGTATTATTTTGTATTTTTGCTTTTTTTCTTCCATTTTTTTGTACTAATGTATTGAATTATTGAACTGAATAGATTCAGACAAAAATGATCAACTAACAAATGAAGAATGAATGCAAACTTTTCAGACTAAATATTCATTTTAAGCAAAATAATCATTTGCTTTGTTTATTAGGATCAGCTGTTGTTTTCATGTTTTCCACTGCTTGAAATAAGTGCTTGTAAAGGTTACAGCAAGTGTAAATAGAATAGGGAAGGATGTGGTTGTCAGGCAGGGACAGTGAGGTTATTCATCAACATGGTGAGAAAATATGATTTCCTTGTGTGTGACATCTATTTTCAGTACACTTTAATACAATAGACACCTTTTATTAAAAGTACAGCTAAAGGATTAAACTTTAAAATTAATTTGAATTACAGACCTCCGATGTATTGCGTCAACAGTTCAATCTCCTTGTTTTTTGTCTGTGAGATCAAGTTTAGTTTCCTTAAAGGTTTCTTAGACAAACAAGACCTTCATTTGTCTCCTTTAAGAGCAGCCACAGTCAAAACAAAATGACCATGACAGCTCGAGTTATCACATGAGACCGGATTCTCCGGCTGAATTACTGATATCTTCTGGATATGATGTGTTGCGCTTCATAAGATCTTCTGCAAACCTTCTGTTCTTGTTCATAAGACTCTTCTAAGATATATAAGAGACTAGCCGTTTTGTTTTTACTGTTTTTCAGCATTTGAAGGCAGACCTGATGAAGCAGTTTGACACTCAAGTGAATGAGTTCATGGACAGCCTGATAGAGGAGTCTGCCAGTCTGGGTTCCTCCCATGTGAGCACAGTCTTTCAGTCTCTCTCAGATAAGGAGAAAAGCAAACTCAGGTACTGAAATCATGCACAAACCGAATTACAATGAGTGCCATGGCTGGCTAGTACACTTCATTGTTCTCATTTGCTGTCATTCAACTGCAAATCAGCTTGAAATCACTGCATTTCATGTTCTTGTTAAATCAGCACATCAGTGCTTTTATCTCATATCTTTTTCACCTTTTCATTTCTTTTCTACACTTGTAGGCATACACAACCTTCCCAGGGCCCAAGCAAGCAGTTTGTGATTCGTCGATCCCTGTTAGAGTGAGTCATGAGTGTATTTTCTGAGATCTTGCACTGATATGCATGTAATCTGAGATTTGCTTCTGTCTTGTTTCCAAGATATGGCTTTCATTTGATTAGTTGACCTAAATAAACCTGTTTATTATATCACAATATATGAAATGTAAAATAACTTTACTGTTTTTTTTTCATGTATTTAGTGTTTAATCAGGAAAGCAGTGTGGCCATTAATACTGCAAATGTATTTTTGTTCAGTAATAGTGCTTATTAAACTATTTTTTTGCAGTGATCTGTTTGAGGTGAACCACATCCGCACCATCTATCACATGTTCATCGCCCTCCTCATCCTCTTCATCTTCAGCACGCTCGTCGTGGACTTCATCGATGAGGGCAGGTTAGGCCACTCACTATTCATT
Source organism: Megalobrama amblycephala (assembly GCF_018812025.1). NCBI lineage: Eukaryota > Metazoa > Chordata > Actinopteri > Cypriniformes > Xenocyprididae > Megalobrama > Megalobrama amblycephala. The sequence continues at coordinate 10,036,753 of NC_063055.1, forward strand.
AACACACATCAATACAGTTTTTGAGACAGCAACCTTGTTTGAAATGTTACAGTTCTGACCTTGCCAACAGTGTGGTTGGTTTCATAAATTCATAATGCTTTTGTTTTGTTTTTTTTAGTTTTGAAGAGAAATATTTTGTCTTCACTAGCACAATGTTTGCAAAGTCTTCTAGATGAATAAAAATGAGCTCTGGAACTATTCGATATATACTCCTGCTTATAGAGGCCCAAACATATTAAAAATAGATGGATGGATGTAATAAGAAAATAAAGAAATACATGACTTTTCCCTTTATTTATTCTTTTCTGTATTTATTTTTAATTTACTTTTATTCTTTTTAAACTTGATTTATTCTTTCACTTGTTTTTTTATGTATTTCTATATTTATTTATTTTTGCATTCATTTATTTTTGTTTATTTATTCCCATGTGTATTTTTCCATATTCATTTAGTCTATCTATCTATCTATCTATCTATCTATCTATCTATCGTTTTGTCGTTCTGTCACTGTCTATCGTTCTGTCACTCTATCTATTCTGTCGCTCCGTCTATTGTTCTGTCGCACTACCTATTTATCGCTCTATTTATTGCTCTGACTGGCTGTATATTTATCGCTCTATCTATCTATTGTTCTTTAGCTCTCTATCTATCATTCTGTCTATATCTCATTCTGTCGTTCTGTCACTCTTTCATTTTGTCGCTCTCTCTATCATTCTATCATTCTGTCTCTATCTCTCATTCTGTCGTTCTGTCACTCGATCTGCCGTTCTGTTGTTCTATCGGTCTTTCTATCGCTCTATCTGTCACTCTATCTATTGTTCTGTCGCTGTATCATTGTCGCTCTACCTATTTATCGCTATATCTATCTGTCTGTCATTCTTTGCAGTAAAGTCAGACAGTAGAAGGAGATGCACTAATTTGTGTAAAGTGCAAAAATCTTTCTTTCTTGCACTCTCTCTCTCTAGACTGGTGCTTGAGTTTGACCTGTTGGTGTACGCGTTTGGCCAGTTCCCCCTAGTGGTTGTCACGTGGATGTGTATGTTCCTGTCCTCCCTTGTGGTTCCATATGTACTGCTCAGTGTCTGGGCCAGCGTCTACCCCACGTCAAACTATCGGGCCTTATGGACAGTGCTGGCCGGTTCTCTCTTGCTGCTGTACCAGGGGCTGTGTTTGGGTTTCCTACCCACATATGTGGTGCTGAAGAACGGCCTTCCTCCTGCTTCATGCTTCATACTTATTCTAGAACAGGTACTCTGTAACCATAGCAACAGGGTTATTTTTATATCACTCCATTATTTTCTGCATTCGTGTGTTTATTTGAATGTGTTGCCAGTCAGAAATCTAATAATGTATGAAGGTAGAGTTGGAATGAAAGGTTTGTTTTAATTTTACTGCTGAATCTAATTGTTGCTGTTGTTTTTGTTGTAAACAGGTGCGGCTGATGATGAAGGCTCACTCTTTCATCAGGGAAAATGTGCCGAGAGTACGATCCTTAGAACGAAACAAAACAAGTAAGATCTTTACATAGATGTTGGTTGAAATAAATAAATAAAAGAAACATCTGGTTTATTTTGTCTTTTTCTTTTGTTTTTTTCTTTCAGATTCAGTAGCTGTACCTCAATTCACCCAGTACATTTACTTTCTCTTTGCACCCACTCTAATATACAGAGACAATTATCCACGGTAAGACTGCTATTGGTTTTAGGGAAGAAAATAATTATAATTTAAAAATTCATAAAAAAAAAAAATTTTTACCCCCTTTGAAAAGTAACATTTTAAACAATATTTAAATGAACACAAAAACAATTTACAAAATGTTGACCAGACTAAGTTTTATATGACATCTGTTTAACTTATAACATGAAAGTAAGGTTAATAATATAACTTAGAAAACAAAATTTTCAGATTTACTCAAATTAGGGTGATGCAAAAATGAGTTCACCCCACTGAAAGTCTCTGGAGCAAAGCTAAATTTTAGACTACAAATGTCTAATTTAACAAGAATTCAACCACAGGTGAGTCTAATTATTCATCACACAGGTGTCCAGCAGACAGTTGACTATAAAAGGGTGTTAAAACCCCTTCCCATTTCATGCTGTCAGCAATGGCACCACATGGAAGAGAAATGTCACAAGACCTGAGAAAGAAAATAATTTCTTTACACCAGAAAGGTGAAGGCTACAAGAAGATCAGCAAAACTTTACTAATCAGTCAGAATACTGTAGCAAAAGTGGTACAAAAATTTAAAAAAAGATGGAACTGCAACCATCTCACAGAGACGTCCAGTCGTCCACGGAAGTTAACACCTCGACAGGAGCCTCTTCTGATGAGAAGGGTTGAAGAAAATCAGCATGCAAGTTCACTGCAGTTATCTAAAGAAGTAGAAAGCCAAACTGGGGTGACTATTTCCCGTGACACAATATGGCGTACACTGCAGAGGAATGGCATGCATGGGTGGCATGCTTGGGTGCCGTCCACAAAAGAAGCCTCTCCTAAAGCCCAGGCACAAAAAAGGCACAGGGCCCATGCTGACAAAGATGAAGAGTACTGGGACTCTATATTCTGGAGTGATGAGACCAAGATTAATGTTTTTGGAACTGATGGCTTCAAAACTGTATGGCATTGCAAAGGTGAGGAATACAAAGAAAAATGCATGCTGCCTACAGTGAAACATGGTGGTGGCAGTGTCCTTATGTGGGGCTGAGCATGTGAGCGGAGTGGAGCGGGAGCGAGCGGGGAGCGCGAGCGGGCGGGTCTTAGACTGAGCGCAGAGCGGCATTTTTAAAAGGACGGAGCGTCGCTCTATTTCCCACTCCAATTTCGCTCCGCTCACCATGAGTCTGAAGCATGCTCAGTCAAGCCTGACCCAGAATCCATCTGTCTTTTACTGTCATCAACAGACTATTTTCATTCAAAACTCGGCTCAATAATGGAGTTCAAAAAGTACTTCAAAGAAGAAAATGAGAAATCATACAGGTGTACTATTAAAAAACTAACTAACAGTGACAATGTGGTACAAGAAAACGAATGTGGAGACATTGTTTCAGTAAGTAAAGGTTCCTTTTGGAATCTTTTTTGGAGCGAGCGGGGGGCGATTTGAGTGGAGCGCGAAGCAAACTGCGTTGAGCGCTGAGCGATAATGAGCGGAGCGGCCTGATGTAGCTTTGAGCGGGGGAGCGGAGGGGTGAACAGTTCCGTGAGCGATGAGCGGAGATTCTCACCGCTCCACTCCGCTCACATGCTCTGGGCTGCATGAGTGCTGCTGGTTTCGGGGAGCTGCATTTCATTGATGGCATCATGAATTCATGGCATCATGAAATGCTACTCTATACTGAAAGAGAAGATGCTACCATCACTCCGTGCCCTTGGACGTCATGCACCATTCCAACATGACAATGATCTTAAACACACATCTAAGGCCACTGTTGGATTTCTGAAGAACAGGGTGAAAGTGATTCAGTGGCGCCTGATCTGAACCCAATCGAACACCTATGGGGAATTCTGAAGAGACAAGTTGAGCATCACTCTCCATCCAGCATCCAGTCGCTAAAAGAGGTCATTCTTGAAGAATGGAAAAAGATAGATGTTGCAAAATGTCGCCACCTTGTTCATTCCATGCCTAGAAGACTTGGTGCTGTCATTAAAAATCATGGAGGCCATACAAAGTACAAGATGTAGTAGTTTTTGTTGTGGGGTGTACTCATTTGTGCATCACCCTAATTTGAGTAAAACTGAAAAATGTGTAATCTAAGTTATATTATTAACCTTACTTTCATGTTATAAGTTAAACAGATGTTATATAAAACTTAGTCCTGTCAACATTTTGGAAATTGTTTTTGTTCATTGAGATATTGTTTAAAATGTTATTTTTCAAAGGGGGTGAACTCATTTACGCTGAGCACTGTATGTTAAGAGAGTATGTTTGGTCAGTTTTTTTTCAGTTGATTTCACGCTGACTATGAGCACTTATATTACTTTGTAGAAATCCTTGTATTCGGTGGGGTTATGTGGCTACGAAGTTTTTGCAGGTGGGTTCTTGAGTATTTGTTTATGTTGTGATTTTTTTTTTTATAAACATTTATTTCAAGACTTTGTGAATGTAATGTTGAGATCTTGAATTCATTTTTTTTTTTTCTGTGTCGTTCCAGGTGCTGGGGTGTTTGTTTTATGCGTATTACATATTTGTGCGGCTGTGTATCCCTCAGTTTCGCAGTATCAGTATGCAGCTCTTTGACCTGAGGGCCATGGTGTTGTGTGTCTTCAACTCTATACTGCCAGGTATCATGTCAGCGCTTTATTTAATTATAGCACATCTTCTCATTCCTTTATATTGATAAGATGTGTAGATAAGTATTGTAATAACGAGTACACACAAAGAAATGCAGTTTGTGTGATGATGATATTGTCCTATATCTGTAGGGGTGCTGGTGCTTTTCTTGGCGTTCTTTGCCTTTCTTCATTGCTGGCTTAACGCATTTGCTGAAATGCTGCGATTTGGAGACAGAATGTTTTATAAGGTACGGAGAGCACCAACAGACTCGAGAAAGGGTCCCATGTGCCCTATATTTAATTTCACAAATATAGACACTTGTATCTTATAGACTTTTTTGTAGAGTTATTTTTATATGTTCCACATGATAAGATCTGTATATATCTTTTTTTTAAATGTTCCCATTATGCAATTCGTTCTTTGAATAATGTTCTTTTTCTCTAGGACTGGTGGAACTCCACTTCATTTGCTAACTATTACCGCACATGGAATGTTGTAGTACACGACTGGCTTTATTATTATGTCTACAGGGACTTCCTTTGGGTAAGTCATCAGTTGAAAATGTGTTCTGTAGTCTGTCTGTCTATCTGTCTATCTATCTATCTATCTATCCTAAATTTAATTAATTTTAATTAATTAGTTTTATTGTAATAAATTGTATTTATTTTAATGCATTTTATTTAATTATTTTTAATTTATTTTAATTTAATTTTAATTTATTTTATTTCTTTTAATGTATTTAATAATTTTATTTCATTTATTTTGATTCATTTTATTTTAATTATTTATTAATGTATTTAATTTTATTTATTATAATCTATTATAATTAATTTTCATTAAGAAAGAAATATTTTTCTTTTAAATATTTATATTATAATATAATTATATAATTGTATTTAATTGGCTATATATAGACAGTGCACTGTCTAAAAAAATCATCCAGTAATTACAAATGACTGGAAAAGTCATGGAAATTCATTGGTTGGCCCCCTTTGATGATGGCCCTGTATTGTACTGTATTTTATTTAAAAAAATCTGTTTTTGTCTTATTTGAATGGACTCAGGAATTTATTTGAAAATTTGACCAAATGTGCATCAAGCCAAACCAAGTTTGATCATCCACTTCTACAGATGACACAGAAGCGATTCCGTGCGGCGGCCATGTTAGTTGTTTTTACCGTGTCTGCTGTGGTGCACGAGTATGTCCTGGCCATCTGCTTTGGCTTCTTCTATCCCGTCCTGTTCTGCCTCTTCATGTGCTTCGGAAGTAAGAACCTCATTTACTACATGAGCATGGCAAATATCCCTGCTGAAGAAAAAAAAACCCTGATAGTCTTAGCAGGTTTAAGCTGCCCAAGCTGGTGTTTAGTTGGTCAGCAGCTGGTCTACCAAAAACCATTCAGACAGACCAATTTAACCAGCTTGGCCAGGCTGGGGTGCCAGATAACCACCTAGAAATTGGTTTAAGCTTCAGTTAAAATGACTCCATTTTTCCATGACAGAGCCTAAATATATGTAATCCACTCATATTTCTCTTAGTGGCGTTTAACTTCGTTCTTCATGACCGAAGAAAAGGGCCGATCTGGAACGTGATCATGTGGACTGCGCTGTTCTTGGGACAGGGGGTTCTCATCTGCCTGTATTCTCAGGAGTGGTACGCTCGGCACTACTGCTCCATTGAAGAGGTAAACAAAGTGCTGGTGCTCGGTGTATATATTCATCTGTGATCACGTATATATTCATATATAGTTGGTCTCCCTTTTGTTTCCTCAGCCCTCTTTCATAGACTTGCTGAAGCCTCGATCTTGGACTTGTTATCCACAGACTAACACTGCTGTGTTCGCTCACTAAGCCACACCTCCAGCTGCCAGATGAATGCGATTCATACTGGATGAAGGAAGCACAACTTGTTCTGGAACTTTTTTAGCATTCTATATGTATTGCACTATGACCAAACAAAGTGAAAAGTGACAATCTTATTTTATAATCATGAAGATAATGTTTTACAAAGAGGCCTTGGATATTTTATTTGTTGAAATCTTAATATTTATGATAACATCTGTAACAGAATGTAGAATATCTATAATGTGCAAAATCAGATTTCTAAGTAACAGTCTAGTTCGCTTTCGACAATCTATTTTTAGAAGCCTTTGTGATGTCATAATGTTGATATCAGATTATAAATGTGTTTTGTGTACTGCCATTTCTTAGATAGTGTTTGATATTGTGGTGTTATTCTAGTAGTGGAGAGGCCATGAACTCGAAGAGTATAGATGTGGCACATTTTGACCAGTTTTGCCTGGACCTCACAAAATTCTAGAATGTTTACAAGCGGGGTTGTGAATTCTGAAACCCCAGTGGATTTAATTTATGTGCCATACTGCTGTGAAACACAATTGTTTACTTCTTACCTTTCATTCCTAGAGTTTTAATTAAAATGACTAAAATTAAAATGGGGAAGTTCTCCATTCTGCCAATTTTATTTACTTTACTTTATTTCGTTTTTAAGAGTTAGACTGGTAGCCTGGACTAAGAGTTCTGGATATTTAGACTTTTTTTTTTTTTTTTTGTTCCTAGAGCTGAACTAATTGGATACTAATTTAAAAGCCATGATTTAGAAATCATTTATTTATCACAAGATAGGGTGTCAGATGTTTGAAGTGTTGAGGTGTTGCAGCTGGCTGCACTCATGTGATCATTGTGCTATTACAAATGGTTTTCAAGCACAATCCCTTTATTAGTTATTAATTATTGTTAGATACACTACCAGGATTTATTTTAAAAACTACGACATTTTGAATGTCATTTATCAGTGCAAAAAATCAAGTGTCTCTCTATTATTGAGTATATTTATAAAAAATTACCTGCAATAACTGTGATGACCAGCAGGTGGTGGCGGAGAGTTGAATGTTAGGACTACAAAGCATTTTAGATTTTTTCCACACCTGTCATGTAAATGATTTGTATTTTCCAGAATAGTCGATGACTGTAATTTTCTTGACAAAAAACGTGATCAATGTTTTGGAATAATTAAAACAGATGCCATATTTTTAAACTAATTTTCATCATAATTTATTTTGTGAAATGTTCAGTTCATAGGCTGTCCCAGCATGTTCTGTAATGGACAAATAAACAGTTTCAGTGTACGTTTTGTATTGAGCCATGTTTGTATTGTGTCTAACAGGTATGTTTTCGTGTGGCTTGACTACATAAATAGTAAAGGTGGATGAATCTTCTGTCTGTGTGACACATACAACTCGTGCGCACAGAAAGCCTCTTCAGACAGTGCTTGCATTGACAAAAACACACACAAAAAAGTGCCAAAATGCCAGTTTTGTCGAGTATCCTTGCAAGCACAAGTTAAATGAGTTGAATGAAATCTTAAATGAACAAAAGACATTCTGCTCTTGACTGAATAACATTTGCAGCTTTAATAAGGATTCATTTATATTTAATTTATAATTTATGCAGTAAAGACTGTGAAGTATTTAATAACTTTATTCAGTTTCTGTATATATCCTACCTGTTAGACCTGGAAATCTTAAAGCAAAGCACTTTTTGTGCGTTTTAACAGGGCAAGTAATAATCTTAACCGGTCTGGCTTGGCCAATAGGAAAAAATTTAGCTCTGATGAAAGGCACAGGTGAATGTGACATTTATTATAATGGGTGAAGATTGTTTTAAGTTCACTTAAATTAAAAGTTGTTATATTTTTAAAGCCTAATAAATGGTAAAATTTACGCCTATAATTAATAGCTAAAATTGAGAAAAAAATCAATTTTATACAGACATCAGTAATAACACTGGCCTTATTAAAGAAAAAAAGATGCCATTAAACAATTATTAAAATATAGGCTACTGTCTATGTTGTTTCTACATTAATTTGGAGATAAAATGTAAAATTATTACAATAGGCGTTTAAAATAGCTATATAATGTTAATAATTTAATGTTATGTGCGATTAATCGCGATTAATTACAGAAAAAAATTACGATTAGTTAGTTACTTTTTTTTAAATTGATTGACAGCACTACTCCAAATACATAAAATAGTTTGGCTCCAAATCATAGGCTATTATTTTACAAATTACAGATTGATAAACAATAGGCTACTGTGTTTGGTATTAATTGAAAGCAAAACGTATTATTAGAGCATTTAATATTATTAAATATGATATTGATATATAAGTGAAGTAGCATCATTTTCTTTATGTTGTTTTAAAAAAGACACTTAAATGAAACATTATTTTTTGTTTTACTGTAATGTTTACATTATCGAGTTAGTATCGATGACATGTTATTCACTGTACATTATGAATGAACAACTCTTGGTTTTGCTTGTGTTAATATTAATATTCAAGAGATATTTTGCATCACTACGATGATGATGTGCTGCGCGCTCTCCGTCATTGGCTCGTGCAGCGCACGCCACTGATTCTGCGGTAAAGATGGCGGCGGCGGAGGGGGCGCGCAGCGGCTGGAGCAGAGCGGAACGACCCCAGACGGGTTCGTTTTAAGAGAAACAGTGCCGGGGGTTAGGAGGATTGTACATTCCCGATCAACAGAGCTGCTTATCCCGGGCCGTTTAGTAGAATTTAACGATTAGACAGTGTGTTGTTAGCTGTTAGGTGGTGGGTGGGTTCTATCGCTCTCTCTCATACATACACACACACACACACACACACACACACACACACATACTCACAGAGATTGCTAAGCTAAGCTAACGGAGCTCGGTCCGGTCCGGTAGAGGAGGAAGAGGAGGAGGGGTGACCAAGAAAGGGAAGACTATCATCCCCAGCAGAACAGGCCGTCGTCTCGCGGTTCGTTCGTTGTGGGATGTGAGCGGTCCAAACGGACGGCGGGTCTTTCCACAGATCTGTGTTATTTTCCCACCCAGAACATTCGCAGGATGGGACAACAGGTAGGCCGCGTGGGAGAAGGGGCTTCCGCGGGGATTCAGACCCCACCGCAGGGGCAACCGCAGCAGAGCAGATCGAACCGGGCCAGCAGCTCCGGGAGGAGACCCCGAGACGGCGGCGGCGGCGGCAACAGCAACATCACAGGGACGCCACCGGGCAGAACTGCCGTCGCTGCAGCGAACATCATACCGGATCCAGGAATCAATGTTTTCACCCTGCACTCAGGTATGAGCCCATTCAGCTGTTCATTTCGCAGGTTTCTCCCTTTGAGTCACTGGCAACATGCAAGTCATAGTCGGTAAAATGTGGAGCTGCTCTCCGGTGAGAAGTTGCGATAGATCCGTCAGGATCAGCGGAAATACTCCATGACTCTCAGGCTGTGTTGCAAAATCTAGTGTGTTGTCTATCTAGATAGTGTTATTTTGACACCATGAATGCGTCCAAACACTTCTTTCATGCCTTAACATGCTGTCTAGGAAGGCAACTCGCTAGGTTTTGTCTCGCAACCTCAGAAATGTGGTTAATAAAGGAGCTCAGGTCAGCCAGTTCGATCACCTATTTCTTATAAACAACACTCGCTTTCATTTGACTTCGTAGAAACCATGGCTGTAACCCTGTCATGAATATTGGAGGGACCAAACCCTTTTTTTTTTTATTTGACATGGACGTGCACTGTTAGACTGCTTAGACAGACCACCCTGAAATGTACCCTTTAAAACTTTTTTTCATTGTAGCTACACACACACACAGCAGAGCATAATTGTCTCCCTCAGTGTCTGTGTTGGTTACGGCCCTGGTAGAAACAGTTCATGAGTTTAACATGGGTTTTGTAAGTGGTCAGGCATGGGCAGTGTCTGGTCACCTTCCATTAGAACATTGTAGATTATGAAGGGTTGTGGTTGCTGTAGGTTGTAGGTTCAAACCCCAGTATGTGTCGATCTGTGTACTAGCACTATAGTGTAAAGACTTCCAATTGCCACTTCAGAAGCACTTCTGTGCCATCTTAAGTGTAAATTTGGCATTCAATGTTTTTTGTTTGTTTTTAGGGCAGTAACTCAACTGAGAAGGGGAAGTTCAGACACAATACTATCCTAACTGTAGAAATGCTATCTGATGACTGTTATTTGATAGGGACTGGCATTTATTGTCTCTTATGAAGCACTTGCTGGTGGGAAAGCTGCTGGGGAAGCCACTGCTTTCTCGGATTTCGCTCGTGAGTGATTTCACTGACTCATTTGTTTCAGGCTGTAACACAAAGCACATATTTGATCATAATACTGTTTACTGTCTGTCTCACAGATTTGTCTTTTCTTAAATCTCATATTCAGGTGTTGTTTGTTGTGATTATTGTGACTGTGGCACATTGTTTGGGATTTCATTAGATGTGTGGTTTTCACTGCAAAGGAGTCGAGACATTGTCTTTAGCACTATTTGGATGGTGTTAGATGAACAGTGATGTCTGTTATCCATTTTGCAGGAGTTGTGTTGGGTCTCCTTTGAGGCTCGTGCCCAGTGTTGGTCTGTTCTCCATAGGGTGGTTTGACAATGCCTAAGAGGGGCTTGTCACATCTTGACAGTGGACCCTTCGGCTGGAAACACTGACATGTGATGGTTGCAGATGAGTTATTTTTACTCTCATCCCTTATAGCCAGACGTATAGCTGTGGCTGAAAGTCATCTGAATAATCAGGATAATTATTGTATGGTTACAGGCCTGACTGTCATAACAGTGGTGTCTAACTGCCATGATAAACTTCACTTGACACACTTTATATTTAACAATGGAGACTAGAACAACTTATAATGCCTGATCTCCAATTATTTTATTTTGTCAAATCAGATTGTTTGGAACAAACACAGATTTTTTTTCTCTCCATAGCATAGATAGTTGGATTTAAGGTTTTAAAATTCTGGGAATGTTCAAAGTGGGAAACTTTCCATGGGAATTAATGGGAATAAACTGGAGATTTGCAAAATTGCAGTTCAGCCTTTATCAGGGAACTTAAAGGGTGAAAAAGTGAAAATAAAAGTGAAATTTCTGTCATTAATTACTCATCCTCATGTCGTTCCAAACCCGTAAGACCTTTGTTCATCTTCGGAAAACAAATTAAGATATTTTTGATGAAATCTGTGAGCTTTCTGGCCTCCGACAGACTGCAATGTTAATACCACTTTCAAGGCCCAGAAAGGTAGTAAAGACATTGTTAAAATAGTCCAAGTGACTACAGTGGTTCAACCTAATGTTAAGAGAATACTTTTTGTGCACAAAAAAAAACAAGCAAAAATAATGACTTTATTCAACAATTTCTTCTCTTTCCCTTTTCTTTTCTCTTACGCTGTTGTTGACGTAGTAAACACTGTAGCGCTTCCATATTCTACGTCAGAACTCTGACTCAGTATTGGTCGATGCAGTTCACGTGAGCACCACAACATGTGTGATGCTGACTCAGAAGCTAGCCAATAATGGCGTTCTGACGTAAAAAAAAAAAAAGGCATATGGGTTTGGAACGACATTGGGGTGAGTAAATAATGGCAATTTTAAGTTTTAGATGAATTGCTCCTTTTAACTCGTTCCACTACAGCATTTTTTTTTTTGCCAGCCAGTGACCGTATTTGATCATTTTCACAAAACGTTCATGGCCCCCAGGATATTTTGTTGTATGAATATCTGAACATGCAATATATCAAAAGAAAAAACAGAGCCTCTACTTTTAAACAACAACAAAAATGTTCTAGCTTCATGCATTCTTTTTTTATCAACACTTGAATGTGGGTAAATTTCATAAAAAAGTAGTATTTTGAACAAAAAGCAAAAAAAATAAATAAATAAATAAATAATTTTTTTTTGTCAAAGACCGCATTGTATTCAGATTCAGTCCCATACCTTTTCCTGTGTTCAACAATTCATTCAGTAACGTTAGGCAGTTTTGATTGACATGTAGGGCTGGGACAATGCATCGATGCGTCGTGAATTGAGAAATGATTCTGGATCGATTCTGATATTTTCCGTATGTTTCGCGATTCTCTCTCGAATTGATTCTGAGCTTTAGTTTTTAAAGCAGATTAGCATTTGAGCATGGGGTCAAATAAATAGCCTAGAGCGCCATCTGCTGTTAAAAACTAAGCTCAGATTCTATTTGCGCTGCTTTTGGAAAACATCAGAAACAATCCACGAAACGCGATGCATCGATAGTATTGTCCCAGCCCTATTGATATGCTGTTTAATGTTTGATGATCACGTTAGCTTACATATGCGTAAGCAATGCTTCGACCACTTGTTTCTGCTTCTTCTTTGCTCGTTTTTGGATCCAGAGACTCTGTACTCTTTCAGAAGATGCGTAACAGCGCCCCCTACCATATAACAGTGAAAACATGGATTGCTGGATTGTGCCATAAATGACGGAAAAATTCTGCCAATGCTGCGGAAAGAGTTAATAGCATTCTGTTATATGACATCAACGGGAAGCTTCTTCACTGTTTGGTTTTGAAACTGCAGTGCGGTCATCACTCAGTCTGATGACTACACAAAAACATAGGGGGAGGTGGACTCCTCGATTTCCCAAAGCTTTTCTGCCCATAGTGCATTCAGGACATCGAGAGATGACTCATCTCACGCTCAAAGTGAAATTCCGTCAGATCCAGGACAATGTTCATCTCTTTCATTAACTAGTGGAATTCCATCCGATACGACTGTGACGAATTGTGCTTAATTTAACCGCGTCATCAGACAGAGGGATAAATGAATAAATGAGTGGTCCTGTCTGTGTTCTCCCATCCCCTGCAGACAGCCAATGAGTCAGCCCGTCGCCGCGCTAAGGTCACAGGGCCAGTTCCACACTCTCTTTATTTATTTATCAACTCTGTCCTGTACCAGCAGGCTTTTATTATTTCAGTAGGGTGGTGCAAAGTGCTGCCCTGAACTTAATGCAGTCCAAAGTACCTAAAACGATTGATTTTTAGAATTCAGAACAGTGCAGACCTTCATTTGGCACATGATTAGTAGAAAATTAAATGAACAGATGAACTCTCGATAGTTTCCTTTTTTGTTTGTGTTTGATGTTCCATCACTGTATATGCATTTCCAGTGTTTGGTAAAGTGACAGGCCTCGATACAGTGATTTTAACTTAATAATACAATGTTGGCATTTGGCAGCAGCTTCAAATGAGACTCATCCAAGCAGAATTCAGCCTGTCTGTTTAAAAAAAATATAAGAGAGAATATCATAAATGATTTGAGTATTTGGTGAAGTTATGGTTTTTGAGCTCTGTTTTGTTTCTGGTAAGCAGGCATAGTGCTGCTGTAAATGAGTTGTAATTACATTACATAAATATCTCTTTCATCTCAGTTTGTCCTAAAGGATTGAGTGGACAGCACTATGACACGTGTGAAATTCCCAGGATGTAAGATGATATGGATTAAGCACTAAATTATATTAAGCAATCCATTGTTTGATATGTGAGAGATTTGAAGCAAAACAGCTGAGAAGTAGTTTTATAAAGTAGTCTCAAATTTCTCTCTGTCTCATTGTGAAGACCTGATGGGACTTCCTTGGCCCACGGTTCGATTTGGTTGTTTTTGCACCACTAGAGGTCATTAGAACATCACAATTTGTTGTCACTAGGCTCAAAGTATCATTGTTGATTTTTATAGTTTTTTTTTTTTTAACATGTCGGTAACATACTTGTGAATTGGATACTCATCTTTGTCTCAGTGGTGAGATAGTGGGTGCCTGTGTTCTCCTAGACATCTGCTAATCCTGCTTCATTTTAACAGCCTTATCCGGTTCCATCCTCTCACTGCGTCCTTATTAAGGTCTGGATTAGATGACACACTGACTGGAGTAATTCTTATGTGTTGGGGCGGTGATGGAGACTTTTCAGTTCAACATCTTTCTCTGTTGCCTTTCTCTGCAGATCAGTGGTTTTCCATGCTTTTCTCTCCAGACCAGGAAAAAGGTGTCATTGTTCTTGATGTTAGCATTTTCTGCTCTTTTTGGCCTTTGTTTGATGTGTGGTGATGCAAGCAAATCATTGAATCGGTGTTTTGAACTGGTTCAAATGGACAGTTTGGAAATTAAATTAAACTTTCTAAGTCTAATGTACCTTGCTCTGCAGAAAGTTAAATTTTGATGGGGTTTTTTTCCTGCATTGAAATTTTTTTGGCTTATATAAATTGTTATATAGTAGTTAGGGGTGTATCAGTACATTTATTCGTCCCGAACCATATGGTACGGATTTCACAGTTCGGTTCATACAGTTAGACGACGAATACAGTCAGTCATAGGTGATCCACAACTATAATCCAGAAGGGGGCGCACGTTAATGCAACACTGTTTGCTAACTGCCACAACAGGAAAAAGAGCAGAAGAAGAACAGTGCATACACAAATGACCGCTTGAAAACAAGTCTTCTAGATGTCATCTTTCTGTGCTCACAGACAAAAGAGTATACTTTAAAAGGCTCTCGCTCTCAACTGTGCGGAGTGGAGTGCGGAAAATTAAGTATAGGAGGGTTGGGCTTAAAGAGTTAGTTCACCCAAAAATGAAAATGATGTCATTAATTACTCACCCTCATGTAGTTCCAAACCCGTAAGACCTTCGTTCATCTTCGGAACACAAATTCAGGTATTTTTGATAAAATTCAATAACTCAAGTAAAGCCTCCATTGACTGCAAGTTAATTTCCACTTTCAGTGCCCAGAAACGTACTAAAAACCTATTTAAAACAGTTCATGTGACTACAGTGGTTCAACCTTAATGTTATGAAGCGACGAGAATACTTTTTGTGCGGCAAAAAAACAAAATAATGACTTAATTCAATCTTGTGATCTAGCTTTGAATGTTTACATATAGTTTAAAGGTGCTACAGAGGATGTTTTCGATGAAAACAGAGAAACTAAAGACTGTTACTGAGTTTTTGAAATGAGCGCATGCGTAAGAACAACCCCCCTCCTTCACAGCTCGTTTCGAGGGAACGCCTCCCAAAACTCGTGCACAATCCACGCACGTCCCTCACAAGGAACGTCATGGCAGTGATTGACAAGCCAGAGGACCAATCGTTTACGCGATGATCACACAAACGATTGGCTGATGTTTTTAAGGCCCTACCTCGTGCACAGATGATGTATATTGATATTATTCCTTTCATTGCACCTAATAAATAGTCTTTTATCAGTTAGTAAAGACAGTTTCAAGTAATATTGCAAAAATGTATAAAGCAAAACATCCTCTATAGCACCTTTAAGTGGAGCAAATTGTAACACTTTTGTACTTTTATAACACAAGATGCTTTTCAGTTTTGTAGTTGATTGTGACCAAATACCTTTTGTTTTTTTATCAGCCCTGCAAGAGTGCATTTTTTGCAATTTATTGAGGCAGAAGTTAATAGTTAAAGGGTTAGTTCACCCAAAAATGAAAAGTTTGTCGTAATTTACTCATCCTCATGTTGTTCCACACCTGTATGAATTTCTTTGTTCTGTTGAACACAAAAGATGATATTTTAAAGAATGTTGGTAACCAGACAGTTGATGGCACTCATTGACTTCCATAGTATTTTTTTTCCTATTATGGAAGTCAATGGGTGCCATCAATTGTCTGGTTACCAGCATTCTTCAAAATATCTTCTTTTGTTATCAACAGAAGAATGAAACTTATACAGGTTTGGAGCAACTTGAGGTTGAGTAAGAAATTATAAAATTTTCATTTTTGGGTGAACTGTCCCTTTAATAGTGAGAATTGGACCCTAAAACTAAAGCCCCCCCCCCAATTATTGTCTTTGACTTCGTTAGCAGTTCTGTAGTGCAACTTAGCATGTGTGTATGACTATGTATGGTTAAGAAACCTAAATAAAAAAGACCCAATAAAAACCCTGTTTGGCCTTTCATTCTTGGTCATATACACATCAAAGTAGTTCTAATCAATCACAGTTGAATCCCATCTACAAAAAATCGCCTGTCTGAGCTCTACAATGTGTCTTGGAACACTGAATGAATAATCCCACAATTCAGTAGTGAAATCAGATGCGGAGATTGCGGACCGAGGGGAGATTAGGGTTAAATCCAGGAGATCTGCATTATCATCAGACGTATCCTAGCATCTGCCTAGTTTAAGTGTCATTGCCATTTCCTTTCCCTGCCTTTGTGCATTTTTATGTTGTGAATGTTTGGGTGTTTTTATTTATTTGAGGCGTCATGTTCACTCCACAGGAACTTTCTGAAACAGAGTGTTCCATTTCGCTAATAACATGCATCCACTGGGTTATGTAATTTTATCACACCCTTGAGCTGTAGTACAGCTCATTTTCTATTGATAATGGACGTTTGAATTAAAACGTGTTATGATCTGTTTAGTATGGCATAGTTATATTCACTGAAAGGGTTGTCAACACCCAACAACCATGGTAGTTAAATGGATGATGCCTCCTTGGCGCTATTGAGGTCATGATGCGTGTTCAGACAGGACCCCCACAGCCTGCCAACACTTCCTGTTCACAAGACCACTTGGCTGACTTAATCTATCCATCTTATAATGGGTCTGGCCCACCAGGCTCATTAAATACTGAAGGCTTATGCTGTCTTATCTCTGAGACCGAGCGAATGCGTTCACCCTCACCTGGTGACGTGGGTGTCTTAACCACCATGGTTGTTAATTTCCTTAGAGAATGCCTCTTCTTAAAGCCTTCATCAGAATGTCTTCAAATACCGTTCTCACATCCAAATGAAATGCAGGCCCTGTAGTTGTTTCTTGGTTAAGCAGGCTCTGTTTAGCCCTGCACAAAGAGATGTGATGCTTGGATATTTAATGGAGATTTGTGTAATTGTTGTGCTTTCAGGAACAGCATACTGTGTCAACAGTATGGTTGATTAGTTATCCAGAAACTGTCTAGTCAGTTTACTGAGTTTATCTAGTTTTATTTTATTTTATTTTATTTTATTTTTAAGCATATAATGTAGCCCCTGCTGGTAGATGCTATAATTACACCATTATGGGGGCTAATTAAGTATCTTTAATCTACTAATAGTCTTTCAAATTAGCCATTCATAGACTTTAAAATGTTTTTGAAAGAAGTTCAGAAGTTCTTATGCTGACCAAGGTTACTTTTAATTTATAATAATTTATTTAATAATTAATAATATTACAATATAGAATAACTGTTTTTTTATGTAGTACTGTAATTTTCAGCATCATTACTCTAGTCTTCAGTGTCACATGATCCTTCAGAAATCATTCTAATATGCTGATTTGATACTCGGGAGACATTTCTTTCTATGTGTCAGCTGCCGATATTTATCGGTTTGGTTTTTTGATCAATTTAAAATCATTGGCATGTTGGCTATAGCATAAAAAAGGCCAATAGCAATGGTTTTGATTAATTAACTGTGTGAAGGCACCGAGTTGCATAATCCAACATTTTTCTCTGAGTAAAATAGTTAAATACTTGCCAAAACAAAATGAAACCTGTACAAAATATAGCAGGGCACGACAGTACGGACTGCCTGCTGCTAGCATGAATGACACTTGTTGGGACAGTTGATGGAACTGTCACGGTCCCGATCGGGCCAGTGCTGCATTGTCATAAAAGTTTATCCTTTGGGAGTTGAGAAATAAAATGCACATGTATCGGTATATTGGATCCTTGCAGCTTTTAAAGTGACAGCAGCCTAATATCCCTGCTGTGCTGCTATCTCTGTTTTAAATTGGGCTTGCTGAATAAACAAAAGTATTAATTTCTTTAAAAAAACAGGAATGGTGTATAATTCTCAACTTTTTCATTATATAATTATATTTCATCAGTACCCAATATTAATTTACTTAATTTTATTCTTTGAAGGGCTCTTAACAGGTAAAATTAAGTAATGGGCTAAGTTATGAGGAAGTAGGTGTGTTTATGTGTTAATCATTGGATGCTGCTGGTGGGAAAATTTCATCAGATATGGAGGATTTGCGCAGTCTGATGAATTCTGTTCTACACACTCTGTTGTGGCAACCACAGATAGCAATGGTACATCAGATTTGTGTAAGCTGAGATGGATGTTATTCAGAGGGAGGAGCCACAGGTCAAAAAATGACTCAAAGCAAAGAGAGAGAAAGAGGGCAAGGATGGACAGAGATTACTGATTGTCTGATTAAGTGTGTAAATATGTAAATCCGTGTAAAATCTTGTTCATTTATGTCACACCTTCTTGTTGCATCACAATGCTAAGTCATATATTCTAACATTTTTGCGATTTTCACTGTTATTGTTGACTGTAGTTGACAAAATATGATTCGAATTTATGCAAATATAAAAGAACGTATAATTTCATTCTGATGGGGCTTTTAAGTGTCTTGAGGCGGTGTTGTGTTGCATAAACTCTTTATAAATACCTTTAAGCTGTAGGGCATGTGTGATTTTCATGTTTGTACATGCTTGTACAAAGAATTTGCATAAGATGTACCAATTATCCTTGTAAACTTAAGTATGTTTATATATTCCATCAAACTTCTGTTTCAAAAGAGTATAATAGCATGTTTAGGTGTGCTCGCTCGTGTCAGGTGGAACGTCAATAAAGATGATGCTGACACCACAGGGTGGAAGTATTGATCAGTTGCCAAAACGGTGTTCCTTCAGAAAACTTCCTTCGGGTCATTATTTTTGTGCTGACCTGTCAAGCTTGTTGTTCTAGTCTTCTTCCCCAGGAGAAGCATTAAACAGTCCTACAATGCTTTGCAGGTGTAGGTGTACTGCACATAGAGCCCCATTAGCACCTCCAATGAACGGGCAAATCACAGTAGCCGGGCATGTAACTGCTGTGTAAGTCGTCAAAAGTAGGCCTGAATGAATGGCATCAGGCAATTTCCCATAATCCTAAGTGCGTTGTTATTCAAACCAGCCTGTCAGATTGATGGCCATTGGAATATAGGCCGATTGAATGTCTACTCAGCACAGGTAAAATGACATATCTGGACACTTTCTGAATGAGGAATTGATTTGATGTTGAATTTCTGATAAGCTCAAAGCTACAGTACCGTTCAAAAGTTTGGTTTTGGCTCCATTTAAAAAAAAAAAAAAAAATTATTTAGCAAGTATGCATTAAATTGATCAAATTGAGAGTCAGTTCATTTACGGTGTGTTCACACTTGTCATGTTTGGTTCTGTTAGTGCAGTTCATTTGAACGTGTGAACTCTGCCATCCGAACTCTAGTGCGCACCAAACTAACTTCCAAGCTAACTCTGGTGCGGATCGAATGAGAAATGAACGCAACACGGACCAAAGACATGTAAACGAACCAAAAACAGGAAGGTGAGACCCAAAAAGGACAGAATCCTTATGCATATCGGTTTTACTCGTCATAGTCTCATCAAAATGTGATGAGTTTGCCCATCACACGCGCGTCTCCACGCAGCAGATCGTTTGTGTGTGACGGAGAGATTCCCGCCTCTGTTTTGACTCCTTTACACATTATATAAGCTCTTCACGAGTTCCCAGCTAGCCAAAATACCATCACATGCAGGCTATGCACACACAATAAGTGCATTTATCTCAGCACACAGCATTGTTTTGGATGTTCGGTAAGTTCCGTCTCAAAATAGGCAATACGTCATAAAATCCGACCAATCAGGTTGTGAACGTGTCCCTATGCCTTTAGGTTCTGTTTCTTTTGGTTTGGTGATAAAAATTGCCAATAATCAGACCAGGACTAAATGTTGTTTAACGACAAACGAACCAAACTACAAGTGTGAACGCACCCTTATGGTATTACGAAAGATTTATTTCAAGTAAATACTGTTTTTTTTTTTTTTTTTTTTTTTTTTTTTTTTTCTTCATCAAAAAAAAAAAAAAAAAAAAAAAAATGTTTTTATATCTTGAGCACCAAATCAGCATATTAGAATTATTTCTGAAGGAACATGTCATGTAACACTGAAGACTGGAGTAATGATGCTGAAAATTCAGCTTTGGCATAACAGGAATAAAATATAGCTGCGAGCAGCGATGGCGGGCCCAAGCCCGGTGGCACCGCCACCCCGGTGGCTTCAGGGCAACTGTGCACAGCGGGCAATAGGCACTTAAAACGGTTAAACATCAAAGGACTATGTCAAATTCACTCCACATTTACTGCACTACAAGGTGCCACTATAGAGCCCCTCCTCCCTGCCCATTTTCAAAGGATTACATGTGCCAAGTTTTAACATTATTCTGATGAATTTTGAAGCAAATCAGGTAAAAATAAGAGGGTGATCTCAATGTATGCTGAAAGTGACACATTTTCTGCTTCCAGTTGGTGGCGCTATGACTTTGAATCACAATAGTCACATCCATGTGATCAGCCTTGTACAACGAAGACTAAGCCGAAGTTTCATCAAAATCAATTAATGTATGCAGGAGTTATAACACTTTGTTTCCCTTTTCTTGCCATAAATTCGTTGCCTCGCCACGGCCAAACCATTTGAGATATCCAAAATCCGTTTGCAATTAAACAACTTCAATGTGTTAGCAACAAGTTAAAAAAAGCTTGGTGTAAATTGGATAAACCCTGTAGGAGTAGTAGTATAAAATTCATAGCCTGTTTTTTCAAAAAATTAACATTCAAACCAAAATAGCTGACTTCCTGTTGGTCGGAGCTAATGAATGTAAATTAGAAAATTGTCCGGCTTGATGAGAACAATATGTGTACCGAGTTTGGTGACTGTAGGAAAAACTAACCCCCCCACTTTTGTCAAAAGGTGGCGCTACTGAGCCCCTCCACCACGCCCATTTCTATGGCTTTGTCCATGTCTACTGGTTGACAATATTGATGTGTGTGTCGAGTTTCATGCAATTTGAAGCATGTTAAGAGCCTCAAAAACACTCAAGAATATTATTACAGTTTGACCTGTTGCCATGGCAACAATATTTCAAATATCAAAAATCCTGTCATAGGTCTACATCTGCTGTGTATTGACATTACACTGATGAAGTTTGAAGCAAATCAGGTAAAAATAAGAGGGTGATCTCAAAACATTTCAAAAAGTGATACACTTCCTGCTGCCAGTTGGTGGCGCTATAACTTTGACTCACAATAGTCACATCCATGTGATCAGACTCCTATAACGAACACACTCGTGAAGTTTCATAAAGATCAATATATGTATGCAGACGTTATAACACATTTCCTGTTTCCTTTTTCTCGCCATAAATTCGTTGCCTCGCCACGGCCAAACCGTTCGAGATATCACAAATCCCCTGGCAATTTTTCATCATCAGTGTCTTGACTTCATGCTGACCGAGTTTGGTGGCGATCGGATTAATCGTCTAGGAGGAGTATATCAAATTCCAGAGCATGCGTTTTTCAAACAACCCTTAATAGCTGACTTCCTGTTGGCGTGGTGTTTAACTTAGAGCACGAAAGTTGTTCGGCCCGATGAGGTCTATATGTGTACTGAGTTTCATTCTAATACGTGCAAGCGTGTTTAATATATGGACCAAATTTTCAGACTTTTTTCAAGGGGGCGCTGTCGAGCCCCCCTGCCACGCCCGGGTACCAGCCTCTCCGGCGTCCTAATGGCCGCGGATTCCAATGTGTGTGCCAATTTTCAAGAGTTTTTTGAGCATGTTAAGGCCCCCAAAATGCCCCGGAAGACGGAAAAAAAAATAAAAAAAAAAAAAATAAATATAGCTGCGAGCAGCGATGGCGGGCCCAAGCCCGGTGGCACCGCCACCCCGGTGGCTTCAGGGCAACTGTGCACAGCGGGCAATAGGCACTTAAAACGGTTAAACATCAAAGGACTATGTCAAATTCACTCCACATTTACTGCACTACAAGGTGCCACTATAGAGCCCCTCCTCCCTGCCCATTTTCAAAGGATTACATGTGCCAAGTTTTAACATTATTCTGATGAATTTTGAAGCAAATCAGGTAAAAATAAGAGGGTGATCTCAATGTATGCTGAAAGTGACACATTTTCTGCTTCCAGTTGGTGGCGCTATTACTTTGAATCACAATAGTCACATCCATGTGATCAGCCTTGTACAACGAAGACTAAGCCGAAGTTTCATCAAAATCAATTAATGTATGCAGAAGTTATAACACTTTGTTTCCCTTTTCTTGCCATAAATTCGTTGCCTCGCCACGGCCAAACCGTTTGAGATATCCAAAATCCGTTTGCAATTAAACAACTTCAATGTGTTAGCAACAAGTTAAAAAAAGTTTGGTGTAAATTGGATAAACCCTGTAGGAGCAGTAGTATAAAATTCATAGCCTGTTTTTTCAAAAAATTAACATTCAAACCAAAATAGCTGACTTCCTGTTGGTCGGAGCTAATGAATGTAAATTAGAAAATTGTCCGGCTTGATGAGAACAATATGTGTACCGAGTTTGGTGATTGTAGGAAAAACTAACCCCCCCACTTTTGTCAAAAGGTGGCGCTACTGAGCCCCTCCACCACGCCCATTTCTATGGCTTTGTCCATGTCTACTGGTTGACAATATTGATGTGTGTGTCGAGTTTCATGCAATTTGAAGCATGTTAAGAGCCTCAAAAACACTCAAGAATATTATTACAGTTTGACCTGTTGCCATGGCAACAATATTTCAAATATCAAAAATCCTGTCATAGGTCTACATCTGCTGTGTATTGACATTACACTGATGAAGTTTGAAGCAAATCAGGTAAAAATAAGAGGGTGATCTCAAAACATTTCAAAAAGTGATACACTTCCTGCTGCCAGTTGGTGGCGCTATAACTTTGACTCACAATAGTCACATCCATGTGATCAGACTCCTATAACGAACACACTCGTGAAGTTTCATAAAGATCAATATATGTATGCAGACGTTATAACACATTTCCTGTTTCCTTTTTCTCGCCATAAATTCGTTGCCTCGCCACGGCCAAACCGTTCGAGATATCAAAAATCCCCTGGCAATTTTTAATCATCAGTGTCTTGACTTCATGCTGACCGAGTTTGGTGGCGATCGGATTAATCGTCTAGGAGGAGTATATCAAATTCCAGAGCATGCGTTTTTCAAACAACCCTTAATAGCTGACTTCCTGTTGGCGTGGTGTTTAACTTAGAGCACGAAAGTTGTTCGGCCCGATGAGGTCTATATGTGTACTGAGTTTCATACTAATACGTGCAAGCGTGTTTAATATATGGACCAAATTTTCAGACTTTTTTCAAGGGGCGCTGTCGAGCCCCCTGCCACGCCCGGGTACCAGCCTCTCCGGCGTCCTAATGGCCGCGGATTCCAATGTGTGTGCCAATTTTCAAGAGTTTTTGAGCATGTTAAGGCCCCCAAAAAGCCCCGGAAGACGGAAAAAAAATAAAAAAAAAAAAAAAAAAAAAAATAATAATAATCCTTAGAAGAACAAGAGGGCCCTGCGCGAATTTTCGCTTGGGCCCTAATAATAATCCTTAGAAGAACAAGAGGGCCCTGCGCGAATTTTCGCTTGGGCCCTAATTACATTTTTACATATTTCAGTTGCATTAATATTGTGAAATATATTATTGCATAATATTGTGAATATATTACTGTTTTGCTGTATTTTTGATTAAATAAATGCAGCCTTGGTGAGCCTGAGACTTCTTTCAAAAACATAAAAACATCTTACCAATCCCAAACGTTTGAGCAGTAGCCTATGTGATATAAGGGTTCTTTTTTGTTGTTTGCTTTGTATAATATATTTGATCTTTTATATACTATAATGTTTTTTTAAATATATTATAGTAATTTATATATTTTATTAGTTGTTTAATATGAAACGGTTATTAAATTGCATTTATGCTGCCTTTAAAAAGTCTGTGTAAACAGACCTTTTGCAAGGATTGTTTTTGTTAAATGTATTTATTATTAAAATTTATCTCATCATTTGGCACCAGAATTGCATTCTTTTCCAGATATTTCTTTCATTAAAGGGGGTAAATGAATCAATCATAGGCTATTAAAAAACAGAATGGGAATTGTTGAAGGGATAGTTTACCCAAAAATGAAAATTCTGTCATCATTTACTCACCCTCAAGTTGATCCAAACCTGTATGAGTTTCTTGGTTTTGAGAAGATTTGAAGAATAGCTAGTTACCAAACAGTTGACAGTAGTAATTGACTTCCATAATATGGAAAAAAAATACGGTGGCAGTCAATGGCTACCATCAACTCTTTGGTTACTAACATTCTTCAAAATATCATCTTTTGTGTTCAGCAGATAAAAAGAAACTCATACAGGTTTGGAACCACTTGTGGGTGAGTAAATGATGACAGAATTTTTCACATTTTTCGGTTTTTGGGTGAACTTTCCTTTTAAATTCATTACGATTCCCATCCCTATTGTTGACACGTTTTGTTAATCGTAATTTCTCAAGTTCTCCTATTGACATTTGTATTCATCAGGGGCCCATTTCAGAAAGGAGGTTAAGTGAAAACTCTGAGTATGTTAACCCTGAAATGAGGGAAACTCTGGGTTTTCCGTTTCAGAATGGGAGGTATATCAAACCCGAGAAAGCAGGTTACCATGGTAACTTACTCTGTGAACCTAACCTGGTCAGGAGCAGGTTTTCTTTGGTAAACCCTGAGTTTCCTTCGGTCTCCTCCCCCTTTTTAAAGTGCAAGTGATGTTTAAATAGTTCACTCATTCATTCACACTGCAAAAATGCTATTTTTTGTATTTTTTGTCCTATTTCAAGTACAAATATCTAAAAAGTCTTAAATCAAGATGGATTTTGCATATAAGAAAATGCTATAAGATATTTAGTCTTGTTTACTGGGGGATTTAAATTAATTGAATTTCACTTAAGTAAAATTATCAATATCTGCCAGTGTGGTAATAAAAATAATCTTAATGCAAACGGAAAACAAGATTATTCGGAATGTCTATTACTAAGTGCAAATTTACAGTAGCTCCGTCCACCAATGTCAGACCAGGTTAAAATTGATTTTTACTGTAGGCAGTGGTGTATTGGTTGCGGAGAATTAACGTGCGATGCGATTGACTGGATTCAATTCCGACCTTCTGCCGAGCTCGCTATTCTCCCTTTTCCCATCATACATCACCTCAGAAATGCATTTATTTTCAATAAAAATGAAGAAAATGTTCTAAAAGTGCAAGCAAATTGCCTAACGAGTGTTTAATAATGATAAAATCAATTACACTCTTATTATTGCATCCTGTTAAATTATAATTTTTTCTTCCTCTTTTTGCATGTCGGATATACTATGAAAATGATTATTATAACAGTGGTAAGAATTAAACTTGTATTGACTCAGAAGTATGCGGATGTCCTTTTGTCACATGTTGTTGCCACGGTGAATCGTAATATCGGAGCTCCATGGATGACGGCTTTTCATAGTCGTGGTGCACGCGCTTAACTCGGAGTCAACCTACTCGGAGTCGATTGAACTAACTCAATTCAACTGTTCTGGAACAGAAAACTCAGAGTTTCCCATTTCAGGGTAAGTCAACTTAGAGTTCAAGTTTTAAATCAGAGTTGGTTGAACCTCCTTATTGAAACGGGCCCCAGATTGTCTGTTGTCCTGTTATATACTGCATTAGTCTTTTCAACTGAAGAGCCATTTACTGGAAAGGAGGAAGAGACTGAGTGAGAGGGGGGACAACTGTGCATTCTTTGTTGCAGAGGGCTCTTGTTGGATCCTCATTATTGTGAATGAACAGGATCTGTCCTTCATAGTGTTCTGTTTATATGGGCCCATTGTTTGAGGAATCATTGTTCGGTGGTTCCTCTGTGCATGTACACAGCGTGATTATTCTGGGAGTATTTATGGCAAGATAGTTTTGTTTTGTGCTGGATCTAAAAATAGGCCTTGTCTTGCACCACGTGGCTTTCGCTGTGATGTGCTGAGCACTTTCAGATAAACAGGTGAGCTTGTGCTGTCATTCCCAAGCACAACACTTCACCAACACTCTTGGGGTGTAATGGTGATTCTTGCCTCACACCTCTAAATCCACAAAATATGACATGTCATTTGTTCAATTTTGAAATACTTTCTCCTATTCCAGTTAAAGGAATAGTTTACCATGAAAATTAAAGTCTGTTACTATTTACTCTCCCTCAAATTGTTCAAAACTTGTATGCTGTTATTGTTTTTGAATGCTAGTAAATTTACATTTTAAAGAATCATAGCAGAGCTCTTGTTGTACAACATGATTAGATGATGTCAAGCTCCAAAAATAAAACAGAAAAGTAGTTCATACAACTTCTGAGCTATATTCCAATTCTGTGAAAGGTTTGTAAGAGGTTTTGTGAAGAGCTAACCAAATTTAAGCCATTATTATATAATCTTGCACAGAAGGTGTTGTCTAGCGTGCGTTCTTGTCCAAAACTGAAAAATGCATGTTGCATATTTTTTCAGCATTTGAGACAGTGAGAAAGTTGTTTTGGTTTCAATAGCATCATTTTTTCCTTTTTTTTTTTCTTTTTTCTTTTTTCTTTTTTCTTTTTTTTTTTTTATAACCTTTTTTTTTAAAAAAAAAAAATGTTTTGCACAAACTGTCATTTTAAAAATTACTTTTTGTTTTCAGGTTTGGAACAACATGAGGGTTAAATAAATAATGACAGAATGTTCATTTTAGGTTAACTGTTTTTTTTTTTTTAGAGCTGTGGTTCTCAACCTTTTGACTCCAAGATAATATTCAAAGGCCCTCCAATCCAAGCTGTACCTTTGTTACCCTTGTTGTAATAAAAAGCTCAAAAAAATAGTCATTTTAATGTGTATATCGTTTTTTTTCCTTAATCATTTTAATTAAGATTACGTTAATATAACTAAATTTTAAATAATTTAAGACTTATTGCCCCCTAGTAGTGATGTCAAAAGTACCGACTTCGATTCCACTGAAATTTTAAAAATGTGACTGATTGAGCACTGTTGAGCAGATTCGTAAACACCTCTGATTGGCCATTGTTCATTAAAGGTGCCCAAGAATGCTTTTTCACAAGATGTAATATAAGTCTAAGGTGTCTCCTGAATGTGTCTGTGAAGTTTCAGCTCAAAACACCCCATAGATTTTTTTAAATTAATTTTTTTAACTGCCTATTTTGGGGCATCATTAACAATGCACTGATTTACACTCGGCGCCGCCCCCTTAAATCGCATGCTCCCTGCCACACGAGCTGTCGACTATATTACAGCGCATTTACAAAGTTCACACAGCTAATATAACCCTCAAATTGATCTTTACAAGATGTTTGTCATGCATGCTGTATGCATGCTTCGAATTATGTGAGTAAAGTATTTATTTGGATGTTAACGTTTTATTCTGAGTGAATTTGAGAGACTGTCCTCCGTGGCTAACGGCCAATGCTACACTGTTGGAGAGATTTATAAAGAATGAAGTCGTGTTTATGAATTATACAGACTGCAAGTGTTTAAAAAATGAAAATAGCGACGGCTCTTGTCTCCGTGAATACAGTAAGAAACGATGGTAACTTTAACCTCATTTAACAGTACATTAGCAACATGCTAACGAAACATTTAGAAAGACAATTTACAAATATCACTTAAAATATTATGCTATCATGGATTATGTCAGTTATTATTGCTCCATCTGCCATTTTTCGCTGTTGTTCTTGCTTACCTAGTCTGATGATTCGGCTGTGTGCAGCTCCAGACGTTAATACTGGCTTGTGTAATCCCTTGAACATGGGCTGGCATTATGCAAATATTGGGGGCGTACACCCCGACTGTTACGTAACAGTCGGTGTTATGTTGAGATTCGCCTGTTCTTCTGAGGTCGTTTAAACAAATGAGATTTATATAAGAAGGAGGAAACAATGGGGTTTGAGACTCACTGTATGTCTTTTCCATGTACTGAACTCTTGTTATTTAACTATGCCGAGGTAAATTCAATTTTTGAATCTAGGGCACCTTTAATGGAATAGTTCACCCAAAAATGAAAATTCTGTCATTTACTCACCCTCAAGTAGTTCCAAACCTGTATGAATTTCTTTGTTCTGCTGAACAAAAAGGAATATATTTGGAAGAACGTCTAACCTAACAGATCTCGTCCCCCATTGACTACCATAGTATTTATTTTTCCTACCATGGTAACTAAATAGGGGGACGAGATCTGTTTGGTTACAGACATTCTTCCAAATATCTTCCTTTGTGTTCAGCAGAACAAAGAAATTCATACAGGTTTGGAACTACTAGGGTGAGTAAATGAGAACAGAATTTAAATTTTTGGGTGAACTATCCCTGTAACATATTTTGCAGTATTTATTCTTTTTGGTGATTTAGTTAATTAATTTGTTTGAAGGAAATTACAGCTATTCTGTCCATCCGCACACAGACTATGAACGTAGGCAGCTATCACCGTGATGGGAGACCCTGGCAGCAGTGTATCCATCTACCTGTTGAATTACATGTGCTCTACTCTGCTGACACTTACAGCCTGATTTGAAAAGTTCTTAAGTACAGAGAAAGATCCTGCAGTATCAGGGAATGTGTTTGTCCTTGAACAAAGCTGTTTCCTCCTGCACACGTCTCATTCCAGTGTAACGTTAGGGGGCTGTTCTGTTCTGTGCCTTGGGAATTTCAGAGCTGATGATGGGCAGATGAGGTGTCTGGTTTATTGGATTTTGGGGAGGAGTTGAGACAATTGACTCATCACTAAACCCCGCCCCCTCTCAGTTACTGTTCCTCTTTTGACAGGCTTTCAGAACGTCCCATGACTGGTGTGATTTCAAGTAAAACATGCTTGTGCATAAATATTCTTATATGAGCTGGAATGACGTGTTACTCAAAGTATTTTGCCTACGTTTTTGTAATCTTGTAATGTTGTGATGCCTAAATTAACTAATTAGCAGCATTTTATGTAACATTTTAGATTTTTTTTTTTTTTTTTTACTGGGCTTTTGTTAACCCGTACTTGCTAATGAAGCTGAAGTGCACCAAAGTGCAGTTTGAAGTTATTGATTGTAAAGGAACAGAAGTTTAATGGCCTTTCAGATCAGGATGTTCTGTCCATAAGCTGTGTTAGTTGAGAGCAGCTCCAGTCAGAGTACAGAGGTGCTGGTGCAGCTGCCATAAGCCTGGCCTAAGCCCAGCACAACAGCTGCGCTAAACTCCCATCAGGACAAGGCCATACAGGTCAGTCCGTTCAGTATGCCCATTCACACCGCGCACACAGCACTCCCCCAGCTGTCTCACAGCGAAGCTCCTGCACACAAAGACACACACAGAAACCGCACGTGTGCTGAGGAGCACACGCTGGACAAACACATGCGGCCACACGACGTGCCCTGTGCGGGTCAGTTTCTAGATCAATCAGAAGTGTTGCATGAGGGTGAGCGATGTTTGTGAATGTGGCAGGACATTATCTATCTATCTATCTATCTATCTATCTATCTATCTATCTATCTATCTATCTATCTATCTATCTATCGTTCTATATTTATCGTCCTATCTATCTATCGTTCTATCTATCTATCTATCGTTCTATCGCTCTATCTATCGTTCTTTCTATCGTTCTATCGTTCTTTCTATCGTTCTATCTATCGTTCTTTCTATCGTTCTATCTATCGTTCTTTCATCGTTTTATCTATCTATCTATCGTTCTTTCTATCGTTTTGTCTATCTATTGTTTTTATCTATCGTTCTATCTTTCTATCATTTTATCTATCGTTCTATCGTTCTATCTTTCTATCGTTTTATCTATCGTTCTATCTATCTATTGTTCTATCGCTCTATCGTTCTTTCTATCGTTCTATCTATCTATCGTTCTTTCTATCGTTTTATCTATCTATCGTTATATCTTTCTATCGTTTTATCTATCGTTCTATCTTTCTACGGTTTTATCTATCGTTCTATCTATCTATCATTTTATATCTATCGCTCTATCTATCGTTCTTTCTATCGTTCTATCTATCTATCATTCTTTCTATTGTTCTATCTATCGTTCTTTCTATCTATCGTTCTTTCTATCATTTTATCTATCATTCTTTCTATCGTTCTATCTATCGTTCTTTCTATCATTTTATCTATCTATCATTTTTATCTATCGTTCTATCTTTCTATCATTTTATCTATCGTTCTATCTTTCTATCGTTTTATCTATCGTTCTATCGCTCTATCTCGTTCTTTCTATCATTCTATCTATCTCGTTCTTTCTATCGTTTTATCTATCTATCGTTATATCTTTCTGTTGTTTTATCTATCGTTCTATCTTTCTATCGTTTTATCTATCGTTCTATCTATCGTTCTATCGCTCTATCTCGTTCTTTCTATCATTCTATCTATCTCGTTCTTTCTATCGTTATATCTTTCTGTTGTTTTATCTATCGTTCTATCTTTCTATCGTTTTATCTATCGTTCTATCTATCGTTCTATCGCTCTATCTCGTTCTTTCTATCGTTCTTTCTATCGTTTTATCTATCTATCGTTATATCTTTCTGTTGTTTTATCTATCGTTCTATCTTTCTATCGTTTTATCTATCGTTCTTTCTATCGTTCTATCTATCTATCATTCTTTCTATTGTTCTATCTATCGTTCTTTCTATCGTTCTATCTATCATTCTTTCTATCATTTTATCTATCATTCTTTCTATCGTTCTATCTATCGTTCTTTCTATCGTTTTATCTATCTATCATTTTTATCTATCGTTCTATCTTTCTATCGTTTTATCTATCGTTCTATCTATCTATCGTTCTATCGCTCTATCTCGTTCTTTCTATCATTCTATCTATCTCATTCTTTCTATCGTTTTATCTATCTATCGTTATATCTTTCTGTTGTTTTATCTATCGTTCTATCTTTCTATCGTTTTATCTATCGTTCTTTCTATCGTTCTATCTATCATTCTTTCTATTGTTCTATCTATCGTTCTTTCTATCGTTCTATCTATCGTTCTTTCTATCATTTTATCTATCATTCTTTCTATCGTTCTATCTATCGTTCTTTCTATCGTTTTATCTATCTATCATTTTTATCTATCGTTCTATCTTTCTATCATTTTATCTATCGTTCTATCTTTCTATCGTTTTATCTATCGTTCTATCTTTCTATCGTTTTATCTATCGTTCTATCTATCTATCGTTCTATCGTTCTATCGCTCTATCTCGTTCTTTCTATCATTCTATCTCGTTCTTTCTATTGTTTTATCTATCTATCGTTATATCTTTCTGTTGTTTTATCTATCGTTCTATCTTTTATCTATCGTTCTATCTATCTATCGTTCTATCGCTCTATCTCATTCTTTCTATCATTCTATCTATCTCGTTCTTTCTATCGTTTTATCTATCTATCGTTATATCTTTCTGTTGTTTTATCTATCGTTATATCTTTCTATCGTTTTATCTATCGTTCTTTCTGTCATTTTATCTATCTATCTATCTCTATCTATCTATCTATCTATCATTCTTTCTATCGTTTTATCTATCGTTCTATCTATCTATCGTTCTATCGTTCTATCGCTCTATCTCGTTCTTTCTATCATTCTATCTATCTCGTTCTTTCTATTGTTTTATCTATCTATCGTTATATCTTTCTGTTGTTTTATCTATCGTTCTATCTTTCTATCGTTTTATCTATCGTTCTATCTATCTATCGTTCTATCGCTCTATCTCGTTCTTTCTATCATTCTATCTATCACGTTCTTTCTATCGTTTTATCTATCTATCGTTATATCTTTGTTGTTTTATCGTTATATCTTTCTGTTGTTTTATCTATCGTTCTATCTTTCTATCGTTTTATCTATCGTTCTTTCTGTCATTTTATCTATCTATCTATCTCTATCTATCTATCTATCATTCTTTCTATCGTTCTATCTATCGTTCTCCTATCTCGTTCTTTCTATCATTCTATCTATCTCGTTCTTTCTATCGTTTTATCTATCTATCGTTATATCTTTCTATCGTTTTATCTATCGTTCTATCGTTCTTTCTATCATTTTATCTATCGTTCTATCATCTATTGTTGATTGCTCTATCTGTCATTCTGTCACTTTCTGTTGCTCTATTGTTCTGTCGCTCTACCTAAATCGCTATATCTATCATAAAGAAAGACTTTTTTTTTTTTTTTTACCTGCAAACAACCTTTTCCCTGAAATCAGTCATATTGTGATATTGATTTTATTTCGATACATCATGCAGCACTAAGATGAACAAATGTATACTAATTTGTAGGGCTGTCAATAACAATTATTTTGCTAATCGAGTAATCAGTCGATTATTTTGACTATTAATTGTGTTATTGGATTTCTTTTTTCTTTTTTTCTTTTTTTTTTTCGTGGTGATAAAAATAAGCCTAAGTGGACTATAGCCTTTAAAATTACTTAATTGATTCAAATAAGGTATCAAAAGCAAGTAATCATAGTTTTATTGAAGAACATTGTTAAAATACTTACAATGTAATATACAATAATATAAACAATCAACTTGGGTACATGTATTATAACCCTTTTGGCCAAACAGCATTTAATTAAAAAGTCCACTTGATCTTTAATATTTGGCCTCTTCTTTACGATAGAAATGCTACAGCCCCTGTAATTTCTTGAACAAGAACATGTGGACATCAAAACATGCAAAATTTTGCAAACAAAACCTTTGCAAAAAGGTTTAAACCTTTATTTTGAAATTGCGATGAGTAACAATTAACATATTCAGAAACGTGCATTGTTGATGTATTCTCCAGTGTTGGCGTAGGTTTATAAATGATTTACGTTACATATCTGGTGAAATGGTGCATGTTGCGCTCCCAAATAAACATTATAAGCAACCCAGACTTGCAGCATATGCAGAGATGGAGTTTGTTAACCGAGCTGCTTCGCTACACAGCTTTTGTGTTTCACAATTGCACTATGCTATATTATGATTTTAAATGGTTTTAATATATCATGCAGCCTTAAAAAATGGTCTAATAATGCGGTTCATATATTCTTGTCCGTGGAATGCACCACTTCCAGTATTTTGCCGGTTAATTGACACAGGTAAATTGCAGTCAAGGATTTTTTAAAAATCTAGCACTAGAATTTAATCCAGGAATCGTGACAGCCCAACTAATTTGTACAGTCAACATTCACTACCATCTTTAACTTGCGTTCAATAACAGTAAGCATCAAACATTATTATTTGATTGACACACTCCCAACTTGAATGTGTGGCTCAATGACTGATGGCAATTGGTAAGACATTGTCTGGCATTCATGTGTTCTTGTCGCATGAATCATTTTGACATGACTTGATGGTGGTCTTGTTGTCCATTAGACTTCTCAGTAGCTGACCTCTGTAGTCTAAACATTAAGACTCCAATCTTTTTTCTTTTTCTTTTACTATGTTCACATAAGCATTTTATTTTTCCACGCAGACATCATCTACCTACCAGAATGTTTTAGATGTCTCATTAATTAAAACAGCTGATTCAACTCACAAGATTCTTAGTGTGTTGAATAGTGAAACTAAAACCTGAGAACTAGAGTTGAGAAATACTGGGTCTAGTCTATTGTGGTTTTGTGTGCTGATGAATTTTTCCCTTAATGTTGAGCGGTTTTTGGTGTGCCTGAATAATTGAGCAATGAGCATCCCGTCTTAACACACTTTACATGTTGCTCTGAAACTCACGGGTACGTTTAATGTCACACAGACATTTTGTTCTAGCGTTTCCACACCTCCATGCTTTTCCAGCCTCTCCCATGAGGATGTTGGGTAGGCAGCACAGGCGGCACACATGGCGCAGAAATGGAACCATCTGCTCGTTCCTACCCCCTTCTGAAACCAACGGGCCCCCCACACGCCTCCCCTCGCAAGACATCCAATAAAACCACCCTCAGAACTCCACTCTTCCCATATCTCACACAAGCACATGTGGACATTTCTTACTCAAGGCAGTTGGCATGGAGGCCCACAATCAAGTTGGACTGGCATTCCGGCTGCGGGGTTGGAAACTCTGAGTTTGGAGCTGCACCGGAGACTCTGAAATGATTCAACCAAGAGGAACGTGTCAGATTTTCAACTCGCTGTCTTGTATGAATTAAACCCAGAACTGAGTATTGGCGGCTAGAGTGTTTTCCCATCAGCCTTGTACTGGAACTGGGATCATGTATTGGGAACTGTGGATCAGTCAGCTGACCAGGACTGGGAAACACTGCATGCTGGTTAGGAATAAAGGTAGGGCAATATATCTGTGTGCATATGTGCCTGTGTGTGGCGAAGTCGGGTTTGCCACACAGGCCTTGACTGTCTGAGCTGCGTGTTCTTGCTTGTTTATTGCGTTGTGTAAGACCTGGCAGAAGACCAGTCTTTGGCTTGGCTTGTGTCTTTTATGCATAATGATTGTTTTGAGTTTAATTTATTGGGATCTTTTTGGGATCAGTGTCACATGATCCTTCAGAAATCATTCTAATATGCTGATTCGGTGCTTCCCAGTCTTGGTGCTGTTTAATATTTTTGTGGAAACATGATACTTTTTTTTTTTTTTTTTTTTTGTCTTCTCAGAATTCTTTGAATGGAAAGGATTTTTTTTTTTTTTCAAATTGAAGTATAACTTTTAGCAGTAGTTTAACATTATTGATTTTTTTTTTCTTCTTTTTTTATTGTTTTATAATGTTGGCCATTTATTGATTAACAGTCATAGCATTTAAAATAATTATCACTTTATTGGCATCAGCCAGATTTTAAAAATTAGTTCATCTAGTTGGTGTGTTGAATGACTAGATTACCATTGTGAAGCCGTCCATTGTATTTATCATGATGTGTCATGATGGACTTGCTTATGCTGCTGTTGATTTTGTGATGCAAGTTGAGGATGAATAATTTGGCTGTTGCTCTTGCAAGTTGGTATGTTAATGTAAATACCTCGGGGATGTGAAAATTGCAATCATTTGACATATCAAATTCCATGGTGTTGCTTTTTGATACCACCCCTGTACCATGGTAACACCACATTAGTTTTGAAAAATCAAACCAAATCTTGGAGGCAGAATTTGTTATAATGATTATTAAAGTAAGTTTCTGAAGTCTTTCCTAATCTGTCCCTTCCCGTGTTTTGTCTCGCCACACTTTTCCCTAAGGAAAGGGGCAGCTGCCCAGACATGCAGCGTATGTGTTTGTGGCTGGTTGACAGCTGCGAGGAAGACCAGCAGACGCAGGCATGCTCAAGGCGTGGAGACTCTCCCAAAAACATTTTCCAACCTCAAAGCACTTTCATGCTCCTCCCCTCCTTAAAATCTTGCTTAAGAATCAAACCCTCTCAGATTGAAGCAGAACCCTCACCGCATCAGGTCTTGTTTTATTCCATGTGAGATTAGACTTTAATCTAGTGCTGCTAGATTATGTCATTGAGGACCCTGCCGTCCAGCAGTAGTTTTGAAGAAGAGAGGGCCAGGCTGACCAAACAGTCCAGCCTACAGGATGTGGACCACTATTGCTTCGCAGGTAGCCCCTTTTTTTTTTTTTTTTTTTTTTTAAAGTTGTCTGGTCTCATCGCCAGTGCTGCGCTTGTGCCCTGAGTGTCAATGAGTTTTGTGGAGTATTTCAGGTTGAGGGATGTGTATTTGTGTTTTGTTTTGTTTTTTGTATGGTCAGTGTGGAAGCTTTAACCGGGTCAAATTATTTTCTCTTTGGGTGTTTCCAGTGTTCATCTGCTTTTCAAAATTGGAAGTGTTTGGAGTGTTTCTAATAGATAAATACTTAAAGTTAAAATGGCTACATGGATATGGTGGTGTGTAGTTTAACTATAACCATATATAATGAATGTAAGTTTTTATACAAAATATGTTACAAAGTGAGTGCCATCTGAAATTTTCATGTATGTTTATATGCTTGTATGTTTATGTTCAGTTATTTCACATTAATGGCAATGAAAAGGACCTATTAATTGCCATTAAAGTGAAATTACTGAACCTAAACATACTTTCTCCAATAATGCTTTCTTAAGTAGATTGTAAAATGTTTAATCATTAAATAATAATAAATTATTGTCACAGTTAATTGAATGTCAATCATACCTATAATCTACTAGTAAAGCTTTTTTAGAATGATTAATTGCCATTTTGTGTAGCCTTCATGTATTGTTTGCACATGATTTGGAAAAAGAGATCATTAAATTGGTTATGACGTAAGGAGCAAAGTGATACCACTTTGAATCACCTTCCTTGTTTTCACTTTGCGTCATATGGTCTGC
This sequence comes from Megalobrama amblycephala, assembly GCF_018812025.1. NCBI lineage: Eukaryota > Metazoa > Chordata > Actinopteri > Cypriniformes > Xenocyprididae > Megalobrama > Megalobrama amblycephala. Next base: position 10,073,028 of record NC_063055.1, read on the forward strand.
TGCTCTCTCTCCACCTTGACGTTAACTTGTTGCAGCAACTTTTTTTCTGAAACCCCTCCTGTTATATTGACTCATTTTGCCCTTCCCAGAGGCCTTGTCTCATTTGAGATGTCATATGTTCCATCAACAGCCGCCTTATTTTTTCTGTTACTTAGCATTTTCTTTGTGTGTCTTTCTTCCTGACAGAGGCCCTGCACAGGCCGTTTGGACTGGACTCGACGGCGCTGACTGAAGCGGTGCGCTGGAGCTCAAAGGAGAATCTGTTGGGTGCTGCTGAGAGTGACCCGAACCTCTTCGTTGCGCTTTACGACTTCGTTGCCAGTGGTGACAACACGCTGAGCATCACGAAAGGTATGATCGTCAAAAAGAGACGAGTGGTTGTGCAACAAGTTGTGCTTGGTTTCATTGTTCACTTTTAACAGTTTCATATCCACCAAATGACAAACCACATTGCATTGGTAGTGTGACCCAGGACAAAATTTTAATACCTGGAATAAACAAGGCCGGAGAGTGTTTTTACAACCATTATTGATAACTTCCTCCTTCTTTATAACAAGGACACCATGCCATTATCCTTCCTCTTCCTTCCATCGTTCTCCTTCCTCTTTTCTTTACTTCAGATCTCGTTGTTCCTCTTCCCAGCAGCAGTTTGTAGGATCAAAGCACAAAAAAAAAACATGCTAAAAATGAAAACGGAGGCTAAAGTTTGTTTTACTCAAGCTGAGGAGCATGAACACATGGGCACCAACCTGAGCCATATGCACTAACGCCCACAACTCTTTCCAGCGTGTTGTAATAGACTTTGGAACATGAGTCAGGCGGTTTTATGCTCAGATGCTCCATGCTGCATGGCTACCGCTAAGGCTAATGTCCGTTTTGAAGTGTAATCCCGTCAGCTGGGTGAAAAGCAGGTGGGTAAACACAGACTAGCAAAGAGAAGAGAGTTCATAGAGAGGGAGTTAGCAGCCTGCTCTTTCTCTCTGAAGTAACCGCTAATGGTCAGTAATGCAATGTCGTCTGGTTGGCACCGATGCGCCAGTCTCTTCTTGTCTTGTCGTGAGGGCCTTGTTGCCGCGCCAGTGTCGATTTAGGATTAGCAAAAAACACTTGCTGTCTGAAAGCTAGTGGGTCTGAACTCTGTTTCCCCAAAATAATGAGAGCACCCTCTACTGGACCAATGCTTGATGGGATCACAACAAGGTTAAAAGATTACTTCACTTCAGAATTAAAATTTCCTGATAATTTACTCACCTCCATGTCATCCAAGATGTTTGTCTTTCTTTCTTCAGATGAAAAGAAATTAAGGTTTTTGAGGAAAACATTCCAGGATTTTTCTCCTTATAGTTGACTTCACTGGGATACAACGGGTTGAAGGTCCAAATTGCAGTTTCAATGCAGCTTCAAAGGGCTCTACAAGATCCCAGCCAAGGAATAAGGGTGTTATCTAGTGAAACGATCTGTCATTTTCTAAAAAAAATAATTTATATACTTTTTTTTTTTTTTTAAGGAAGAGGAGGACAGCATTGAACAGCAAAAAAAAAGTGTATTGTATCTAATAATAATAATAATAAAAAAAGTAATATATTCTTTACCATAAATTTTAAAAAGAAGTGAGTAGTTTTACTAACAAGAATGCATTAAATTGATCAAAAGTGACCATATATTCATCAAAGAATACTGAAAAAAGGTCACGGATTCCACAAAAATATTAAGCAGCACAAATGTTTTCTACATTGATAATAATAAATGTTTCTCGAGCTTTTCAATCTAAACTCAGCAACAGAAATACGCAAACATGCCAAAAAGGGCCTCTTTTTAAAATTTGGTTATGACATTGTGTTCAACAGCAGTTTGACTGCGTCAACAATGATTCAACACTCTGGAGAGGATTTTTTTTTTCCAAACAGCTAGACGGAGCACAGCTTAATGGAACAGAACACATGGCTCTTGAGATGTTTTCAAAAGTGCTTTTGAAGGCATATCTTGTAAAAAATACTATTTTTATCTTGTAAAGTGTCTTAAAAATGTGACATTCATGGTGTGTGATGCAATCAAAGATGTCCATCTGATACGCACGTATTTGGGGTAATTCAAAAACAGCACAGTACATCAAATACTCGATTGATTTATCTCAATGTCATGATTGACACTTCTCTTCCACCACTCCCAGGTGCCCTGAGGATTTGTTCAGATTCCAGAATACATATAAGACTACTACTTCTCAGTCTGAGCTTATGTAATGAAAACATTAGCTACCTGCCTGAGAGACCAGATACAGATGTTATTGCTGAATGATGGACCTGTTGTGGCTTGCATTGCCTAATCTCTCTTTCCATTCCATTCAAATCAAATGTATTTGCATGAACAACAAGGGTTTACATTGCTGAAACTTGGCAAAACATTGCACACAAGTACGAACAAAACTATGAAAACAATGTTTGGATATCAAGCGATTGCTGTGTACAATATGAACGATTTCACACTCTGTATTTCAGGAGAGAAGCTGCGAGTGTTGGGGTACAATCAGAATGGAGAGTGGAGTGAAGTCCGTTCGAAGAACGGCCAGGGTTGGGTACCCAGTAACTACATCACCCCCGTGAACAGTCTGGAGAAGCACAGCTGGTATCACGGCCCTGTGTCCCGCAGCGCCGCGGAGTACCTGCTCAGCAGCCTGATCAACGGCAGCTTCCTGGTGAGGGAGAGCGAGAGCAGCCCTGGCCAGCTCTCCATCTCGCTTCGCTACGAGGGACGGGTCTATCACTACCGGATCAACACCGCCTCTGACGGAAAGGTATTTGCTGGTTTCACTTTACTTTGAAAGCAAATTTCCTCCTGCTTTAATTAAATTAAATTCACTTGTCTCTTCTGTCTCAGGTCTACGTAACAGCTGAGAGTCGTTTTAGCACGTTAGCTGAGCTGGTTCATCATCATTCGACAGTGGCGGATGGTCTGGTAACGACACTACACTATCCCGCTCCAAAATGCAACAAGCCAACCGTCTACGGTGTCTCTCCCATCCACGACAAGTGGGAGATGGAGCGCACCGACATCACCATGAAGCACAAATTGGGTGGTGGCCAGTACGGAGAGGTGTACGTTGGAGTTTGGAAAAAGTACAACCTCACTGTAGCTGTAAAAACACTAAAGGTGTGTGTTTTATGCGCATATCCGCCTATTTCTGTTTTCTACGTATATCATTGTTTTTCATTGCAGTAAACAGTAACACTTTACAATAAGGTCCTATTAGTTAACATAAGTAAATGTATATTAACTAAAGCAAAACATTTATTACAGTATTTATATTTATTTTTAACACTAGTTAATAAAAATATAATTGTTAACTCTTAGTTCATGTCAATTTCATAATGTATTAGTAAAGGTTAAAATTAATTAAGACTAATAAATGAGTTAGAAGTATTTTTTATTACTTCATGTTAACAAATGAAACCTTATTTTAAAATTTTACCCAGGAAACGGTTTATGTGTGTAGTGTGCCACCAAGAGGATGTTCATTATATTGCACTCATGGATTTCTGTTTTGAGGAGGTTTTTTGTATTAGATTTTGTATCGCTTGTTATTCTATACATGTTTATGTTTTTATATCACTTTATTCTAAAGGAGGACACCATGGAAGTTGAGGAGTTTCTGAAGGAGGCTGCAGTCATGAAGGAGGTGAAGCATCCCAATCTAGTACAGTTACTGGGTGAGTATACTAGGAAAAAAAGTGCAAAACAGCATATCGGCATGTTTATGTCACATATAAAACATATAGAAAAAGGGTATCATATATAAATGATTTGTCATTTTGTGACACAAATCTGATTTGGAAGATGCTTTTCTCTGTGGATCAGAAAAATGTACTAGCTAAATTATATTGCTAATGTGTGCACGTTTAGAGTTGATAAATCAAATATTATGACCCATTCCTAAAGTATTCACTATTCTCATCATGACACCACTATAGAAATGCAGGGTTTTGTACATGCACTGAGCGACAATTATTTGTTTTTACCAATTATATTCTTAGATTTGTGCCTAATTGGTTAGTTCTAATGCCTCCTTCTAGGTGTGTGTACACTGGAGCCTCCATTCTACATAGTGACCGAGTACATGCCCCATGGGAACCTGCTGGACTACCTGCGTGAGTGTGACAGGGAGCAGGTGAACGCTGTGGTGCTGCTCTACATGGCCACTCAGATCTCCTCTGCCATGGAGTATCTGGAGAAGAAGAACTTCATCCACAGGTGAGCACAGTTCTTAAGGCATCAGTGGACTTTAGGATGCTGAAGATGTCATTTAAATTCCCCTATTCTCATTGATTACATTGCTATAGCTTTTCTTAAATCCCATTGAGAGATCTCGCTACAGCTTCTCGATCTCTTTCTCAGGGACTTGGCAGCTCGTAATTGTCTGGTTGGAGAGAATCACGTGGTCAAGGTGGCTGATTTCGGACTGAGCCGTCTGATGACAGGCGACACCTACACCGCTCATGCAGGTGCCAAATTCCCCATCAAATGGACAGCACCAGAGAGTCTGGCCTACAACACCTTCTCCATCAAATCAGATGTTTGGGGTCAGTTTCTTATTTAATTTTATCATGAGGGTTGTGTGTTAGAAGTTCTTTTACTCTATAAAGAGTTATGTGTTTCAGACTGACTCACTTATTTACATCAAATTCCCCAGCATTTGGAGTTTTGCTTTGGGAGATTGCGACGTACGGCATGTCTCCGTACCCGGGTATCGACCTGTCTCAGGTGTACGACCTGCTGGAGAAGGGGTATCGTATGGAGCAGCCCGAGGGCTGTCCCCCTAAAGTTTACGAGCTCATGAGAGCCTGTGAGTATCAACAACAGTGAATTCGATAACACTTTATAGCTTTCACTTTATAACATAAAAGAAATGTATATTTAAAGTATAACATAATTAGTGTATATTCAGATAATGTAAAGTGTCATTCATTAATGTTATATTTTTTAAGCATCGCGTAAAGTTAATGACAGACACTCTGGACTAGCTACACTACCGTTCAAAAGTTTGGGGTTGTTTTTTTTGTTTTGTTTTTTTAGGTTTTCATGCTCACCAAGGCTGCATTTATTTGATCAAAAATACAGTCAACAGAAATGTTGTGAAATGTTTTTGCAATTTAAAATAACTGTTTTCTATTTAATATATTTTAAAATGTAATTTATTACTGTTTCAAAGCTGAATTTTCAGCATCATTACTCCAGTCTTTATGGCAAGTGTGTCACATGATCCTTCAGAAATCATTCTAATATGCTGATTTGGTGCTAAGGAAACATTTCTTATCGATGTTGAAAACGGTTGTGCTGCTTAATGTTATGTGGAATCCGTGACACTTTTTTTCAGTATTCATTGATGAACAAAGTTCAAAAGAATAACATTTATTTGAAATAGAAATCTTTTGTAACATGGCTTTACTGGTCAATTTAATGTATCCTTGCTGAATAAAAGTATTAACTTCAGTTCAGTAACTTTATTATTCATGTTATGGGAATTTGTCTTCGGTTTCATTGTTCAAAACACAAATAACAATACATAAGTAACTTGCACATTAAAAAAATCATTTGTATCATCTCTTCAAATTATCATCTTTTGCATTTCTAATTTTAACTGCATTAGGCATTAAGGATAACTGATACACTTTTTTTTATAATCCTGATGGCAGCAATTGGAATGCTCCATGAATGGGGTGAGACACATCCTCTATTATAATTGAGGCATGGGCGTCTGGCCTATTGCCTTGCTGGCTTCATTTAAAATCTTGGACAACTTAGCTTTATTTTTAACACTCAAATGAATTTCAGAATACTTTCATACTTTCATAAAGTAAAAAATACAGACCCCAAGCCTTTGAACTGTAGTGAAGCTTTTGGTCATTAGGTAAAGACATATTTTGTTTGTGTTTTGGCAGGTTGGCAGTGGAGTCCACTGGATAGACCCTCATTTGCTGAGATTCACCAGGCCTTTGAAACCATGTTCCATGACTCAAGCATCTCAGAAGGTATTACTGCGTCATCTGTTATGAGTGCCAGATGAAGCCGTAGACTGAGCAGACTTTTCATGCAGATCTTATATACTTGATGATTAAGCACAGAAAACTCAATGCACAATAAACAGTCTTAAAAGGAAGCAATAAATAACTTGGGTGCAGTTTGTATTGAATTTAATACAGAAAATACATTAATGTAATTTGCCATTGGAAATTGACTGTAATAAAGTTGAAGTTAACATTTAATAAAGACTTAACCAATGATACTTTCATGTAAAACACAATATTAACATGCACCTTCTCTCTGCTAACTCTTCTCCAGAGGTAGCCGAAGAACTGTGTAAAACCGCATCTAGTGGGCAAGGTGGGCTTGCACACACTTTCGGCCACGATATGCCACTCTTGCCATCAAAGTCTCGTGGTCAGAAGAAACACTCTGAGAACAAAGAGAATATGGAGGAGGCAGGACCCCATGGCCCTGCAGGTATACAGGCCCAACTCCGGCTCAGTCGGCTCAAAAAGAAGCTCAAGAGAATGGGAGTGGTGTTCCTTATTGATTAACAGTGCTATGCAGTATATAACCCTCCAAATACTCACAAATATAGGAATATTAAAAAAAGTTATGCTATATCCTGTATATCCCTTTCTTTTATTTACCTTCATTTTTAAATATGTTCAAAATGTATCGTGATCATATGACTGACATGTTCATAAACATTCATAACAGATTTTCCCTCTCATGTTTTGATTATTTTTCTGTAAATACATCTCATTTCATTCTGTTGCTCGTTTGTTCCCATTTTCTGCATGTCACTAAAACCCCAAGTATGCACATAAGCACTTCACCAACCGCATGTGTATCTATATTATGATTAAATTCTGTTTAACCTTACTCACAATTAAAGCATTTTGATGTATTGTGCAATATTGTTTTTCTATTTAAAACTATTTATGTGCTATTTATTGAAATTACATTAAGACTATGTAAAATAAACTTTTAAGGTGGGTTTTTTTGGTTTAGCTGCCTCTTTTTGTCATGTTATCAAACCTTTTTAAAATATATATATATATATATATTTTTATATATATAAACATAAATTTTTTATATTCCTATATCTCTAATCATTGTCCTGCCTTCTGGATAATCTTACTTTCCCCTACATATCAAGTGATACAATCTCGATGTTGCAAATATCTAGACACCCTGCTTGTCTCAGGATTTGTGAAAAATACATTAAAAATATCTTGGCCCACTCTTGAAATATTTTACCTCATGAATTAAAGAGACAGCCTATTATGAGAGCAAGGAGTAGCTCATAGGCATACTACACAGTTTCTTGTAAAAAAGCATATGCCAGGTTAGGTTATATCATTTTTTTATGATGGTCAGCAGCAGAGCGGTAGTGCAAGGTACTGAATGTTGACATGATATACTATCTTCTAATACCGCCCCACAGCCTTCATTTACACTATGCATTGCTCTTATGTTTATTTTTGAGACATTTGCTTGAGGCACCACTATTGGCAAAAATGTAATAAATTAAATATTTTATAGCCAAGCAATCACAATGTGACACAAGAAGTCTGTGCACTGAATAATCATGTAATCATGTGTTCCATGGTGACACAAACCATTTAAATATGAAAGCGCATAAGTATTTATTTTGCATGTCAACTACTACCTCTTATTTTGCAGCTCTTTGACCTTTGGTTCTGTTGTCCCATTGTGTTCAGGTCTCGCAGCATCCCTTTTTGTTGGTGATGGACGCTCCAGCAGCTCTCCAGCCCTACCACGTAAACAGAGGGATAAGTCTCCCTCTAGCCTGTTGGAGGACTCCCAGGACACCACCTTCACCCGTGACCGCAAAGCTGGCTTCTTCAGTTCTTTCATGAAGAAGAAGTCCATGTCCTCGTCTTCTACTTCGTCCTCACCTCAGCAGCAGCAGAATCTCCCAATGCCACCCAAGAGGAGCAGCTCTTTCCGGGAGATGGAGACCCAGCCTCATAAAAAGTATGAGCCCACGGCTGGGTTTGCAGGCCCTCCTCCTTTGCCCCAAACTGATGGGTTGAGTTTCTCTCCATCTCATGGAGAGGGGAACCATGTGCAGTCCCGCTGTTGCGGGGCCACGTTTGGGCAGAAGCCCTCATGTTCAAACTCTGGAGCAACCTCTGGTCAAGTGGGAGGAAGCAGTAGTTGGGGAAGCCTAGCTGGCTTCTTCACTCCTCGCCTTATCAAAAAGACCCTGGGGTTGCGGACTGGTAAGCCTTCTGGGATAGACGAAGGGAGTGGAACCAAGCCGTTCCCTCGTTCCAATTCAACTTCCTCTATGTCTGCTGGGTTGCCAGACTTGGAGCGCATGGCATTGACATTACCAAGAAACCGTAGCAAACCCCCACTAGAGCGCACAGCTTCCACCACCTCGCAGCCGGAGAACGGGGCAGCACGACCTTCGGATGCAATCCTGAGGAAGCTTGACGAAGGTACGGCTCAGATACGGGATCGTCCCAAAGCCAAACTCTTGCCACGAGGGGTCGCAGGTGGAGTTAGGGCACCAGGCGTAGGGGGAGAGGCAGATTCGGATTCCAATACACGGGGAAAGGATGGCCAAGATGACAGGCAATGCTGGTCGTCTCCATCGAAAACCTCCACTCTTGGTTCAGTCAATCTGCACAACCACAAAGTTCCAGTTCTGATCTCGCCAACTCTAAAGCACAGCTCGGCCGACGGCCTAGTTGGCGTGGACTCTCAGGGCAACCGCTTCAAACTGCTGTCTGACAGTGGAGATCGTGACCGACCACGACTGGTGAAGCCAAAATGTGCACCACCTCCACCGCCCATGCTCCGTTCCCTCCAACATGCCTACAGTGCCGATGCAGCTGATGAAGCAGTCAGTGGGAACATGGAGGTCAATGGAGATGGCGTCAAAAGGTCAGGAAGAGAAGCCAGAGGGACGCGTCCATCAATACCACCACCACAAGTGCCTCCAGCTCCCATAGTCCCTACTAGCAACACCACCACCCAGACTAAGATGGCCAATGGTGCTTCCAGTGGTGGACCTGGCCCTACTTCCGCTAAACCCACCCTTAGACGGACTCGGCAGCAGACGGAGCGGATCCCCCTGGAGAAGATCAGCAAGGAGGCTCTTTTGGAATGTGCTGAATGCTTGAGTAGTGCTCTTCAAGGCAACAACGAGCTTTCTTCCAGCAGCCAGGTTCTGGATGTGGGACACCAACTTTTGGACTACTGCTCGGGGTATGTCGATTGCATCCCACAGACGCGTAATAAGTTTGCCTTTCGTGAGGCAGTGGGTAAACTTGAGTTGAGTCTACAGGAGCTGCGTGCTTCCTCTGCGGGTGGGGGAGCGGGACTAGGGGCACCTGGGACCAGCCCGGCCCTCGACAACTTGCACACATGCATTAAAGAGATCAGTGATGTAGTGCAAAGGTAGCCACTGTGTCTGCCTCAAGCTACACCCTCCAAAACTCCTCCTCCTGTACCCCTTGAAACTTTTTGCCCCAAAATCAGTCTAGTTTTATTTAAATTTTGGGGGACAGAGATTATTCTCTAAAAAGTACCTCAGAAGATTAATACAAACACATACACACTCTCTCTCTCTCTCTCTCTCTCTCTTTATTGTTTACAGGTGACTTTCTCATTGAAATTGCCAGTTGGGAACAGAGTTCATTGTATATAAGCTTTTTGTCACTACCAAAATACACACGGTTTTGTTTTTGACAGATTTACTTTGTAATTAGTTTTTATCTTGGTATGACAGAATGAATTTTCACTAATAGACAGGGGTTGCACAGGTTAAGGTGAGCCGACTACATGCTAACTGGTCCACTTTTCATCCATTTTGTTTTTTGATAAAGATTTCCATTCACTTTTTTGGATCTTTAATTTGCATTTGATTCGCAGTAACTGGATATTGCATCAGTTTGTCAATGCGAATATGGAAATGCCCACCATTTAAAACATGAATCAATTTTGCTTAATCATAAACAATATTGCTTGTTCAGAACATACAGTAGTAATGAATGTGGATTGCAAACACAGTCAGCTCACATTTGTTCAGTCTCATTTTACATACTAGAAGTGCTTCTGTCTACATCCCATACTGTCATTTTTCATTTGACCACATTTGTTAAACACTACAGCATTTGATGACCATTGATGATTTTGTAGAGCTTTCTGTAATTAGTCTTTATTTCGATATGGTCCATGCATAAGTTGTTAGTAGTGGTTTGCTGTGGCATAGTTGAAATTGTGTTGGGTCTGTCACCACATGGATCATGTTTGGCCTTTTATATCTGTGGCCTTTATATAATTTCCCCATCAGCATAATGACACAGAGCTACATTCATACTCTAGGGTTCTCAACACTCAAGAATTCTAAACATATTTCTAGATTTTATTGATTTGCCGTAGGGGAATTATTTGATGTGTGGATAGTCTGAATTTATTTTATGACTATGTCATGGTGCCAACACAGAAGCAGCAACACTACAGATACAAGTATTGCCAAGTCTTTTAACAAAGACTGCATTTTCTTTAGCACATTGATTTGTAATTTTATTTTGATTTCACTTTAGAATGTCGCCATTTGTAAACTTGAATTTTAAATTATTTTCTATTAAAAGCACAGGCATTTTTATGATATTGTAGATATTGCATAATATTTTATACCCACAAACAGGTGTGAAAGGTCATGCTCACTTGTGTCCTTGTGGTGAGGTTTTGGTGTGAGGGTCTCCATCTGTGCATCTACATTATGAATGTATTCATTTGTTAAAAACAGGAATGTTTTGTGTGTGTGCGTGTGTGCGTGCGTGTGTGTTTTCCATGGTCTCCTTTCACATCGTTCAAACTTTATTAAAAAGAAACATTATTAAAAGAAGCATTTTCTTCAGGACACAAATGGTTACACATGTCTGTATTCATGAAATGATAGATTTCTATTAGAATTTGCATAAATGAGATTTTTGTGGGTACCCTGCAATGTCATAATTAAAATGTAATGAAGCTGATTTGTACCGATTACACTGGAGCACATTTTTAAAGTATAAATGTTGATTGCCTTGCCTTAATTCACTATCTAGGTATATAATATGGACGTTTTGGAAGGCAATTTTTTTTTTTTTGCCATACATCTCCATGACATTTCAGTTCCACTGCAGCAGAAATACATACATGTTGTTTGTTCAAGAGTCATTCTAGATCACAGCATAATTTGCCTACACTAACTTAGCTTCTTTTGCCATTTTTTTTTTTTTTTTTCTGCCATGGGCAATGTTTCCTGATATTACATGGTGCCTTTTGTAAGAGATTTAATGTTTTGTGCACTGCAAGGTCATGTTAAAGATATGTTTATGTAAATATATTTTGCTCTCATATATTCAAATTTTCAAGCCTTTATTATCATTCAAGCTACCCTGTTTAGACATCTGGGGATGTGAGGTGTCCAACTTGAATAGGAAAAAGTGCAATGATCTGTCCTTTAATAAGAAAAAGACAGTGCTTGAAGTCTGGTCTTATTTTACTGAGAGAGCTCATCAGTTTGTTTTGCTTTGTCAGGAATACCTCTCTTGTAATCACATTAACAGTAAATATTTTTCATGTGCGATTTAGCAAACACACATGCAGGTTGTCTATTCCATTTATTATGTCTGAACATGCTTCATTACCAATCAACTGAGGGGGGAAAGAGTGACTGTTTTGTATGTCAGTTTTACATCATTGTCAGGGAGCATTTTGCCTTTTAAACATTTTAGTAAAATGGACGTTTTTTTTTTTTTCTTTTTCTTTCATTGCCACTTGTCACCGCAATTTGTATTTTAATTTAGTGTTTTTCCGATTGCTATAATCATTAAATATTATTTTAGTAAATTGCCAAACCTCCTCTGAACGTTTATACATTAAATAATATTTGATTGTATCATGTATAGAGGAACAATTCATAGAGAGAATAGTTTATGCTTTATGAGCCACACGAGGCCTCTTTGGTGCAAAGCCGTTTGTCTCACAAACATGTTCATCAGAATTCAGTCCTTTTAATTACCTTTTTTTATTTTACTTTTTTTGTCACTTTTATTTATTTTTGGTTTATTTATTGATCTACTTTTTATGTTGAATCCTGGAACTCACATTCTTTGGAGACTGTCTTTTTGTAAGGTCAGATTTTAAGTGCTGAAGAAATTTATATACCAAAGGCCACCTCTCTAGTCCTTCAAGTGCAATGAAAATAAAACACTCTTAATTTTGAATATGTGAATTTAACAGGGATTAAAAAGGCAGAGGTTGACAGATCAACAGTATTTTTTTCTGTTTTGTAAAAAGTATATTTTGTGTGATTCTAATTTAAAGCTCACTTTTAATAGTATATTACTGTGAAGTCCTTCCTCAGTGTTACACTTGATGTAAATAATGAATAAAGAAACTGTTGAAACATAGTGGTTTGGGAGTTTGTATTATTATTATTAACTTATTTTTTATTAATAAGTACTGTGACATGCTATACGTCATCTAAGACTATTTAAAGCATTTTTTCTAAATCTAGTATTAAATTCATACATACAAGCAGAAAAAAAAAAGTTAATGTTATTTGTCAATTACCCAAACCTTAAAGGGTTAGATCACAATTTCTGTCAATAATTACTCACCCTCAAGTTGTTTCACACCCACAAGACCCTTCAAGACCTTGACGCTTTCAGATGACCAGAAAGCTACTAAAGACATATTTAAAACAGTTCATGTGACTACAGTGTTTCAACCTTAATATTATGAAGCGACGAGAGAACTTTTTGTGCACCAAAAAAAAACAAATAATGACATTATTCAACAACGATTTCAAAACACTGCTTCATGAAGCTTCGAAGCTTTACGAATCTTTTGTTTCGAATCAGTGGTTCAGAATGTGTATCAAACTGCCAAAGTCACATGAACCATTGAAATTTCGAAACACTTATGACATGACGAAGCCTCGTTTACTGAAATCACATGACTTTGAGAGTTTGGCAGCTCCAAACCACTGATTTGAAGATTCGTAAAGCTTCGAAGCTTCATGAAGCAGTGTTTTGAAATCACCCATTACTAGATATTGTGGAATAAAGTCTTTATTTAGTTTTTTTGGCACACAAAAAGTATTCTCGTCGCTTCATAACTTTAAGGTTGAACCACTGTAGTCACATGAACTGTTTTAAATATGTCTTTAGTTTCTGGGCATTTGAAAGTGTTAATTATCTTGCTGGCATTGGAGGCCTCACTGAGCCATCTGATTTTATCAAAAATATCTTAATTTGTGTTCCAAAGATGAACGAAGGACGACATGAGGGTGAGTAATTAATGACAGAATTTTCATTTTTGGGTGAACTAACCCTTTAATTACTCATGTCGTTCATCTTCGAAGACCTTAGTTCATCTTCTAGACACAAATTAAGATATTTTTGATGAAATCTGAGAGGTATGACTTCTCCACAGACAGCCATTTAATCACCAATTTCAAGGTCCAGAAAAGTAAAAGTCGACGTGACTGCAGTGGTTCAACCTTAATTTTATGAAGAGACAAGAATACTTTTGTGTGCAAAAACAAAACATAAATAATAACTTAATTCAACAATATCTTCTCTTCTGCATCATTCTCGTATGCTGTTTATGTTCTCGTTGCTTAATATGGTTGACCCACTGCAGTCACGTCAACTTTTTTAATGATGTCTTTAGTATCTTTCTGGACCTTGAAAGTGGTGGTTAAATTACTGTCTATGGAGGAGTCATATACCTCTCGGATTTCATCAAAAATATCTTAATTTGTGTTCCGAAGATGAACGAAGGTCTTACGGGTGTGGAACGACATGAGGGTGAGTAATACATGACAGATTTTTCATTTTTGGGTGAACTAACCCTTTAAGACTTAAAGGTGTAAAAGAGGATGTTTTGTTTTATACATTTTTGCAATATTACTTGAAACTGTCTTTACTAACTGATAAAAGACTATTTATTAGGTGCACTGAAAGGAATAATATTAATATACATCATCTGTGCACGAGGTAGGGCCTTAAAAACATCAGCCAATCGCGTAAACGATTGGCCCTCTGGCTTGTCAATCACTGCCGTGACGTTCCTTGGGAGAGACGAGCGCGGCTGCGCGCTCCAGTAACTTTCAACACTCCACAGGCGCCGCATGCAATGTTTTTGTCCGGAGACAGGAGTAACAACTGCAGATTATGAGTTACCTGCGGTGAGTCCGACATAATGAATCCGAATGCCGGTGGTAAACAAACACTCGTGTTCCAATACTCGTGCACGAGTTTGGGAGGCGTTCCCTCGAAATTCTTACGCATGCGCTCATTTCAAAAACTCAGTAACAGTCTTTGGTTTCTCAGTCGACGAAAAGATCCTCTTTAGCACCTTTAAAGCGACCCACTGTACCTTAAATTTGTCAAGTTGTAAATTAATGAAACAATACAATAGCATTTCTTATTACTCAAACTATATAGTGATGTAAAAAAAACAATGGCAGAATAATTTTTTTCTGTGCTCCAGTAGCCGTGTGTAGTTACTCAACCTCTCCACTTGCACGCTCTGACGGGTAAGAGGCGCTATTGGACAATCACATCCCTCCATTTCCCCGCGGCAGAGGCGCATTGTTGGTCGGAAATGGGAAAACCCTGAGCCGTGAGGTTGTCGCTGCTGGCTTCACTGGAGTATAGAGAGTTACACGACGGCAGAGAGAGGGAAGAACAAGCAACCCTGGAGTTTTATGCGGAGGAGACGTTAGTTCTTGGAGTTTTTCGCTATGAGCTGGGGAACGGATCTTTGGGTAAGCGCACTTTTCCCGTTGCTCGTTCCTTGTGGCCTTTGTTCACTCACAAACAATTCGGTTTTTGGCATGACTTCAGGAAAGGTGTCCTAGTCAAGCTGTCTGTGGATTCTCGGTCTGTCCTGTTGGGTTTACTGTGTCAGTACACCTTAACCGCCAGAAATAATGCGAGAGTTTGATACATTGTAACGTTACGCTTTTCGAATGTATCAAGTTTTAAATGTATCAAGCTTGACGTTTCATTTGATTCTAGTGACATTCCAAATCAAACCTGGTTTCACACCCAGTTTCGATGACGAGGTGGGGAAAGATTCACCCTTTATTAACTCGTTTTCCTTGTATATCAGAGATAGTATCGCATATATGTATTATTAATTTAAGATAAACACAACATTTTCTCCCGGCAGTCTCCAGAATCTGTTTCCATTGTTGCTTTTTGGTGACAGAGAGAATGCTGAAGATGATGTGCAGTAAAAGAATAGCCGGAGATGAATCTTCTAATGTGGTTAGATCTACGGGTTGACCATTGGCACCACGTTTGCAGTTTGATCCCACATTTTCATTGTCTGGGCTTCAAGTCTGCCATGTTCCTTTGACACGCTGGTCTTTTAAATAAATAAAAAACGAATCGTCTCGGCATAAGATGAACTATTGGGAGACAATGAAGCCCGTCGAGTGTGTGTGGGTCTGTTACAGGGGTGTTGCCCTTCAGATTGGGCTACTGGACAAAAAGCAGAGGATGTGTGAGGTATTGCTAGAAATATCCCATGCATCATCTGTGCTTTTTGAGGTTTATAGGTTCAAACTAGGTGGTTTTGATCGATGTTTTAGTTATAACCTTAATTACTATGCACGGAATTAGCCATTTGTGATTGATCATCCAGATTAATAAATGTTTTTGTTGCTCTGTGTGTGTAAGAGTGAGTGACTCGGTTTCGGTGTTCTTATTATGACAGTGTAACTTGTCTCATAGTGTATTGTTTTAAAGTTAACTGAGTAATTAACCGATTTAACTAAAAGATTTTGGTAAAGATGTTTTTTCTTTGAATATTATCTGGGTTCCTGACCTGTTGGTAACATAGTAACTGGTTTCTAACTGGTCCAAGCTGGTCAATAGCTGGCTGATGCATCCAAAAACACTTTTACCACCTTAAGCTCTTATGACCATGGTCTACCTGCTTGGACCATCTAAAAAACAGCTATATAAATACTATGTTCCAAAACACAACTACCATGTTATGCTGGAAAATCCAGTTTTTGTGACTTTAATAACTCATTTATTCTTACAAACACGTGCAGTTGTATAATTAAGACATTGATAAAGAAAAACAAAAGACTTTAAAGCAATTTGATCAAGTCAAGAATGCAAGAACTGTAGCAGTGTGTAGTGTTTAATGTGTACTTTTTAACAAGAACATGAGCACTATATGCCTGGGTAGATAAAATGAGTTACTAGCAGTTCAGCAAATTATACTGTCCATTGGACATTGGACTTGTTAGATTGAACATATTCCAGAGCTTTCACATGTGGCAGGATGTTTAGTGTTCATTCGATATTGTCATTCAAAACTGTCTGTTTACCCTAAATTTGGATTAAATTGGCTTTCTTAATTTCTCATACCGTAAATCCCTTGTGCTGTGAAATATGGCATATCCTTCTCAATTGGCAATGGTCTTTTGTAGATTGCATTCATCTGTAATCCTGTGGCAAATCCCTTTGTACATGGAACATGCTGAATAATCACGTTGTCTGCTTGTCTCATGGTGAATGTCTTTTTAGTCATAAAATGTGGATGTTTTTCCATCCTTAGCCTTGGCTCTGATGAATGAAATGCCATTCTATCCCTTAAATGCTAGTGCACTTTTTTTTCATCGTGGTTCTCCTCAAATGCACTCTGCGTTAGATCCATTTGTGCTCTATTAAGAGATGTGAAAACTCAATTAATGTATTTAATGTCACTCATTATTTGTCAAGTGTTAATTTTGATTCAGAATTAGTGACACGTCTTCGGGTGTGATCGGTTTACACCTTTCAAAATTACACAATTGTACCACATAACAAGAAAACACCTCGTGCACAAAACAGCTTGTTAGTTTAGAGTATCGTAGAGGATATTTGTGTGACATTTTCACTGTCCAGTGCTTTTATTAGTGCAAAGCAATATGAACATGGCTCCTGCGGGTCAGCTTGAGCTGTGAGGGGTTGCGTGTACTCTAATCAATGTAAGGAAGGACAAAGAGCTTGATTGAAACTTAATCACACAATGCTCAACTGAGTACAGGAAACTGACATTTAAACTCTGTGCTATTATTAAAACAGTTTCCTTGTGTTTTTACACCTCCTAAAGTTGTTTGTTTGAAGTCTGTATGATGGTTTCAGGGGACCCAGTGCACACTCCTTCTAGTTTTTTGCAATTTGAACACAACTGTATGGAGCGTGTGGACTGAACTCTTTGTGTGTGCTGGTAAATAGAATTGCTAAGAGGGCTTCAATGTGGTGATTTAGTCTTCTGTAGAGCAAACTGGTTAGACCTGTTACAAGGCTTGGATAGTAATTGTTTAGTTCATGCGTTGTGTGTGTTGTAGTGTTTTGGGTTTCAAAAATAAATGGAATTGTGGCCAATGTCAACCAGCAAATGAGTAGAGGAAAAGGCATTATTGTTCTTTGAACTCCAGGCTGACTGTAACTTCACAATTTTAATATATTTTAAAATGTTATTTTTTTTTTTTACATGATCCTTCATAAATCATTTAATATGCTGATTTAATATATTTGAAAACAAAATCTTTCATAACATTTTAAATGTCTTTACTGTCACTTTAATCAATTTAATGCATCCGCTTTGCTGAATAAAAACCTTTGACTCCAAACCTACTCCAAATAGTAGTGAATGATATATAATAAAATATTGTTAACTAAAAGGTCTGCTCAATAAGATTCATATGCATGAAAGATGCATTTACATTAGATTTTGAAATGGTCAGGTTTTTCTCAAGTCTTGAATAAACTGACAATTTATAACATTTCCTTAATAAAAGAACACATTTTAAGTCATTTACATGAACTTGCACATTGTCGGCTATGATGCATAATCAATCACGTGAGATTGCGAATGTAAATGCACATATACGTTTTTATAGAAGAACTGTTTAGTTAAAATGGATAAAAGGTCTGGAGAGAATCTGCAGACAGAATTTGATCAAAGATCATGCACTTTTCTTGTAGTCAGTCATGTCAAGATTTGACTGAAAAGCTTGTTATACATCACCTTAAAATTAAAATCAACTTCAGTCTTCAACCCCTCCAGTGACCCAAGACAAAAGGCAGCTGTCAAATTAGTTCAGCTGAAGGTTATCCGTAGGACTTGGCTGCTGCTTTCTGTTTTTGACTGGTCAGGCTTTTGTGTGTTTTTACAAATAGCTACAGAACAACCACAATAGCTCTGTTAGCTGCAGAATTTGAGCACTGAAATCACATTTGTGCATTTAAAATATGCTCTCTCAAGTAAGCTTGTGTAATTATTATCTAACCTTAAAATAACCCCCAAAATGAAAGTTCTGCCAGTATTTACTCACCTGCATCATGTCTGTCTAAACCTGTGCTTTTATTTTTTTCTGTGGAATACAGAAGGTGATGTTTTAATGAATCTTTAAGAAGCTAGTAGTGACCTTGGCTGTCAAGGACCACAAAAGCACTATAAAATGCACTTATTAGAACAAATCAAACTGTATTTAATTATTCACTGATAATATTTCCCACTACAAAAATGAGTACAACTTTGGAATTACGAGGGTGAGAACATGAAGTGTATAGGTGTTTTTCCTTTAGTGACACTATACAGGCTATGTCTACACTAATCCAGATACATCTGAAACTGAGAAAACCATCCACACTGAGACAGCTTTTTTGTCCTGCGATAATGGAGCTTTTGAATACGCTCTCCCAATAGATCAATTTCAAAAGCCTTTTCTGCGTCATTGTGTGGACTGTGAAAACAGGTATTTAAAAATGATATGTCATCAGTCATATGATGCATATTATGTCGATAGATATGTTTATACAGGTATGTGCCTGCTATGTGCTATTCACTTTCACAGTGTTGCCAAAGATACATGTTATTTTGTACAATCTTCATTTTAAATTCCTGCCAAGATGACAGAAAATTTACTTGAAATTGTTGTGGCAAAACATGAAGGCGATTGCATTTTAGACCATACACAGAGTGGCGATTGAGTGCGACGTAATAGTGTTGTCAAAAGTACCGACTTCGGTACCAAGTCGGTACTGAAATTTTAAAAATATGACCATACCTGCATTTCCCCCCAGCATTTCGTCTTAAACACCTCTGATTGGCCATTGTGTTCATGCGCTCAACAGACATGTCTGTGATTTAGCTACAATGATCAACGCTTCAAAAACATGTTGTAAATAGACATCTTTGACGCTCTTCACCAAGTGCTTACACAGATACACACGGGAGCGTTTGAAAGCAGTGGATATATTAGATCTGCTGATAGACGGCTGCTTTTGACAACCCTACAACCTAAACGTATCAGCAAGTGGTGAGAAATTTTTGCTAATGAAGAGGAATAGTGTGAGAACTTTGTCTGGTCTTCCAGTATCATTTCAGTGAGCTTTTTTTTTTAATGTTTTTTGCATGCGCAGCAAGATGATTTAAGCATCTTTCAACATTTGAGTGTGGAATGAAAACACCATTTTCAAATGTATCCAGAGATTAATGTAGACACAGCCTCAGATCTTCACAGTTGAGGTGCACAGATTGCTGAGAGCTGGTAATCTAGGATACCTGGAGTTCAGTCAGGTGAGACTCTGCCAGGTCATTATGTCTGCTTGCCAAGACTGCTGTCGCTGCCAATGTGCCAGAGGAGCTATAGACATAAACGCACTCTGAACGTAGTCGTGGGAAAGAGTAGGTCAGGAAACAATTTGTTTGAACCTTTGACCCCAGCATTTAGTATGTCATTCCAGTGCTTTCCGATGTTTATTGGCATGTGTGAGTAATGTTTCGCTTAGAGAACCAGTTTGTGCTCTCATTGCCACTGACCCATTTTCAACACAATAAATGCTGATCATAAATTGATAACTCTCTGTTTTTCTGCTTTTCTTAGGGTGGTAAAAAAGTTTTGTAATCTATGTCTTGTTATAGTTCCTGTATGGGGAATACATTTCTTAGATGTTTTAAATGTTTGATAGTTGCTTCTGACCCTTTTCTCCAACATTAGAGCTGGAGTTTTATACAGATTATGTTCTGTCATCCCTGCTCTGATTAGAACAAAACTCTTAAAAACGTTTCACAGTATCCTGCTTAAACACAAGCTCTTGGCTATGTTTGGTTGCAGGGTGAATATCTGCAGACAATCGGTGCTTTGTAGCATGTAAAGCTTGGTCTTGGCTCTCTCTTCGGCCCCTGGCGCTCTCTGAAAGACCAGCAGCTGGGTGCAAATGTCCGTCTATATCATACAACAAAGATTAATTTATTTTTGAGATCAATGTTATCATAACCAAGGGTGCGTAGCTTATTTTTCTGCTGGAATCGGCTAATTGGACCATCTCAACTTGGGTTACGACCAATTTTTTTTTTCTCACAGCCAATATTTATGGAGCACGACTCACACAAACAAGTTCTGTGCTCCTTGGCTCGGAACCGGAGTTTGAACAAACTGGCGGAACGTCCTGTGATCTTCTTAACCAAACCCCTGCATGATGGAGGTCCAAATATAGCTGTACTCTGAAGCTTTTCTTTGTCTGGCATAGCTTTGGTGGCCTCATCAGAAGCAATTAGCCCAGGTTGAAATCCATGTTGAATATTTGTGGTGCCACTAGTCTCCAAACAGGGCAACTTTATGGTCCCATATCATGAAACATTGGGCCTGAACCATGCATAGTTGTTTCTTTATTTTAAGACTAACATAGGCATCATTTTAGCCTGGGAATTTTCAATAGTCATTTGTCACATGATGTGTGAGGCATCAATGCCAAGTTTACAGGATAAGTGGGGAATGTTCTCCTTTGATGTTTTTAAACCCTCTTACTCACTTCCTTTAGAGGAATAATTTTAGTCACTCTCATGTTATATCAAACCTGTCATGTTTCCATGGAACACAAATGGAGATTTTTTTTTTTTTTTTTTTTGAGGAATCTTCACAATTTAGAAAATTCTATTTATTCATTCTTTTTAACACTGTTTTACTCTGAACTTTCCCCCTGATGCTCTCTGGATCCCAGTTTGAGAAACTAACATAAAACGCTCATCCTGTACCACTACATTTATCTACTGTTTTCAGAGGATTTTTTTTATGATTATAGGAGCTACTTGGGAGAATGTGTCATAAATTCTGCAAAAAATCATATTATAGCTCTGTTACATAACCTGAAGAATGAAGAGGCACTTCAAAACTAGCCACCTCAGGATGCCACCCCTCCACATATTTCTTTAATAATTCATAAACTCAAGACCTAAGCATTTGGAATTAATTGTTTGCAGCACTTGAATGGAAACTGAATTCAGGTTTTTCACAGGCAAGCTCGATGGGAATTGGCTCGAAACTGTGTATTAAGGGTAACGGAGTTCATTGTTCACAGACAGCTTCTTTCACATTTACAGGGCCCCTTAGTCCCCTGACAAATCACACAAGCCTGTTTACAGAAAGAGAGAGAAAACACAGGGAACCAGACTGGTCGTTTCGTCGTCTCCCACCTTTTGTTGGATGACGTGCGTTGCGTTTTTTATGGCCTGTGGAAATGTTTCTAAATCCGTGAGACTGTTGCTTGGAATGGATAGAATGCCCTGTGGAAATGTACATTTATTCACTTAAATTGATACAGTAGGGACAGTTTTACAGTTTCTTCACACGGGACACCATGCTGAACAAAAACAACTTGAGATTGTTTCTTGTTCTGAACGAGTGAATTGTGGATTTGCATAGGAGAGAAGCAGTTTCCAGGGTAATCCAATGCAATGTATGCTGTGCTGAAATAGACAGCTCAAGTGTCTTTTGTTTTTATCTAGTTATGCAAGTCAGGTAGCAACTCATTAATCTGTGTGCTTTAACCTGACTGAAAATCTTGGCTCCATGACAAGCTTGGATTTAACTCGCACACTATTAAACATTTTGGACAAACATGGCATGATGGAAGTCCAGAATCAGAGACTCAGAGTAGCTTTATTATCATTTTTAGCTTTACACAGCCTGTACACACACACACACACACACACACACACACACAAAAAAACAGCGTTCCTCCAGGACCATGGTGAAGAAACACTGGACACAGGACTACAAAACTAAACTGTATATAATTAAATTATATAAAATAGACTAAACAAAAGAGTTAAATAAGAGCTAAAAAATAAGAACTAAAATAGAAATTGAACATTTATACGCAAATTACATAAGACTACATAGGGCTGGGCGATATATCGCATGCGATTCTCACGCGCATTTCGTCAGTAAAGCCGGTTCCCTGATTACCGCTAAATCGCCATCACCTGCTTTCAAATGGTGCGCCATTTAACAGACAGAGCCGTAGTTCACTGATAAGCCACGCAATATCACGTTCATATCGCAGATGAATCGCCTTCGATAATGAACGCGATATTTGCGTGGCTTATCAGTGAACTACGGCTCTGTCTGTTAAATGGCGCACCATTTGAAAGCAGGTGATGGCGATTTAGCAGTAATCAGGGAACCGGCTTTACTGACGAAATGCGCGTGAGAATCGCATGCGATATATCGCCCAGCCCTAAGACTACATACAGTGCACGTGTGCATACCAGAATAGACGGTGCGAACAGCATGAGACGGTACATATTTTACATAGAACAGTGCACAGTAATAAGAGACAAAGTAATAAAAGAGGTTAATCATTAAAATGAGGTAGCCTATATGAGCAACTCTGGTAGTTAAATCCCTGCCCTGATAGATTATTCGAGGTAAACAAGAAGGCTTGCTGTGAGCTTTAGGAGAATGTATATCCTGGGCTTAATATATACATAATAGATTATTTTGGTTTTGTTGATATCGATCTACATGCTTTTCATGGTTAAATAGCATTCTATCATCCTGTCATTCATGTTATATGATAAGACTCAAACAAAGCAAAATGTTTCACATGACTGACAGTGCAATTAACCAAGCACATTCTGTATCTTTAAGAGACTGTCCCACAACCCAGTGATCTCCTCTGTAGGCAGTGTTTAAGCACACTCACATAGATATTTTAAGTTGCATCGCATGTATCTTTTGTGTAGAATCCAGTCCCACAATGTATTGTAACAAGCTCAGTTAAAAAAAAAAAAAAATCTAAGATGGCAGATGAAGCAAGAGTAAGAGTTCATTCAGTATTGAAAAGTGTGGAAGATCATTCAATTCAAGTCAAAATGGAGTGTAATCCGAAATGTATGTGTGCTATTTATTTTATGCTTGGAGTATAATATTATTAGCTAATGGCAGTCTCCGGTGATTTGTGTGACATGAAATTAGCTAAAATATTTGATTAACAAATGTATATGGCTTGAAATTTGTAGAACTTTGTCAAAGGTCACTGGCAAAGTGACATTTCAATTCTGTGGAAAGATTAGTTCTGTGCATGCAAATTCTGGGAGGATCTGCTTATTTATAGTTCGGATGCAGGTAGTAGAGAGCAAGCATCTCGCTAGGTGTTGGAACAAAGCCATTGTATTAAGCTGGAGGGCTGTATGTTTGCGTTTTTAGCTGTGGTATGTGTGCTTTTATCTGTCTAATCGGGGTCATTACAGTACAGGAAGACAGACAGACGTTTGGGGGATGGGGGGGTCTTAATTCTTAGGCTTGCACATGATAGCACTCATGCTCTTTGTGAAATGTCTTTGTCTCCTAGACCCTCCAGAAGTTTCTAAATCATAATGATGCACTCAAACATGGCTGCTAATGATTTCCAAATGATCTCCCCCTGCGACACTACAGCCCTGCACTGTAACTGAAAAATGAACCCCACTATTTTTTTACATTGACACGTCAAGTTCCATTGAAATACTACAGCTGTATGTATGTAGCTTAATTGCTTTATATTCCTGGAATGGAATAATGTTCCCTGATAACTGTAAACTATTGATGGGATCTTTTTCCTCCTCATCTCTTCCGTTTTGCATTGGAAAATATATTAGAAAACATATCAGTTGTTTTTTTTGTTGTTGTTGTTTTTTGGATAAAGGAACACATATCAGGACTTATTTTTGCATTACATTTATCAAGAGTAAAGACATTTATTGTGTCACAATTTGTAATTCAGACAAATGCTGTTCTTTTGAACTTTCTATTCAGCAAAGAATCCTAGAAAAAAATATATATCACAATTTCCACAAAACTACTAAGCAGAACAACTGAATGAACAAAAGTGTTCATAAGTTCTGTTAATAATAAATGTTTCTTCAGCACTAATTCAGCATATTAGAATGATTTCTGAAGGATCATGTGACACTGAAGACTGGGTCTGTATTTTTGCATCCCTTGATTTTTAAGAATTTAACTGAGATTTAAGCTCTATTTGCCTGTTTTAATGAATTAGAATCAAGCTGGCAGTATTTTTTATTTTTTAGGTTAGGGTCAAGGAAGGTGCCATTTTCCAGTCTTTTTTTTAGCTTAGTCAGATATGTGTTAAGGCGGTCACTTTGTATTCACCTCAAAGTTTTGCATATTATGTTTGGACACAGATTAAAATGAGTCAGGCAGGAGGCCTGAATATCCTGGAGTGCTCTTACTTTGCTAGCAGCATGCAGCTGAAACTGTCCAATGCTGAGAAACAGGTATGCATGCTGACATGTTAAAACATGACTACAGAAATGCATATCCCTTTGAAAACTTCTCTGCAATGCAGGTAGAGTTTATTTGACAGGTGCTAACACTGTATGTTTGAAGGGGGGTGGGTAAATATTGCCCTCTCTTTTGTCCCTCAAATCTAGTGTAAAGAGTTAAGAAGCGGCAAAACAAATCCTGTTTCAGACATCGGTGTGACCTTGGTGGTTTGGCACCATTTCATGACAAACCCAGACCTCCATGTGAAGCCCCTCACAGTCTGGTGGATCCATTCTGCTGGCTTCAACCTGGTGATTGCGGTCTAACTGTGCGGTGTTGGTGGTGTTATGTGGCCTGTTATATCCTGTTCTTCTTCAGGGGAATTTATTCAGGTATAGCCTATTCAATTACTGTTGCCATTTAAGTTTACTTATGGTTGACGTTAAAATTAGTTCCGGCTGTGGTGGTGTGATTTAAGATTGTCTGACGAAGTGTATTTTCTGTTTGGCTGCTAAAACATTTTTGAGTTTTAAAATACTATGCAGGCAGGGACAGCTATAAGTAAACCATTTGTACATTGACTTCCCGGAGGGGTGTATACACTGTGATGCTTTCAAAACAAAGCTCTTTGTTTGTTTGAACCATCCAACATTTACAGTTATGCATTTGGCAGACGCTTTTATCTAAAGCGACTTGCGTTGCATTCAAGGTATACAAATTTTTAACAGCATTCATGGGAATCGAAACCATGACATCGGTGTTGCTAGCGCAATGCTCTACTGTTTGAGCTTCTGCCTGAGCCGGTGGTATGCATTTTGGGACTACCTTTTGATCTGAACAATGGAAGATGGGGGCGGGCGGGATATGTGGGTGTTAGTGTTTGGGAAGCTTGTTTGGCGCTAACGTCGCAGAAATGACACACTGCACCTTTGAACAGAGATAAAGTGATAGTGGTGTTCTTAATCATTAAACTTTACTGGAAAAGTTTTCCTCGTTGTCCATTTATGTGTCCTTATCCTCATTTTCATTGAAGGAAGGAAGCATTTCCTTGCCTCACCCAATGTGCTGGAGGTTTAAGTGATTGCGGATGTTTGAAGCTCTGTTTTTCCCGGTGCTCACGGAAGAGGATCTGTAACAGCAGCCTTTAAAATTAAGTTAAGCTCGTATGAGTTGGCTGCTCTGTGTGGTGGTTATAACATGCCATGGCTGACACATCTTTGTGGGATGTAGGGTGTGAAGTGCCGTCTCCAAACACACTTCTTTAGCACGTCCAATGTAGTGCATTCAGTTCCAAACCACATGCAAACTTTAGAACCATGGAAATGCATGCATACTGGAAAGTTCTATCATTCTACAGAAAGTGCTGCAAACTTGTGTAAGCAATTCCATATTTCATAAATGAAAATGATTTAAACATTAATGGATATGTATTTGACTGCTATTTCTACTGCTCCCAAATACATTTTTTTCATTGGTCAGAAAAATTGACCAATGACATGCCATTGGTTGAGCCCATGTTGCTATGCTGAGCTGATTGAAATGCTCAAAAAGGTAAAGTTTTCATGGCACCACAGCATTTATACTTTTTGGGGAGATGAATCTACAGTATGTTACTTTCTGGAGGAAAAATTAATTATTTTATTTGGCAAGGATGCATTAAATTGGGTCAAAGTGACGGTAAAGACATTTATAATGGTACAAAAGACGAGGCACAACTGTTGATATTATAATAAGAAATGTTTCTTGAGCACCAAATAAGCATATTAGAATGATTTCTGAAGGTTATGAAATACTGCTTTGCTCTCTTACATTTTTAAATCTATAAAAATATAAAAATAGTTAGAAATGGTTATTTTAATTTGTAATCATATTTCACAGTATTACAGTTTTTTTACTGGATTTTTATCTTTCTGTGCATATAAAACTGGGATAGATAGCATGGGAAGAATGCACACATCACCTTTTAAAGATTAATAAAACAAATTAATAGAAATTGTACTACAATAAAAACATTTTGTTTAGATGTAATTTTTTTGACAATATAAGTACAAAACATTGAAAATGTTGTTTATTTTTATTGATTATTTATTTGTTATATGTTATAAAAAAATTGTTTTCATTTCATCCTTAATGTCAGAGTCAGTGGTGTTGCACAAATATCACGTTGGGCTTGTTACGGTTAGCACAGAATCACGTATTGTCAATGTTTTTTCTCTAGAGCTGTTTAGCTATAGAGAGATGATTCTGCTGTTGTTCACTGCTCAGTGGGCAGTTTTGAAGCAAGACAGAAAATAAAGTGTCCCTCGGTGGAAAGGATAATCAGTGTCAGAACATGCTGTAATGGTCTTAAAAGTGTGTGTCAGCCTTTAGTCACAAGGCAGTGAACCAACTCCCTTTTTACACACACACCCGTGTCTCCTCAGACTGGCATGCCTTTAAAAGCCTTTAATCTTGAACACCAGACCTTAACAAAGTTTCTCCTCGGGGTACAGTGGGATGTGACCATGTTAGAAGGGTTGTAGGTGGTTTGGGCACATTTTAGCAAGTCTTCAGAAGCAGCAAGATGAAAGAGACCGTCTGAGGCGCTGACAGCTACATGAAGAGTGTGAATCGAAAGTGTAGAGAAATATGAGATATGACAGGCATCTAGAAAATTATTTGTAGACTGAGTGTTTCCTACAGGAATTTCATCCTTGTTCACTTCCACCACTTCAACATGATGACGTCCTAATTTTCTGCATTCCGTGTCAGGTGCTTACAGACGCTTCTGGCTGAAATTACAGCTTGGATAGACGTGCATTACATGAAGTTTTTATTATTATTATTTTTTTTTTTTTATTGGGACTGATTCTTGGCAATTTCCTTTAGGGAAACAGATCGAAACAACATGTGACTCTGACAAACAGAGAGCACTCTGTGGAGGACCTTTGACTCGTTGTGGAAAAATATGAGTGTGCCCTTTAAAAAAACTACAGTCATTTTATCTACTGCTTAATAATGACTGATAAAATTAAGGTATAATACTAAATGTCCCTTGGACAAACAGAAGTTACAACAAACACAGGTGATGATTTTGTCATTCTCAAATATGATATTAGATTTATTGTCACAATATTCTTAGGAAATGACTGGAGATGGTTCAGAATGTCAATCAAATCTGGGTTTATTTTTTCTTTTTAGTGAGGGCAACTTACAGAAGTGTAGTTTTGCACAACCTTAGAATTGACTCTGTCTAGGTGAGAAGGTCTCTTGAATTAAAAGCTGTGGTTACAGTGGTGATTGACTGTCAAGCGCAGGACCAGAAGTCTCTGTCTTCACTGTTTCTGCAAAAACTGTCCACTAATTTTCTGTCAGCATGACTTCTGTAAAGCTCCAGGCAAGTTTCCAATACTTAAATGTTTTTAAATGTGCTGCAGATTTAATCTACATTAAGAAGAGCTACTAACCCATAGCACGGCAGTCTTGCCTTCCTCAGTAGCTCCAAAATCTTGATTTAAGTGGTATTTTTAAGTAATGCACTCTTTTTTTCCTTCTCATTCTTCTTGTGCACTTCCAGTACTTTGAAAAGGTCTTGAGTGTCTTGTATCGTGAACACTGCAGGGGAGATTGATTGATTTTGATTTAGTGAATATCACACAAAACTGTATGATGACAATTTTTTTTTTGTTTTGTGGAGTGAACTATTGCTATACATGGTTCTCATGCTATGACAGGTTCTTTTTTTGAAACTTGAGCCATGTTTGTTCTAGTGGTCTTGTTTTTTATGTATTTATTTTTGGGAAAGGGGTGAGTACTGAATACAAAATCATAATTAGTACACAAATTTCCTGTTGTTATCGCAAAGCCCCCTCTTGTACCCTGCATCTTTTGCTCAAGCTATTGTTTATGTAACAAACAAACAAAAAAAACCCTCAGTATATTTCACTGCCCAGTGCTGAGGCCCTAATCACAGATCAGTTTTCTTGCAAATCTCTGATCCTAGATTTTTCTTTGAGTGTAGTTAACTAAGGGCTACGTTTGTTCACACTGCAGGCAAAAGTGGCCCAAATCCTTTTTTTTTCCCCCTCCTCATATATGACTCAGATCTGATTTTTTTTTTTTTTTTTTTTTTTTGTATAACCATGTGAAGTACACAAACCACATGGAATCTGATCTTTTTGATTGTGATTTGGGTCACGTCCTACTTCATACAGTTCTGATATTTTGCAGTGCGACCTCAGCCTGAACAGTCATATCAGAATTCATGTGACTTTTACATCACTCTATATTGACATTCGTCACAATTTTGCTCTGATGGGATGGAAGTCATTTCAAAGATGATACATACTGGTAGTTTTTTTTTATTTGGAAGATGGCGGCGAAGTTAGTCAGTGGAGGGACGGTGAGCTGTTATACTCATAATTATTACGGTTACAGCTCTATACAAGCAAAACTTAAGGAAAAACTGAGGAAAAAAACATTGCTCTCTTTTTCCTCATCCTCGTCTGCATCCTCCTTTTTGCTGGTGCACAAATTCGCTTGCTTCTGTGGCACATAACCTTATAAATAAACCTGTAAATGCTGACTTCAGTAACCTCTGTGTTTACTTCCGTATAACAGCATGCTGCATGCTGTCTTTGTTATCGTTCTTTTGCACATTATATAATAATTTTATTGTTTATTGATGACTTAAGGAAGTTATTATAACGAGTCTCCGTTTGTTTTAGTTTTACAAATTAAAGTTTATTCATGCATACTATTTAAAAAGAGTATAGTATACAAAATGATGCAATCACAAAGTCTTATTCAATTAAGTTTAACTATTCTTCCTTCAGTGAAGACACTCCCTGTGCCACCGAGAGATGTCTTGTGCATGTGGTGTCCTCTGGGCTGGTTTAACCTAGACTCACCCAGGCATTCATGAAGAGTGCTAGTGAAGATTTTTGAAAGTTTTTTTTTCACCTCCCACACTGACAGCTAGTTTCAGCACTGCTTATTGTTATGTTGACTGGCGCTGCGGTGATAATTGTGGCCTAATCGTTTGCTGCATTTCTTTTGTGTATGGAACTCATTTTTTAAAATTTTTTATTTAACATATTTTACATTTATATGCTTGTTTGTTGTTGTATTCATCTGTGTAATTGAACACATGCATACGTAATCTGTCTGAGCAATGCCCTTCTCTGTAGTTTTCTTTAGGGAGACAGGAAATGTCACTCTCTGGCTTGGCCTCAGCGATGACCTCACCGACTCGGGCCCAGATGGTGTACAGGTCATCCACGCTCTGCTATTGGCTACTTTTTTGTTGCCAATGAAATTGGTCTGAAAAATATAGTCTCACCAGTTTTCCTTCTGTTGCAACAGTCCTTCTGTACGCCAACTATTACTCATTTTACTGCAGTAATGTTCTATTTCTGTATTACCATACTTGCTCCTTTCTAATCTGGAAAGGGCATTTAATGGCCTCCAGGTCAGCTATGTCATTTGATTAGTGACTATAATTAGTTTTCTGTGAGTAAATCTGATTTATGGGCTTACAGGAGACATCCTGTATCTCTTTAAAATGAATAATCCAGTACTCACAGTCTCCTCAAAGCAGCCTTTTGCTAATTTTAAAAATGCTTTTACTATAAGACCTAATGATCTTTACAGTCCTGAATTTTGAAATGAAATCAAAATGAGAGTTTTGTGGCTTTGTTCAGTGTGTGTTAATTTTATTTATATGCTACTGTACTCCTAAATGTTGACCAACGTTTTAGCAGATATGTGCATTTACAGTCTTTCTCTACTAGGAAAGCTGATCACAAATATTGATTACTCAAACTGCACTAAAAAAGATGTTTGTCCAATCAAATGCTAGAATGAGGATTGAACTATATGGTTTGTGGTGTAACTAAAATCTATTGTCTCTTTTAGTGATGCACTGAAATTCTGACAACCTGAAAATAACATTTTGGTTTCCAGTGTCTATTTTGCGCACAAAATGTATATAAGCTATAACAGGATTTGCCATTAACTAGGGGTGTGACGAGACACGAGATTGAGATCCCGAGAACGAGAATGAGATGAGATGAGATTTTTACACAGCATTTTTAAGAAATCCTCAATGACAAAATACATGATTAGAAAAATATTATGCAGGTACATTTAAAATGTTTTAAAGGGGGGGTATCACACACAGTTTCTGCCCATCTCATGTTGATCTTGAGTACCTATAGAGTAGTAGTGCATCCTTCATATCTTCAAAAAGTCTTTAGTTTTATCATATTTATAATAGATACACGAGCTGTACCGAGTCTTTCCGAAAACAGCAGAGCGCCTGGAGGCGTGCCGTGTGAGCGGAACTAAAGAGTGACAAGCACGTGCAGCTTTTGCGTAGTGATCGTCTGCAAGCTATCAATGGTCAGCTAAATAAATAAATGTATTTAAACACAAAATACACCATCGCATTATCCCTGGCTAACAGTTGAATCACTATAATGAATATAGCGTATAGTTAATGATGAATAGTGAATGTATGAATTCACTACATTTGTGTTTATATGCACTTAGGTGCCTATTGCCAACAAAAAAGACATTTGATGCAGTTTTACTCACCACCTGCGGTTCCGACTCATGACCGGGATCATTATCACTGTGACCGCTCCATCTTTCAGTTTCAATTCAAACGATCTGTAAATCCAACATAGAACTAGGCCTTGTTTATAAAACCATAAGCGCCGATCCTGAGGGCTTGAGCAGCCACGGAAAAAGATATTCTCAATTCATTTTAACCAATAAAAAAGTGATTGCAACTATCAGTTTCTGTGGTTATTTTGATAAATTTCGAGAGCGCATCAATGTAATGCGTGAGCTCAAAACTCTCAGCTCCACTTAAAGGGTTAGTTGATTGATTCATAATGCTCCGATGCTTCATGTTTTGAAATCGGCCATCACTAAATAAGTCAGTATTTTGTTTTTTTTTTGGCGCACCAAAAATATTTATAATAATATTGAACCACTGTACTCACATGAATCGATTTAAATGTTTTTAGTACCTTTATCTTGAGAGAGGAAGTGTCATTGCTCCCTATGGAGGCTTCACGGAGCCATCGGATTTCAACTAAAATATCTTAATTTGTGTTCCGAAGATTAACAAAGGTCTTACATTGTCTTACTATGACAGAATTTTAATTTTTAGGTGAACTAACCCTTTAATACTGGGTTCTTTGGGAAGAAAGGTTATCTTTCCCTCACAACCAAAAACACACTTCTTTGGTGACATTGATTTCATGAAGTCCTGTGACCTGTGCGGCGCAGCCGACGACTTCTGTAAAGCCGAATGCGCGTTGCATTCATGCGTCCAACTCGTGTTTTGAAACTTTGGCCATGTTTAGCATGAGAATCCAACTCTTTAACGGTGTAAATTTGTCAGAATACATGAAATAGCATTATAACCCCCCTGTAACTAATCATCTTGTAATGAATGTCATTTCAGTTCTAATTTCTGAGTATGAATTATCATATGCAGTAAAAGACAACAATACTCAAGCACTGTAAAAGGTTTTGCCACAAACTCAACTGACTGGCTTCTGTCCTGTATGATTTCATATGAGAACTTTTGACCTCCTAACTGAACACTTCCCACAAATTGATCATAGAAATAAAAACAGAATAAATAAAAATGAATAACAGTTTTCTCTTAGTCTTATTAAGTGCAAACAATAAGTTCAACCATAATCAAAGTACTCTCTCAATATTCAAAGTGCAAAACAGAGACCAGAGCTATACAACTACACAGCCCAGGCTAAGATAGCGGTCATATTTGGAGATATTTGCATGCATCAGGGAGCTGCTTTCAAAATGTGCGGTAATGAAATCGTGTTTGAATGCGCGCTCGCGTCTTACTTTCGATGTCACGATTGCACGTACTCTGTGAATAGGAAGCGGCGGTGAGCGCGCATTATATAAGATTAGACGTTTGTCAGACGCTTAGGCTCTGTTGTGCAATGAATCCTCCGCCATGGTCTTGTCAGTCATCTCGTCACTTACTCTCATCACGTGATCAGTGAACTCTGATTCCTGCTGCAAAACGTACGACTAGTGTTGGACGAGCTGGATGGGATTGAAGCGACCATTATCCAACTGAATTGAATGGTTTTTATTTCTCTAAAAAGCAGAACAACAGTGGAGGCATAATCTATCCTAATTTCACCCTCACACTCCGTCATGGCACATTTTAATCTTGCAAGATCTTGTGGCACGAGATCTCGTCACACCCCTACTATTAGCCAATGTGAATACGTGATTTTTAGTTTGTTTTCAGCTAAATAAAAACTATAATTTCAGATTCAGTGTTTCGGTAAAATGTGCATCACTAGTCCCTTTTTTCAATAGACAATCCTTTCGATATACCCCTCTCAAACTCCCTTTTACAAAAGGAACTGCGTACAGCTGCACTCATCAAGCCACTTCATGGGGTATTTATGCTCTGACACATCTGGTCTGTAAAATTATCTTATTCAGTAATCAAACAATGATGTCCAGTTTGTTCTGTACATATGGGTTAGAGGTTAAGTTGAGAGTTTCCTTTTTATGAGTAAAATTGACACGTGGCTACCCCCTGACTCAACGGATGGCTAGTTTATCAGATGTTACAGACAGTCTTTTGTTCTTGGAGTAAGTTTTCTGGGGATATGAACTGTCCAAGTTCCCCTTGCACCACAAAACAACAATTGTTCGCACCCTCAGTGGTCCTCAAGTTAATGACCCCAGTAATGTGTAGCTTTACAAACATGCCTTGTGACCTAATAATGATTCAGGCACTAACCCATTTCCTCTACGAAGGTTGCCCTTTCGTTCATAAGGCATTCAGTGATGTGTCATACAAAGAATTTCTGTTTTTATTTCGTTCATTCTTTTGTTATAAATCATGGTTTTGAAAATGGAACAGGTTGTCAGTTCATTGACGTGAACGAGAATGGAAAAAGATTTGTTGATGACTGTTGCTACTAAAGTGCCTCTCCGTGTGCCCCTCCTGCTCTTCTGTAAACGGCACTGTTTGGCTGATGAGTCACGCTTATCTGTGGTTTTAGTTTGACATTAAATTGCAAGTTTAACTTTCGTGTTTAGAGTTGGGTATGACTTGCATGTGATTGCCGGGTGCGTCTTGTGAGCCTTCGCTGTGATATGCTATACAGTGGTCTCTTTTTCTCCCTTTCTCACAATCTCCCTCGCTTTCATGGACCAATGCCACTGACAGGAACTTGGACTGTAAGATCATAAAGTAATAGTTTATGTAACGACCTCTCCTGAGGCCTTTTCCATATGGTTTCCTGTTCCGGCTCCTCCGCAGTCAGACTGATCACTTTCAGTCTTAACCCCATGATTCATTGGCCAGTTCTCCCAAACATTTAAAGGACAAAGAATCTTCACTGAGATCATGTCATTGAAGCTGTATTCTACTAAGACCACCAGCCATTGGCTTCTGAGTGTTTATTGGGAACAGTGTTGGGGAAGCTAGTTTAAAACTGTGGATTGTAAAGTGACTTATTTTATTTTTATTTTAGGCTTGATCTTTTGCATTACAGCTACTTCTATTTGATGTTGATTTTGTAAGACACAATCATTCACATTTACAATTCAAATTGATTAAAATTAAGTGTTTAATGGGCATTTTTTTTTTTTTTTTGTTAGAAAAAATGTGTCCTAAACAGTGTTGGGTGTAACGCGTTACAAATAACGTGAGTTATGTAATCAGATTACTTTTTTCAAGTTACTAGTGAAGTATTGCATTACTTTTAAATTTACAACAAAATATGAGTTACATTTTCAAATAAGTAACGCAAATTACTTTGTTTTCCAATTCATTGACTCACAGCTGTCCTGTCCCCATGTTGAGAAAAATCTGGGAATAATTTACCTATTTACTACTTCTGCTGCTGCTTCTGTATTCCAGAATGGCAGCAGAGCTAAAAAGGGTTGTTTGTTTGAACTGCACCCTCTACTGTACAGGTGTGAATTTGCATTTCCTTCAGCCTGAGGCTTTTCTTTTGGTGTGAAAGGGCCTTTATTTTTGACAAAAATAGAACTTTTTTGTAAAAACAAACAACCCACCCCAGATGAGAAAAAGTAACACAAAAAATAACATTACTTTCCATAAAAGTAACTAAGTAATGCAGTTAGTTACTTTTTTTAGGGAGTAATGGAAAATTGTAATGCACTATTTTTAAAAGTAACTTTCCCCAACATTGGTCCTGAGGATCAAATTTTAAGACGCACATATTTCCCCTTAAATTCTGATGCGGATCTAAATGCTACTGAAATGTTTTAGATAAGTTAGTAATAATGCTTTGTGTTACTCTCCAACACTATATAAAAAAAAAACTGTTTGCATCAGGGACTTTGGATATATCCTGTAGTGTTCTGACGGATGATTTACAGAAGCAGGCCATTGGGACGAAGATCCTGGTTTGTAGTTGTAAAGGCTGAAAGTGATCTTCCAGTCTCCCTTTGTCTTTCTCTTCCTCCTCCCCCTTGCATCTTCCCCTCATGTGATCCTTTCGTTGGGCAGACAGACTCAAATTTCTGCCACCACAGGTCTACTGTCATTTTCTAGCCAGTCAGCTTTTGCCCCTGTACAATACCTACGGATAAGCTAACCACAGCTATAAATGTTTCACTGCTGCTGGCAACTTAATACAAGGCAATGTTTTCGCCTTTTTACTTTGATTCTCCTTTTTTGGCAGCATCAAAAGAAGTGCCATGTGGAGGCTGAATTAGGCCTGTCCCTTGTGCTGCTAGAGAGGAAGGATGAAAGAGAGAGGAAGAGGTGGTGCCCTTGGGCACTTCATTAAGCACAGCAGGTTGTACTGAGGATGTGGTGAGATTTCAGAGCCCCCTTCCCCCCCATCCTACATTCAGAAGGGAATTTTGGAAGCGCCTTGAGATGAACTATTTGAATGCTAATGTATGGATTAGCCAAAACAATGGAAAGCTTTTTAAGAAGGCATGAATTTTAACGATCCCAATCACACCCTAAAATTCAGGCTGAAAGTACTGTAATTGGTGGGTGGTATGGCTCATGGTATGAGTAATATTTATATCACGGTAACCATATAAATGACAACATTTTGCTGGAAATTCAACCCTAAATGTTTTGTTGATCACATTTATTGTTTATGTATATTATTATAATTGTTTATATTATTATTATTTTATTCTGATGTTCTAATTT
This sequence comes from Megalobrama amblycephala, assembly GCF_018812025.1. Lineage (NCBI taxonomy): Eukaryota > Metazoa > Chordata > Actinopteri > Cypriniformes > Xenocyprididae > Megalobrama > Megalobrama amblycephala. Next base: position 10,108,844 of record NC_063055.1, read on the forward strand.
AAACTTTCAAACTAGGTAAACCCCCAAAGGAAGTACTTTGCATCTCTTTTGTATTCCATGTATAATTCATGAACTTAAGATGAAGTGCAGTGGCTCTTTTTGGGGTGTCTCAGCTAGATTTTGGATGAATTATAAGAAGTGATATTAAGCTATGCCTGGGGCTTGTACTCTATGATTCAAGTAATAAAGACAGGGTGGCATTTCTGCATTTCCCCGGCCTCCCCAACAGATCGTGGGTGGGTGTGTGTGTGTTTTGCATTCTCATTCCATGTGTGGCTAAGATTTTATCTGACAATTTGAATCTTTCAGGCATACATGGGAAGATCCAACAATAATATCAAAGCACCATCAAGGAACAATTTGCATCCATGAATTCCTTTATGTTCTCAATCCCAGCCTTATTCAATATATCCATTGCTATGATCATTGTAGCACATGTACGGCTCCACCATGCTGGAACTCTGTGTGATTTTCATATTATTGTTCATGTACTGACCTCACTTCCTGTCATTATTTGAGCGCAGGATGTTTGCCTTCTAGGAGATGCCTCTCCTGAGACGTCCATTGTTCTTTAAGACCCCCAGATTTGTTTGTTTGTGTGGTCTGTGATTTTGTTCCATTTTTAGGGAGTTTCTAAAACTTTTGTGTTTTGCATGCAATCTGAGTTAAGCCTGTATTTGGATGGTGCAGAGTTGGAAATGAAAGAGAGCAGATCAGTTAAACAAGTAAGGGTGCTCCGATCAGAAATTTTGGGGCCCATTACTGGAAGCGGTATCAGCCGTAAGCCGTCCAATCGCCTATACCGATCACTGAAATAAATAACACTACATGATAAATAGAAGGCTTCAAATAAATTCTGTGGGTCTGTGTTCAAGCGAATAGGCTACTCACCAAACCGAGCATGTTTTTGACATTTTTGACACATTTCTATGTGTATTTGACCATTTAGGTGTGAACCAGAATTCCAAATTCAAATTTAACTCGGTCTTGGAGCGTGTGCACAAGTCTCTTGAGGAGCAATATCTCTTTTGTGGCTTAATGCAGTTTTAATAACTTTTTTTTTTTTTTTTTTTAATTAAGCATGTCTTGCAGTTTAGCAACACTCACTGATTTAGCTGATTTGGGCTTTTAGGGAGGAACGAAAACACACTGCTGTGAAGAAAATAAAATCGCACAGCCCTAGTTTCTTGCTGTCATTGCAGTGTCTCTGCAATGATACTGCAAATGTATTGTCCTTTTCAGACACCAGGTAGAACTGCCAGAACGGGGCATGTAGTGAATTTAAGCAGCGCATAGAAAAAGTCTTGTGAATTTTGCATCATCTGATCAGCTCTTCTGATCAGCCTTTATAGAGTCGACCGATCAAACTATACACGACGATTATCGGCCAATAACCATCGACACCTGATCGATCAGAGCACCTTTATAAACAAATGTGTTTTCTCATTTCTTTTAGTGTGCTGTGTACTGCAGTGTAATTGGAAATGTTGTCTTGTAGATGTGTTTTGATGTAACCCCCAAGTGCTGCCATTATCTCAACTCTTAACTAGTAGTAACTCTTAACTTTTAAGAACAAACTAATAGTTTTCAGTCGGTCTAGATTCATAGATAATCTTGCTGTGAGTTCTTCACACAGTTCTGGTTATAAACAACTCACAACACTTTTGATTCATTTTAGGTTTTTCTGTTCCATGTTTTCTGTTATCTGTTCTCCTCTCAGTGTAATGTTCAGCCTGACATTTACTTAAGGTCAGTTTGTTGACTTGACTTTCGTTGTACATTCCTGGTCTTGTTGTGCATGATTGTTAAAAGTGCACGTTATTCCAAATAAAAATGTTTTTCAGAATCTTTTTAACAAAAAGCTCATATACCAACCACCTGACATACAGAAATGTATTTTGCTTATCATTTGTCTTACATTATTCATTAAACTATATAAAGCCTCAGGAAATGATGTTTGTGTATAGTTGTTCAGTGATCTTAGTGTTTTCCCACAGTGGATGTAAGTGGCAGAGTTCTGCTTATTGAAGAGCTGGAAAATTTGTAAGTTATGAACGCAGATATTCTTGATGAGGATCATTACAAGAACAACAACCAGGGTCCGCTGAGAGAGATGGAAAGAAACACAAAATAACTAGTGGAGAGACAGGAACAGTGAGATGGGAATGTCTGGAAAAATGTTAAAGGAGCATTGCTGGAATCACCTTGCATTAGAAATCTCATCTTGAGGCAGCAGAAAGAAATCCAATCTGCTTTTGCAAGCACAAGAAATACTCAGGAAGCCTTTTGTTGAATTAGTTCCCCTTCTCTTTTCTCTCAGAAAATTCTCATTAGATGCACATCAAAAGTGACTATAGCAAGTACTTGCATACTTGCTTCTGCAGGGGGTCTGAGACGTTTCCTTCCCTTGAGACTTAACTTTAGGGTCTCTCTCAGGTTTCTGTAAACAGAGATTGGCCCACCTCTTTGTCTCCTAGTAACTGCAGTTGCCAGTCAGCCTGTGGAGGCAGAGCCTGCATGAACTCATGGTATTAATTATTCATGAGTGCTTGGAAGAGAGGGTGACGTAAGGATAGAAACTGAGCATGCTCGGCAAACTCTGGCACCAACGGTAACCGGGCACCAGCTAGAGAATTGGATGTATTATGCCAGCCCTTGGCTGCTGTCTTTGTTTCATTTACACTATAATATATGAACAGGCTGGGTTTTGAGTGTGAGCAAAGATGTGTGAAAGATTTTAATTTAGCAACCATAGTCATGAGCTTGTGTAATCCCTCCAGCCAAACGAACAGACCCTCACAATAAGCTAACAGACCACCGTCTCCTTTTCATCGTCAGTGCATACGGGCCAGTCAAAGAACACATGCCACCAAGAACCATGGCTCAAGCTGTTTGTTGGATGTCATAGGTGTGTTTTGGTGTGTGTTTGTGTGTATTTAGAGAGAACCTGCTGGTTGTCCAATCTGCCATTTGTGTAGTTCAAAACCCTCTGAATAGACTATATATTAGAGCTGTCAAAAATAACGCATTGATGTTATGCTTCATTTTAAGCCACACCCACTCCAGGAACCAGTCGGTAACAACATTCTATTTATCTGTTTAAGGTTCACTCATTTGGTGATATGATTTATGCCTATGTCAATAGAAGTCCCTCTTTACACTGACCATAGACCAGTTTTCTGGTTAATCTTAATAGTTAATGATATGAGTTTAGAGCTGAGGGCTGTTCCTATATCCTTTAAAGTATTTAGGGCATTAATATGTATAGTGCCAATTTTTGTATGACATATGTTAGTATGTGGGTCAATGACGTATAAGGATTTTCGACAGGCCCATTTTAAAATACAAGAAATAGTATCTATTGCAATTGTTCAAACATTAAGAATGTTGTGTACACATAAATTCAGTGATTTTAGTGGGTTTTTTTTTTTCATATCTAGATGAATTGGCCATAGCCTTTAAAAATGTCATATGGTGTGACCGTGATTTATCTTAAAATTAATTCATTTCCTTAACATGCTTAACATTTATTTTTACAAGTTCTCAGTAATTAAAGTGTTTAGAAACAGTATTTGCATTTAGTTTGAGATTCTGTAAAGGATGACTTAGATATCTTTTTAGGCATTTAAACCAAATTTTAACTGAAAAAAAAAATGCAACCGGACAGAAAATGTCATTGACCCATGTATAGTACTTTAATAATGAATAATGGTGAAGCCAAAGTATGAGAATAATTACTTGGGAAAACATGCAATATAGAAACACCTAAAGACTGCATTAATTAAAAAAAAAAAAAAGTATTATTAAATTTACATATTTAAAAAAAACTTTTTTAAATAAAGGAGTGCTCAATAGCATTGCGTCGAGATGTCCCTAAGACACATGATTAGTTTCTTGTGGCTATGATTCTAAACCAGCCTGATTTTACTGGGCTACTTTAACATAAGTTAGTTTTCTAGTCATTCAGATTGTCAACTGACTAGTTCATTAGCCCACTGAAATGTCCCTAGTATATCTGGATATGAGTGAAGAGTATTTTTTACCTTAACTGCTGTGTATGCATGTGTGTTAAATGACACTTACAGGCTAGCAGATGGTGGGGGGATGCTGTTTTTCCACTTGAGTGAAGCATCAGCGTGCTGCTAAGGTGATTTCCTCGATTTCAGCAGTAGCCGGCATTGAACCGGCAGGACTGTGCGTAATACTCCCTCCCGGCCTGGAGAAACACCCACACATGTCTGCATTATGTTTATGCAACACTCATCAGTTCTAGGGAGCTAATTTGGAATTAAACCTCCCACCTCATGTGATTTGATTGTCAGGTGATGTCATTGAATGGCTCGCTGTGTTTTGAAGGTGGGCAAGATTGACAGAATAATGTCATGAGTTATAGCCCAGAGTAATCATTAACTACTGATCTTGTGTGCAAACAGAGCATGAGCGAAGAGATTCCAGTTTTATCTTAATTGCACTTTATCGTCCCCTCTTTCTTTCTCTCTCTCTCTCTCTCTCTCTCTTTCATTCTCTGATACATTGAGGATTGTGCACTCATTAGTTAAATAAGATGCTGTCAGTATAACGAAAACATCAATTCAGCTCAAAATACAAGCCACTGAACAGATGAGCCCCAGCGTATTCTACTGGCTTGATTGAAGTGTTAGGTTGAATATTAAGTGTTAGGTCTGGATTATATGTAATTGCTTGGTCAATTCTTCTTCTCCGAAATGAATCGCATTTTTGAGGGCCTAAACATGCTCGAATACTCATGAAACTTTGCACATGCATCAGAAGTAGTGAAAATTTAGTTCTGATATGGGTTTCAGTATTAGGTGTGGCAAACTGGCTCAATAGCTCCACCTACAAAATTTCAAATAAGTGCCTTTCGCACTACGTTTCACGTACAAGTATGAAATTTGATACACACATGTAACAGCCCAATACCTACAAAAAAGTCCATGGGTGCAAAATCTGAAAACCCAACAAGTAGTGAGAAATTTAGAATTTTCTCTGCAAAATTTTTGTAGTTTTTGCCATTTTCATACGTTGTACTTTAACGAACTCCTCCTAGAGTTTTAATCTTTTTGCCTTTATTATGATAGGAGAGTGGACAGGAAGCGAGGTGGGAAAGAGAGAGGGGGACGGGATTGGGAAAGGTCTGCGATCTGGGACTTGAACTCGGGTCGCCCGAAGCGCAACGACGGTATATGTTGACGCGCTGCCCACGAGGCTATCGGCTATCTGTGTAAATTTCGTTTTGGGTCAGTGTGTTAATGTGTCATTGCCGTCCTGTAGTTTATGTTCTTGGTGTCACATCATGTAATTGTCAGGGATCTTTTGCTAGGTTTGCTACTGCGTTAAACTGCTTTTCTCATCAGTCGTGTGTTCTATTCCTGGTGACGTTCATCAGAAGTCCTCAGGGTGAGGCTGATTAAATGAATTTGTAATCTGTGCTATACTCCGTGAGGTGCTGTAAAGACGTTTGTTCATTGTTCTCCAGTGGAGGAAGTACGCTGGCTGACTCTCATCTCGGTCTGTCTCACAGAGTCAGTGCCAGAACTCCAGAACGAAGCTCTCTTCTTCTCCCTAAGCTTGTAGGTTCAAACCCTGTCTTAACACCAGGTTGGACTTTGGACATAATCACAACAACAAACAAATCAAGATGTATATCTCAGGAACAGTGTAATATAATAATGAAAAAATATTTATGTGTAATGCATCACATATTAGTTTTGGTTTTGTGATAAAGTCTTTGAAGCTGCATTACTGTGTCTCTCTTGTCTCCTGTTGAACAGTGGATAGACTGTCTTGTGCCCCCTGTGAACAGACTGGCTCTGCCTCAGGCTAATACACAGCTTGTCTGTCTCTCTCTCGTTCAGTCTCTACTTCTCAGAGATCATCATCATCATCATAAAGCCTCGTCTGACCTATGACAGACTGAGACTATACAGCCCGTGGCGGCATTCACATTCAGTTCATAAAGACAGGTCTTCAGTCGGAGTCCTCACAGGGCTCCAGACTCCAACTGCAATGGTCACATTTATGATGACAATTTAAAGAAAATAAGTAAATAATAAATAAATACTTTTAATAAATGAATATTGTCTATAAATGATATATAATTATTATAATTATATAACTAAATTATAAATACATAATTTTTAAAAATTGAATTTAAAAATACTTAAAATTATTTTTTATTTTATATTTTATATTTATATTTTATTTTATTTAATATACATTTTTATATAAAATGTATTATATAAAATGTTTAACATTTTTAAGTGATTGTCCTCCCTCTAAAACAAAGTTATTTAGCTACTCAGTCTTTCATTTTAGGTACTTCATCGCTGTCTATCTGGCTTCATCGAATGCTTTACCATAAATAGTCCTAGAATGTAAAGCTGTAGATGTCACTTACTCCTCCGTAGAGTTGTTTGTTGCTCAGAACCCAGATGGACTGTTTGGATCCACCGTGTCTGTGCTGTCGGGTTGGTGGTGAGGAATGTGATGTAACAGCCTTAAGCTGGAACTTTCAGCTCACCCGATTCTTCATCCAAGCTGGCTGGATGAAGGCAGCAGAATCTTTCTCGGCGTGTATGCAATAACAGATAAAAGCAGTGAGATTTTGTGAAGCAGGCTGGTACCTACATACATTTACAACCCAGTATATGTTTTTATGGGTGGCTCAGTGGGTAGCGCTATTGCCTCACAGCAAGAATGTCCCCGGTTCGAGCCCCAGCTAAGCCAGGAATCCTTTTTGTGTCAGCGTGGGTTTCCTCTGGGTGTTCCGGTTTCCCCCACAATCCAAAAAACATGCAGTATAGTTGAATTGGAGACGGTAAATTTGTCTGTAGGTTTGAATGCATATGTGTGAGTCCCAAACCATCTAATGGGGGGAGGGTTGGGGAAAGACCTAATGACCTACCACGGAAAAATCATCTGCAAGAAAATTCATGGACGGTCTCTCGCGTATGGCAAGAGGTGGTCCATAGAATCACCAAGGGTCGGATGCGACTGATGGTTAATAAATGAATGTTTTTATAGCAGGATATGTAACTGTATCCTCATTGCTTGACTTAAAATATATTTTATAAGGGAAGAGTGATTTTCATCTCGACTTGGTTGAAAACGCTTTCAAAGCAATGAAACAATCCTTGTTTGTTATGTGGATGTTTATTCAGCATTGATTTATATTCTGCACTCACCCTGCAAATGTTTAATATTCTTCAAACAAGTCCTTCTATATTCATGTTTCCTGTCTGGCACAAGCAACCCAGTGACAGATCAAACTCCCTCTCACTGGACCTCTCTCTCTCTTCTGCTTTCTTCTTTGATCAGGACCAGTTCGAGAATCTCGACAAACACACGCAGTGGGGCATCGACTTCCTAGAGCGCTATGCAAAGTTCGTCAAGGAGCGTCTGGAGATCGAGCAGGCCTATGCAAAGCAGCTACGGTGAGCATCTAACAACACGCCTTAAACAGCAACTTCCATCAATGTCTCATCTGACATCAGTGAGGGGTTTTATTGCGCTAATAAAGCATGTAATTAAATAGGTTAATAAAAAAATGAATGATTTAAGTGAGGCACTGATTCAGATTCAATCTTTGTAGCCATGTTTACTAGAGATGCACATAACTACTTATTTATAGAATCAACTGGGTACACTAGTTGACTAATTGGTCACAAGGAAGCCCTGTAGAGTTTAATGATGAATTTAATTGACTAGTCAATTAATAGTGACCAGTCCCTGAAGTTTACAGGTATTGCAACAATCTATTAACAATATCTGACCATTAATCTGTAATTATCATCACTAATGCATGTCACTTCTGTGCTTTTAATAGTGGCAACAGCAAAATGTTAAAAGTAGGGTAGGCAATGTTTTTCATAAACACTTTTTTGCTATACTGGTTGAAAATCATTAGTAGAAGTGGTCTAAATATTAAAAAATGTACATATATCTTCTGTGCAAGTCTTAGGACCAAAAAATGTTCGTCCAATCATTGCATTGTCCTTCCTGCCTGTCAACATATGTATTTCCATACCTCCGCACAGACATCACATGTCATCAGCGTGTTCTGTAAGGCTATGCAGAGTTGTAGACAGACAGTCACAGAGTGCTGCAAACAGCAGCCACCTTTCTACAGTTTCTCCTGAACCAAAACAATGAGCTTTTGCTGCGTTCACGACATAACAACCGCAATTAAGAGATGGCAACCCATGCAGTTCTGCTCGGAGCTGTTCACGTCCTCAGACTTGGATTCATGAGTTTCTATGTCAACACTATTAACGCTGAAATGAATCCGCAGCAGTCAGGTGGTACAAGTCAGCGCTCTTTAAGTTGTTTACGTTCATCATTATTATTATGTTATGTGCTTTGAGACATGAGGTAATTTAATGCCATCTCTTGTGACGCTTTCCAGACTCTGCTCTGGCTGTGTGCATTCATGTGTTTTGGAGGAGGGGTGGCTTTAGAGAGCGCTCTGAAGGGAGGGTGGGATCTTATGATTTCAAAGCTAGCTTGTTACAGCTAGCCTCTCCAAAATTGCCTACCCTACCCTTAAGACACCACTGTTCAGTAAATCAATAACAAAGTAATATACAGTAGTTCATCAGCCTAACTGTATATTTTTTATAGTTGGAACAATCCGTTTTATAATGGGACTTTAATGTGCACATCTGCCTTGACCCATGTTATTGATTTTTTTTTTTTTTTTTTTTTTTTTTTTTTTTTTTTTCTCCCCCATAATTCCCTTCTTTGGTAATATTGCTTTTTGCCTTGGGATTCAGCATGAGGGTGAGAGACACATGAGGGGTCAAAAATCCCTGCAGGCTCTAAGTTGTAAGATTTGATATGAGATCAAACTGAGAACGAGAGACACTCCGTGTATTCGCCAAAGGACATGCAGTGACTGCAGCTGGGGCCTTCTCTCCTATCCTCGCTTCTCTCCTTACCTCTCCTCTCCTGGGAAGTCTTGGTCCCTGTGGATGTTCTGCTGTTGCCTGGATACGGTTTTAGAGTCGCTCCTCCACCCCCCCCCCCCCCCCTCTCTCAAATCTCGTTGAAGGTTCTAGTGTAGTACCACATTCATTCTACCTGACAGGTCCCACAATGCTCTCTACACCCACCCCACCCCCGTCACACATGGCAACACCCAGACTGTTTTCTCTCTCAAGGGTTTCTGTAGTGAGGGGTGATTGGAGCCAAAGAACATTACCCTTGTTTGATTTGTTTTAATATAATTTTTTAGAAATTAATCTATTTATTGGCAATATATTATTTTTTTTGTTCTGTTTAGAATTATTTTAGATGATTAATCTATTGATTATTTCTTTGATTATTATAAAAATTATTAAAAATAGCCAGTCATTCCAGCATATTCCCTGGTGGTGATGTCAAAACGTAAGCATCCATGTATTTCAGAGTATTCTATTTATTATGCGAGTTGTGATTTTAAATAGGCTAAAGCATTAAAAACCCCAGAGTATCTGGTCTTAATATTACACTTTGACATGCACATAACATATGTTTCTTTTCACATCAAAACAAGTAACTCTGTTGATTATCAGTTTGATCCAAAAAAAGGATGCTGAGACACTTTAGTTTGAAAGTGTACATAACCCTTCATAACCAGATTGAAAGTGAAGGGAAGTGAGTTTTTGTTTGATCTGTTTCATGAAGTGGATTTGAGGAAGCTTTCATAAAGGAAGTGACAAACATCATTAATTCAGCTCGACGGGGGTCTAGGTTGGGGAGGAGGGACCGTCTTCCTCCCTAAGCACATTCGGCGGACCCCCACACCATCCCCCATTCCTGAAGAGAGGAGCATGCCTGAGCACAGCGGTAGAGCTTCTCTCAAGAGCTCCCACATAAGATTTGTTTCTGCATTCGTTCCCTTGAGTTTATATTGCGTGGGACGGGTGGAGAAGGAAGACAGATTAGCATACCATCACTTGTTTTGCCTGTTTACCGTGGCCTACTTTAATTCTCTGATGCACAAAGTAAACACACTAGACAGACTCCTTTTTCTCTTCATGGCTGTATGAATAACTTTAGTTTTGATGTTAAGGGATATTATAATCCCCAATGAGTGGTTTTGTTTGATCTTTTCAGAACATGAGCTTTCTGAATATTTCTTTTTGTTGCCCAACAGGAGTCTGGTTAAAAAATATTGTCCCAAACGCTCCAAAGATGATGAGCCCAGGTGAGTTAAATTACAAACTTTTGCATGCTCAAAAGATTTTGAAGTGGTTATTTTGGCAGCTGTTTGTTTTTAAGGGCAGCTAACAAAAAAATTGAGTTGGATATAGCATATAATAGCCTGTTACATGCATCTATAGAATGCTTGATTCTGATTGGTCAGTCTAATTGATCATTGTCCAGAGAACATGACTGATTTCCTACTTAGCAAATCTAGTTTAATGTCTCTCATATCACTCTGCAGTCTATTTTTAATTGAATGAAATAAAATATAAATAGTGGATGAAAAAATGGGAAATACAAAAAACAAATTAAAACTGAAAGGAAAATAAATTAAACCTACATAGTATAAAAAAACCTAAAGAATATAAAATGCTAATTAAACATATAAAACTAAAAGCTAATTCAAATATTAATAAAAACTATTTTAGTATTGAGTATTAAGAAATACTAAAATAAAACCATATCAGTATATTTTAATACACTCAAACTATTGGATCTGATGACAGAATAAAATCAACTCTACATTTTATGCATTCTTACTGATTAGCTCATGGCATTATTTCATTGTACGTTTTGACTGTAGTTGCTTTCCTAACCAGCATATTTCTACCCTGTTGGCTCTAGATTACGGTCGAAAGCAGAAACGGGGGAGTATTCGATGGGTGTCAGCTCGAGACCCTCCCATATCCCGTAATGAATTCCATTAGATAGGCATAATTTCTCCCAGCATGTGTTTTTGTCCCAGGACATTCCTCATGTAGTGTACAGACTGCCCACTGATTAGAACTCAACCCTGGAGGTGGGGGACATTTGCTTTGGACAAAAACATCTCCGTCCAGCCCTCCCAATACACACACATCCTTAAAGAGGAGAGACGAACAGCTTTTTGTGTGTTTATGAAGGGGGATTTTTAATATAGTGAGCTAGTCATGCCTTACAGGCTGGCCCTTAGTCAATATCAACATACAGATAGACTAGAGTCTGTCGGCCCCCAGGGGCCATGGCGGCAACCTGAGGAGAAGCTGTGTGCGACTGGTGATAAACGCACTTCATTATTAATGAGGGCATAAAATGTCCAATAAATTGTCCCATATCAGAATGTAAACCTTTTAGTTCAGATGCAAGAGGTTCCGAAAGTAAATATTACGGTCTAAAGCATTAAATCAGCTACCCTGCTCTGGCCTTAAAAAAAAAAATCAACAACAAAAACATAAGTTGACTAATTCTAATGCTTATATTTATTTTGTCATTTTAACGAATGGAAAAAAGCTTGCATTTGATTTGTTCGATGGAACTGGATATTTTTGGCAAATATCAGATTTAAAGATCATATAGTTTTTATTTTAGTGTTGTAAGAAACATGTGTTTCTATTTTGAATAAGTAAAAAATAAAAAATAATACTTTGTTTTTGTCTCAAATAGTCATTGATGTGGATATGAAAATAAAAATAAACGAATAAAATAAGATGAAACTAGATTATATGTTGTATTATTTTTTTAATCGTTTTTTATTTTCTTTCTGCAGGTTCACATCCTGTCTGTCATTCTACTCCATACTGAACGAGTTGAATGACTACGCAGGTCAGCGAGAGGTCGTTGCCGAGGAGATGGGGCACAAAGTGTATGGGGAGCTGATGAGGTACTCACAGGACCTGAAGGCAGAGAGGAAACATGTGAGTGCCAAATACATACGCCTGAGACACCTGCATGTTCTGGTACAGTTCAAGATGAGTTGTATTTTAAAATTTGTTTGTTGTGTCTTGTGTCTGATCAACAGCATCTCCAGGAGGGACGAAAGGCCCAACAGTATCTAGACCAGTGCTGGAAACACATGGACAATGTAAGTAATATACTAGTAATTTCGTAAAATATCAGTAGTGCTAAGTACAGACTCTGGACCTATGCGAGTCTGTACGATACGCTTGTGTGCAGGGCCTCAAATTAAAGGGTAAGTTCACCCAAAAATTTAAATTCTGTCATTAATTACTCACCATCATATCATTCAACACCCGTTCATTCATCTTCGAAACACAAATTAAGATATTTTTCATAAAATCCGATGGCTCAGTGAGGCCTGCATTGCCAGCAAAACAATTAACGCTTCCAATGCCCAGAAAGATACTAAAGACATATTTAAAACAGTTCATGTGACTACAGTGGTTCAACCTTAATGTTATAAAGCGACGAGAATAATTTTGTGTGCCAAAAAAAAACAAAATAAAGACTTTATAACAATATCTAGAGATGGGCGATTTCAAAACACTGCTTCATGAAGCATTGAAGATTTTCAAATCTTTTGTTTCGATACATTGGTTCGGAGCGTGTATCAAACTGTCAAAGTCACGCTCCCCAGTGGTGGTTGAACCATTGAAATTTTGAAAAACCTATCACATAACAAAGCCTCGTTTACTGAAATCATGTGACCTTTGGCGCTCCGAATCCCTGATTCGAAACAAAATATTCGTAAAGCTTCATGAAGCAATGTTTTGAAATCGCCCATCACTAGATATTGTTAAATAAAGTAATTATTTTGTTTTTTTTGGCACACAAAAAGTATTCTCGTCACTTCATAATAACATTAAGGTTGAACCACTGTAGTCACATGAACTGTTTTAAAAATATCTTAATTTGTGTTCCGAAGATGAACGAAGGTCTTACAGGTGTGAAATAACATAAAGGTGAGTAATACATGACAGAATTTTGTGAACTAACCCTTTAACACTCACCAAGCAATAAATGTGAGCAAAAATTAGCATTGTTGAGTATATGAAATGGTGTCAATAATAATACAGTGTTGTGAGAACATGAATGTGAAGAGACTAGAAAAGCGTAGCGCCAGACAACAGTCCAAACGAATGCTGATTCACAAACTTCTGGCAGTGCGTAGATCCAGAAATAGCTCAAAGATCACAAAAAACAATTTTCATATGCAGATCTCTTTTGTTTGTTTTTTGTGTGATCTTTGAACATGAATGTGAACAAACATAAACAACGCTCAGAACAGGTGACGGGCCAGTACTGCATCGTCACAAAGTTTAAGCCTTGGCAATTTTAATAGGCCCTATTCAAGCGCAAGATGACGTGAAAGGGAACTCAATTTGTTACTCACGCTGTGTGGGAAGTTTAAACATCCAAAGCTCGCACCCAGTAAGCCACATCTCACAGCGCGTGAATACTAAATTGAGCTCTCGTTCATGTTTTCTTGTGCTTGAACGAACTTATTCACGTAAAATTATATAAGAAATTGCTCAGAGTATCCTAGTAAACATAGTCTTAAATTAACATAAACGGTGTACAAAAAAAAAATGCACAGAATGTATCAGTATATTGGATCCGTGCTTTCAGTCTTAAAGTGACAGCAGCCTGTTAAATGTTAAAAATACTCACTGCTCTTGACTAAATAACTTTTGTAACTTTAATCATGTTTAATTTATACAGCGAGGACTAAGCAATGTTATTTTACATTTGATTAGCCTACTTTATTCAATTTCTGTAACTGAAAACTACTGTTAGACCTACCTGAAAAATGTTGTTTTCTCTGGTATCTACAATTTTGGTGTCATTACTACCTGTCTTTGCAAAAACAGTTTCATGTCCAGCAAAAAATATTTATGGCCGGTAAATTTTCTTAAGTCACCAGCCATTAGCAGGTGTGGCAAAAAGTTTATTTTAGGCCCTGTATGTGCATACATCCTTATAAGAGCCCTGAAGGTAATGTTATTGTTCAAAACAGTTCTTTGCCAAAATCTTTGTCAAAATTTTTTTTTTTTTTTTTTTTTTTGAAAAACAAGCAGTGTTTACGTAATGATTTAGCTGAGAAATACTTTGCATTGTTTATTATTCAATGGCATGTTATTTTTTGTTGTGCTTTGGAAATTGGTAATAGGAAATGTAAAATTTCACTTGTATGGGTATCAACCACAGAAATTTTGGAATTGCATCAGCCCCATTTAAGATTGATTGTGTTTGTACTGCTGTTTGCACAGTTGTGTCGGTGGATGAGTGCAAGTGACCGATTCACAACCTCTCCTCCAGCTGTGACCTGAGGTCCAGATATATACAGATCCAGATGACTGTGTGTTTGTGCAAGTAGAAAACAGAAGAAGTGACAAAGACTGTTGGCAGTGCACAAATGGAAACCTTCCTGCGCCGCATTCATGTTATCATGCCCTTTCTTTCCATTCTCCCTCTCGCTCCAATTCATACCCTGCACTGCATTCCTGCATCCCGTACGTTTCCTGCCTGTCAGTGCGTCTCATAGACTGTGTGGCTGGAGTATTTGTGCAGCTTTATGGTTGCTGCAGTTTTAAGGCCAGCAACAGCTGAATCTGGCGTTGAGAATGGCCATGTTGTAATAACATAGGTATTCCTCTTTCTTGCAATGTCACGAAATGAAACACAGATGGTCTGGAAGCTGTTACACAAATTTCATTATCGCTCTCACTTTCAGTATGGTTTTGGATGTTTGTTTGTAAGATTATCTTCATTTATGTCACTACTAGATCAAATCCTGACAGTTTTTATGCAGGAAGGATTGCTATTGCTCACTTAGCGTCGCAGGAAATGCTTCATGTCTGTTTTGACAGCCCAACAACGCATGTCTCCTTTTCCGTATGGATTTCACAGAGTAAAAAGAAGTTTGAACGGGAATGCAAAGAGGCAGAAAAATCACAGATGATGTACGAGAGGCTAGACAATGACATCAACGCCACAAAGTCAGAGGTGGAAAAGGTATATTCTGTGATCCTGATATACTCTACATAAATTATTGAAGTTATTGACTGAACATTGACTGAACCATTTGAAAACATTGCAAAATAGAACTTGAATGCAGTTTCTGGCCTAAGACTGGAAGTTGTCCTGAGGCCTGAGCTGTATTCCTGAAGTATTAGTAATGCAGATGACCATTCATTCTGTCTTAGGCAAAGTCCCAGCTGTATCTGAGACAACACATGGCGGAGGAGAGCAAGAACGAGTATGCAGCCCAGTTGCAGAACTTTAATGCTGAACAGTGGAAACATTTCAACGTGGCCATTCCTCAAATATTCAAGGTGAGTTGTTGAAGTCTAAAGATAAAAAGATTATACTTACTGAACAAATAGCTATTTTAGTATTATTTAAGTACTATTATAGTAGTCAGTAATATTTTGATTTAGCATTTTTTTTCTTATTTTCAGTTTTCTTTTTTCAGTTTATTTTTATGTGCTTTTGTCATGTTTTTTTTAATAGAATTCAAAAGAAAATGTTTCTATTTAGCTTGAATTTATAGTAATTTTAGTACTTAAACTTATTCAAGTTAGTTGCAATTTCTAATTTTCTTTGAAGTTTTGAAGTTTTTTTTTTTTTAATCTGATGTTTGTATTATATTTTATTTCAGCTTTATTTCAGTTAACGAAAACTATTCTTAATGCTCTTTTCCATTCGACTGCGCTATTTTTCCATCGTTTTTTCAATGTAAACACACTAGTCAGACATCTTTAAAGGGTTAGTTCACCCAAAGATGAAAATTCTGTCATGAATTACTCACCCTCATGTCGTTCCACACCCATAAGACCTTCGTTCATCTTCGGAACACAAATTAAGATATTTTTGATGAAATCCGATGGCTCAGTGAGGCCTCTATTGCCAGCAAGATAATTAACACTTTCAGATGCCAAGAAAGGTACTACAAACATATTTAAAACAGTTCATGTGACTACATTGGTTCAACCTTAATGTTATGAAGCGACAAGAATAACAACAATATCTAGTGATGGGTGATTTCAAAACAGCTTTCGAAGCTTTACGAATCTTTAGTTTCAAATAACTTGTTTGGAGTGGCAAAGTCGCGTGTTTTGATACACGATCCAAATCACTGATTTGCAACAAAAGATTTGTAAAGCTTCGAAGCTTCATGAAGCAGTGTTTTGAAATTTGCCATCACTAGATATTGTTGAAAAGTCGTTATTTTGTTTTTTTGCTGCACAAAAAGTATTCTCGTCATCTTCATAACATTAAGGTTAACCACTGTAGTCACATGAACTGTTTTAAATGTTTTGAGTACCTTTCTGGATCTTAAGAGGTTTGGTGACATTGCTGGCAATGGAGGCCTCACTGAGCCATCAGATTTCATCAAAAATATCTTAATTTGTGTTCTGAAGATGAACGAAGGTCTTACGGGTGTAGAACGACATGAGGGTGAGTAATAAATTACATTATTTTTTATTTTTTTGGGTGAACTAACCCTTTAACAGTCATGGTCAAATTATGCAGCATCTTGCACATGAAACTGCATTCTGAAAACACGGCACTCAAGTTAACGTTTAAAAAACGTTTGTCCATTGACCTTGCACTTCTTTCAATCTACTGACGTTTTAACCGCAAAAATGTTTTCTGTGTGAAGCCGGCTCTTAATAAATTTCTTTTTAGCTAACAATAACAGCACTGTAATGTACTGCATTTGGTTTGCGACCATTAACAGAAAAGATCTAATAATTCAAAACGTCTCTATTGCATGTAGTTTTGTTTATGTAGTTGAACCTCTGTGTCCATGTGCTTGCAGAATCTGCAGGACATGGATGAACGGCGGACGGTCAAGCTTGGTGAGACGTACCGGAGTTTTGCCGAGGTGGAACGAAGAGTCATTCCCATTATCTCAAAATGCCTGGAGGGCATGGTGACCGCTGCTAAAAATGTGGATGAGCGTAGGGTAAGTGTTGAAATACTCTTAAGACTTGAATGCAGAGCCATACAAAAAGGAATTGAGTACTGGTAAAACATCTATAAATTCTATTATGATATATTATATCATATTATATTATAAGTTCAAAGTTCAAGACTTTAAAAAAAAAAAAAAAAAAAAACTTTTTTTCCCCAGCAAAATTATCGTAAAGACATTTAATGTTACAAAAAGGTATCATGGTTTCCACAGATATTAAGCAGCATAACCGTTTTCAGCATTGATAAAAATAAATGTTTTTGAGCCACAAATCAGCATATTAGAATGATTTCTGAAGGATCATGTGACACTGAAGACTGGAATAATGATGCTGAAAATTCAGCTTTGCCATTACAGGAATACATTACATTTAAAATATATTAAAATAGAAAACAGTTATTTTGTATTGTTATAATATTTCATATTGTTATTGATTTTACTGTATTTCTGATCAAATAAATGCAAACTTGGCGAGCATAACTTCTTTCAAAAACAAACAAAATTTCTTACAGATCAATATATGTATGTATGATGCTTACAAAAAAAAGGAAAAGAGAAAAGATGCATTTTAGAACCAGATGGTGTAGTTATGGCATCTAATGTGCTTTGATTACCACCCTTCATCCCATGGTTGCCTCAAGTAACTTATTATGCTCTATTATGAACTCAAGGGAATGTACCGTACTTCTCCCTGATGTAATTAAGTACCTATGATCTTCATGGTAGCCCTGGTCCACTACAGTGAAAAAGGGAGTCTCGGAGACGACGAGTAGGCGAGAGGAAGTGAGGGAGTGGATGATTGGGAGCAAGGGTGGATGAGAGAAACATAAGTTGCTCATTTTCTAGTGCTGTCGCCAGCGCTGATGCTTATGAAAAGGTTGCATGTGGTGCTGCAACCTCTGATTACATTTTTATCTTGCCCCATTTTAGTCTCCCTCTCTTTTTCTGTCCTGATTTCGTTCAGAAGTTTGGGGTCAATAAGGCTTTATTTATGTTTCTTATGCTCACCAAAGATGCCTTTATGATCAGTAAAAGCAGTAGTATGTGAGAGATTGTTACAATTTAAAAGCACACTATGTAACTTTTGGCTCTCTATCAGTTAAAAAACAAAAGTGCATGCATTTTTCGGAAGAACTTTTTTGGTTGTGCTTCGGCTCTGCATGACTGCAGATGAATGTAACCCTTCACAATAGATATTAATAATAAACTCTTTTAGAGAGCTGGTTCAATAAAATATCTTACCTGATGAGTAACAAAAATGCCATCTCTGCATCACTTGTGCAGCGTTTCAAATCCTTCAGTTCTCGCCGCCTCCGAAAAGTCAAGCCAATGTTGATTCCGGTTTTATTACGAGCTCTGTTACGTTCTCTTTTTGCCAGCAGACTCTCCTCTCTTTGCTGTGTTTTTTAAATGGCTGATTCACTAGAGGTTCGAGATTTAGCTGCTCAATGCCAACCTCTCTTACTCGCTGTGGTAACTAATACATATTTAAAGGTACATGGTGTACCTTTTAAAATGAATTTTAAGATGAATTTTATTTCTGTGATGGCAAGGCTGAATTTTCAGCAGCCATTACGCCAGTCTTCAGTGTCACGTGATCGTTCAGAAATTCATTCAAATATGCTGAAGTTTTTCACTTTTGATCAATTTAATACATCTTTGCTGAGCATATTGACTAGGGCTGGGCGATATATTGCATGCAATTGTCACGCGCATTTCGTCAGTAAAGCCGGTTTCCTTGATTACCGCTAAATCGCCATCACCTGCTTTCAAATGGAGCAGCATTTAATAGACAGAGCCGTAGTTCACTGACAAGATACGCAATATCGCGTTCATTATCGAAGGCGATTCATCTGCGATAATGAACGCGATATTGCGTAGCTTGTCAGTGAACTATGGCTTTGTCTATTAAATGCTGCTCCATTTGAAAGCAGGTGATGGCGATTTAGCGGTAATCAGGGAACCGGCTTTACTGACAAAATGCACGTGAAAATCGCATGCGATGTATCGCCCAGCCCTAATATTGACCATGATCTTTAAACGATAAATATTGAACTTCCAAGAAATGTTTTAACTTTGAGTCAAACTGTTCTTAGCAAAAAGACCTCAGAGCTTTATATAAAGAAGCTAAAATTAACTTAATGTAGCCTAAGCCACCTTAAAATGATGCTTAATTTGGCCTCCCACTAGCCATTTTTTAGTAAGTTTTCCATCATAATTTTCATTTTAGGAGAGAATCTTTATTATTCTTAAACAACTAAATGCACAGCCTCAAGTGGGTGTCAAGTCAATGGCTCTAGAATCAAGTTAATGGCCCTACCGACTAACCAACTCTTTCTTTATTCTAGTAATAATTCTGCATTCACGTTGTGACGAATTACTGTCATTTTAAGCTGGCAGCTAGAAGATTCTACTCAGAGCTGTTCATATCCACAGACTTAGAAAAGATCATTTTCTAGAGTAACACCCATAACACCATGCCAACCTTGTTTTTCCTCTTTTCCCCTTGCTTTCCCGACTCCAATTGTCGGTACTTGCCCTGCCCAGTGACGAACCAATCGGGTCTGATTATGACCTGATTCTGTTTACAGTTTTATTTATGAGCTCGCTTACGTTGTTTTGGGATTTCCTAATGCCCTCTGCTTGAATGCTGAGGTCAAGAAAGCCTCATAGAGGCTGTTAAACATGTGACATGAAGCCAGAGCTCTTTTGTAATGCTACCACACCCTGGATAAACACACAGTCATCCCAGACCAGCTAACCATCTTGCATTGTGCCTACTTTCACAGTTTACCAACACTACAGTACTCACTGTTTCTTCATATAATGGCCTTAAATCATGCCTTTTTATGCCCTTCATTTTGTAGTCTTTTTTCCTCTATACAATATTACTGCTACAGGTATGGGCTAGTAACCAGAAGGTTGGTGGTTGAGTGGAAAAGAACAAACCATGAGCTTACACCATTATGCTTACAGTACTGAGTTGAGAATTGATGTTCAAGAGTGCAAATAAATAAGTGTAGTCGTAGTAGTGGAGAAAGAGATGTGTTATGTTGGTGACAGAGTTCAGGGAAATGTGTTAATTTGTTTGAAAAGTTCAAAAGAACAGCATTTATTTGAAATGGAATTCTTTTGTAACATTATAAATATCTTTACTCTTGCTTCCTTGCTGAATAAAAGTTTTTTTTCTTTTCTTTAAAAAATAAACTTTTAAAAGGTAGTGTATTATACTTGCACTTGGCTCTAAATAAAGAGTATCAAGCATGTTAAGCATATTATTGTTGTCCCACAGGATTCTGGGATTGTAGTGGAGTCATTCAAGTCAGGGTTTGAACCCCCGGTCGATTTCCCTTTTGAGGACTTCAGTCAGAACATCCAGCGAACAGGATCAGATGGCACCATTGGGACCCCCAAAACAGAGGGAGGCAAACCGGACCCCAAACACCCTATTAGCAGGACCAAAAACAAACTCTGGCTTTTCGGGAAGAAACCCAAGGTAAGTTTTACAAACGCTCTTCATTGTTAAGCAACCTCTGGTCTATTTTAAGTCTCATTTGCTTAGAATAGGTGATAAATTAAAAGCCCACATGACCGCCAGGCTCTCTCTGTTTTGGCTTGTGTGAACAGTAAAGGATTATATAGCTAGGTAAACTTTAACTTTTTCTTTAGACCTATGCTGTAAGTACAAACTTTCTGACCTTTTTATATCTTTTTTAAGAACATTACTTCACGTTTTTCCTTCCCTTGAAAGCAGTTCTTGTTTTTATAAACCCTTCATTTGATTGAAAGTTAAAACTTGCTTTTAAGCCACATTAAACAAGCTAGACTTCATTCAGTCAGTCATTTCACTAGTGATCATAGTTTTGCGTGTTCGTTTGTTTGATTGGTTCACCTTAAATCTTTGTTGTCCCAGCTTCCCCCATCCATCCCTCCTCCTTCCCTCCCAAGTTTTCCCTCTGGCCATTTCCAGCCTCCTAAATTCCGAACAGAGCGGATAGCTAACCATCTATCTGAAATGAGAAATGCAAAATCTAAGATTCCATCCTTCCGAACTGTGAAAAGAGGGGTAAGAGTCGGCCTGGTGTGTTGTGGGTTTGCCGTGATTATGACATTAGCGCTTGCTGCTTGCGCTTGGGCCGGTTTCTCTCACCCAGGGTTTAGCTAATTCCTGCACGCGAGGAAACGGAGAATTATGATTGTTTTGAGTGAAGGAATAAGGCTTTATCTGGGTCCAAGAGCTGTGCCTATAATTTTAGCTGTGGGGTTAAAATAAAAGTTTGATTTGTTGCGTAAAGCAGTAGAACACGGTGGAGGGTGTGTTGGGTGGGTGAATTTATTTGTTTATTAATTTTTTTTCTTGCTTTATTTTTAAAAGCACATGCAAGTTTGCATATTACTGAATACAGCTCAGTAGCTCTTCTCTGTAAGCCTGTGTTCACACTGACAGTGATTTATTTATTTATTTTTTTGCACATTTGTGCTTGCCAACCAAGTCACACAAGTTGCGTTGCTTGAACTCTCATTGATAGATAATGCATCACACCGCTGCTAAACATTTTTGCATTGAGATTATTACCGTTGCTCATTTCTCTCATCGAAAATGAACGACTTGCAATTACTTTGACGCTGTAAATCGCTGTCATTGTGAACACGCCTTAAAACAAACTTGAGAAAGGGGAACACAGGGATATAAATTTACAAACATTAGGAGATATTTGTCTGGATATACATTGAGTTTAGTCTGGGAGATTCACTGTTTTGAAAAATTCTCCTTTGAAGATCTTTTAAATCCTGAACAAAGCTTTTTGGATAAATACCAAACTGATTTTGTTTACCAGAAATGTTTAACATTCGGCTGTAAATCTCTTTGTAGAAAAATTCCATCAGAGTCATTTCAATTACCTCCAAAGAGTACCAGTCCATCCTTTTCTAAACAAAAGAGCAAACAATGACCACTTACATACAGTTTGATGAGGATGCAAGGAAATTTTTGCCAAGGTTTAACATTTGTGAATGTCTTTTTAACTATCTGCATAAAACTATTCTGAAATCTCAAGCATCATCTTTGTTTCCTCAACATTTTCTTGGCCAAGTTTCAGTGGAACATCATTGTGCAACAAACCCACTGAATGTTTGCAAATTTATGAAGTTACTATAGAAGCATTGCTGTCATTATTTAAGTAATCTGTTGTGCTAGCAACTCTAACACTCTGCCAACTGCCATTACCTATTCCTAGTAGTTCAGATTAACTGATTTGAAAACCACATTAAGACCTACTTCTGTAAAACCAAATGCCACTATATTACCTGTTCTTCTTTTAGCTTCTACTTTATAACCTAGCTTAAATGGAAATATTGAAAACAAAGATGAGGCTGGTTCAGGTATTAACAATGTTAAACTAACATGAACTGAGATAGAACTACAGTAGGTCAGACCTCGATTAAGACCTGGTTTATCCTGATGGTGCCGTTCTGTGTGAACGGGACTAAAATCATCAGTCAAAATGCATTCGATTGACTGATGTTGATGAGCGATTTGTTGTCTTTGTTCTTTTTGAAATGGCGTGACCTAACCTTAACATCTCAGTGGTCTTTAAAGCTGGTAAGTGATGTGTTTTAGACTGCTGTAGTATAGATATGAGGTTTGAGAATAGATTTTGAGTGATTAGTTCTAGGATGCTATGACTGAAACAAAACCCCCTCCCTCCTTCATGCCGTACAGCTTAAAGATGTCTTTCTTATAGTCTGGCTTAATGTTTATAAACTTTCAGCTGAATTGCAAAATTGGAATGTATGCAAACTAATGGGCCCATTAAACTCTAGGAAGGACATCTCTCTTAAAAGCGACTGTTTATACCACGTGCACTGCAATTGGGTCTAGATGCTTGTCATTGCATCTTTGCCTCCAACCAATAACCTATATTTGTACAGGCGCCAACACTAGAGGATCTCAGCCATCTTCCCCCTGAACAGAGACGCAAAAAACTTCAACAGAGGATTGATGAGCTGAACAAAGAACTACAGAAAGAAATGGACCAAAGGTAGATTCTAAAGCTTTCTTTTTTCTAATTTCTAATTACTAGAAATTACTAGATACTAAAAACCATGTGATAGAGAATTGTTTTAATTAAGCAATATTTATATATGGGTCAATGAAGTGGCGGGTCATTTTTTTTGTCCAAAGGCCTTAATAATAAAAACAAAGACGACATCCAAAGTATGTAAGGTAGTACAACTAGATCTCTTTTATTGAATCCAAAAGGTTTTAATTATATTTTGCTACATAAACATATTTTAAAGATTTTGAAGTGTCAAAAGGTCATTCGGTTTAACTGTCCAAAGGCCAATACAGCCATTTCATTAGTGATTAAAATATCTTGAAATGTATATATTTTTTATTTTATTATCATATATCAACATAGTGCAAAATGGTATTAAGGTTATGTGTAGAAGTCGTTACTTTGTTATGAGAAAGAATTTCATTGATGTCATTCGGAGTAACCAATATAAAGGGACCATTTTGGATCAAGTCACGTGGTCAATATCATGTGACAGGATGAGACATCATTCAGACACCAGCAAAGGACCACATGGTCGTGAAGCAAAGTAACTAACTCTCTCTTAACTGTTTGAAAAATTTATGTTTTCACTTGCTCATACGCATGTCCCGAAACATCAGGTCATTCGGTACAACTGCTATAAAACATGGAAAATGTTGTAATATTTTAAAAACTTGTACTAAATATAAAATATTTGATTGTCCTTTTGCTAACTAGTAGCTAGCAATCTAACTAGCTAACTAGCTAGATATCAGCCTGTTAGCACTGTTTGAAAATATCATCATTTGGTATAACCAATAGTGTAATTTGGTAAAAACAAAATTTTGGTTAAACCGAACGACTTTTTTGGTGAAATTATGACCACCTTGTAAAAAATGACAAAAGCAGTGCTAATTGACCATAAAAACCACATGATCTCATTGTTAACACTTAATAAAACTTCAGAATTAATTATAGCGCCAATAGGTTTTTTTACACTTTTAAAAACCTTATTTGTCATCGTCAATGACCCATATAAACTATTTAAAACCTATTAAATAGCTAGAGAATAATATCTCAAAATCATAATTGTCCTTGTCACAGAGATGCTCTTAACAAAATGAAGGATGTCTATGAGAAGAATCCTCAGATGGGAGATCCTGGAAGTCTCCAGCCCAAGATTTCAGAGACCATATGCAACATGGAGAAACTTCGCTCTGAGATCCATAAAAATGAGGTAACCTTCCCAGAGGAATGACTTATTGTTGCAGTCTTATAAGGAAGCACAGCCTCCGGGAATGTACATCTGGATAAATTTGACATAAAACAGCTGAGCATCTCTGTGCGCCACCGCCATCTAGTGGAGGAATGCACGTAATGCGGTTGCTGCATCACATGAAATGCTTGACAATGACAAATTATTTGGACATGTATCACTCTTCACCTGTCTCTCTCCATCTCAGAGTTGGCTGGCAGAGGTTGAAGGGAAACATGGATCTCGTGGTGAACGGCGGCCCAGTGCAGATGTGAACCACCACGCACCCCACGGTAGAGAGAGGTCTGTATTTCCTGATTACATTATCTGCATTCTAAGGATAGACAGACTATAATACAGTATGTCCAGTATACAGTCGTCCCTTTTATGAGTGCCTGAACAGTTTAGAAGAGCTGTTGAGCTTTTTGTAGATATAAATGAGTGGGAAGGCACAGCAGCATTATAAAGAGGTTGATGGGATTGAAGTAGTTGGAATACCTACCAAAAAAATCATTAAATGCTATTTTACTTACTGCAAATACTTTATCTCATAATATTTTCTTTTAATTTAAAATCATGTATGCAAACTTAAAGATATACAATTAGTATCAGTGCAACATTAGCTTTACATAATGTAGCTCTTTAGTTGAAAACAAAAGACGTCAAACCGTCATATCATCCAGTCCTATTCATTGCTTTGTGCTTCCTCACGTCACACCGCTGCCTCTGACCATAAAGGCCACTTTAATGCATTGACATTTTTTTCTTCTGTCTTTCAGCCCTGAAGGCAGTTACACAGACGATCACAGTCAGGAGCATCGGTCTCCACCACAGCCCGACCCACATGATTTTGATGACGAGTTTGACGATGACGATCCTCTCCCTGCCATCGGCCACTGCAAAGCTCTCTACTCTTTTGATGGTACAGAAACAGCTTGCTTTAAATGTTCCTCGTTTAGGACGAGTTAAGCGCTGTCGACAACATTACTGGCATAACGTCGATTATAAATATCCATAAAAACGGTTTCACCAACCAATTCTTCCCACAGGAATTGCTATACAACAAAATGACAGATTTTTACTAAATAATTCACTTAAGTGCTTTAACAAAGATTTCTGGCAAGTCAAAATAATTTTCTGTGGCAATCAATATTATCCCTACAATTCTGTCAACACAATGTAACTTGTATAGAACCTGAAACAATTCTTTACCATTGCAGAGTTTCTGTGTTCATTTATGTGACTGATGAAGTCAGGGGCATTTCCTTCTAAAAGGCAAGGCCTCAAAAAATAGGATGACAAAATAAAAGTAACACTGTCCAACAGAAGGTAAAGTTACAGCGAGAGTCTGCGACTCTCTTGCCTCCCTTGAGCCCATTGAGTTTTAACAGACCCCCTAAAGCGCGTGGTGGGTTTGGTGGGGAAGAATGGGCGAAAGTCACATGAGAGGAGGCAATGCCTCCAACGCGGTATGATTGGTTCATGCGATAAATCCCGCCTTTTGTTTTTGTGGCTCCTCATTTCAGAACACCGCCGCACACCACTGGTTAAAGTATTAAAAATGTGTTTGTTCCTCAGGCTCTAACGAAGGCACCTTGGTTATGAACGAGAACGAGGTGCTGTACGTCATAGAGGAAGATAAAGGCGACGGATGGACGCGGGTTCGGAAACATAGCGGAGTGGAGGGCTACGTCCCCACGTCCTACGTGGAGATCACACTGGAGAAAAACAGCAAAGGTGCGGTCACCTATATATGACATCACCCACGGCAGCACCGTCTAGTTATGACATCATACACGGGGGAGTGCATGTCAGATTTACCGTGACTCATCAAGTGCAGCTCGGCTGACTGCCATATGCTTTTGTTCACTGTGTGAGCCCAAGGACAAACACACACACACACACACACACACACACACACACACACACACACACACACTGTCGAAAGTGACTGTATTTCCTCTGCACTGCGACTTTGCTGCAGCGGATCAATCTGTAGAATTGTAGAGATTTTTATTACATTTTATTCCATTTTAATAAGTGTTTTTAATCATCAAACTGAACAAAATACATAGGCTCCTTTTCAAATGTCTTGTCTGTCTGAGAGATGATTTGCTCATTATAATAGTGAGAGAAACTGCTCAGTCAGCTCTTTATTGTTGAGATTTATGTTTTTATACATGTTGAAACTAAAGTATACTCTACTGCATTATTACTACAGTCCAATCATTTGTTCTATTCAGTATGAGGATACATTGATGTTCTTCTGAGCTTTCAGTTCATGCAGATTCCAGTTCTTCCACCTTTCGTTGAAACCTGTTTCACTTCAACTTTTTCTGCGAGTGCTACCCTTCTCGTTAAACTTGTGCGTCACAACTTCTTTTTTTAATTTGTGACTTGAAATTAAAAGCGTACAATAAAAACAATCCAAGAACATTGCGTAACTTCAGAGCAGCACTCAGTTTGGCTGGCTCACTAGCGCCCTCTATCTTTTTTTTTTTTTTCCTCTGTCGCTGGTCAAACTTTGCTGTCGGTGGACCTGTCAATGACTCTGTCCTCTCTTTTCTTTCTGTGGCTACAGGTTCCTGATTGGATGAGTGGGGTTCTGTGGTGTTTGGTGGACGGGACTCACTGCTGTGGGTCTGTTAGTGGGGCGGTGGGGCGAAATTTAAGACCGAGATTGTGTTGGGGCAGGTTGCATGTTTGCATGCTGTTTGTGTCATGGCCATTAACATCATTCCATTGCAGCAGACGTTCCAGGGATATCGGGGTAGTTGGGAGGGCGTGGGAGAACGAGGAGCAATAATGAGGATTCCAAAGAGAGTCGTTGCCTGACACTAACATGTTCAGGGGAATGTTTGCCTGTACCATCTTTTCATGTTCATCATAACATGCACCTGCATGATCCGCAGCCGTTCGTTTCTCATTCCATGCTGACCAATTGATTCCTTAATAGGTTTAACCACTTATCTCTCAACCACCTGTGTGTCCGTTTCTCTTTTGACTGTTTCCTCATTGATGCATTCCATGTTAACCATGATATAAATCTCATAAGCATGACCAATCAGAGTAAAGGAAGCATGGTGCTACTGTAGCCAATGCAACGGTCCTCACTGCAACATCCACCCACTGGCCCCGCCCCCTTTGCATAGTTCGGTGGATGGATCCTGGTGCAGTTCTGCATTTGACCAGCAGGGGGACCCAACACCATATAAAACGAGCAGAGAAAACGCCAGCGAGGACCTATGAACACCAACCCATCATCTCTGCCTTAATTACAGGCTTCTGTATGGAAACTAAAGCATATAGGGGTCTATCAGATCCTCCGTGCCCAAAAAACTGCTCGTTCTTGGGCTGCCAGCTCTTTGTGGTGCTTTCTCCATTTCTTGTCCAGCTCTTGGTTTCACATGTGCAAGAACATGCTCACTGCCTCCTAACAAGGGACCACACGTCTCCAGAATCCGATCTCAAGTGCGTGTTTTTGTGAATGTGATTCTTACATATAAAACTGTGTATGCATATGGGTGCATATATGCATATGTATATACCTAGTTAGTTTTTATTATTAAACTGTATGTATTAACATCTTTATTTCAGAATGAATGTTTTTATTGTGATTGTTTTTTTTTTTTTGTTAACCAAGCGAGTGACTTTCAGGCTTTGCTTTTAAGAACCGTGCCGTACTCTTTTTGTAACCAGTTCTTCTTCTTCTCAGTAGGACCCTGGTCTTAACCAATGCACTTTTTACCCTGTTGCATTTGAATTGGATTATTAGGGAGTGAATGGTGTCAGATGTGAATGCTTGCTTTTGTGTGAATGTGTTGTACAGTGAGACAACGTTGACCACTATATACTGGGGTTTGTGTTGGAGCAAGAGCAACCGAGAAATAAATACTTATGTCTGTTTGTCTCGTTCATCCTGCCTGTCATTTATTGGAGTTCTTCACTCTTTTGTGTTTAGCCCACTGGATTTTGTTTATATTCCTACAGTGTAGGTTGTATTTCATCACTATTACTGGCTATGTTTATCAGGAGCCAAGGTTTCTAACCTGCAAATACTGTATATGCAGTGCATCATGGACACACACGCACACACACACACGCACACACACACACACACACACACACACACACA
The DNA here is from genome assembly GCF_018812025.1 of Megalobrama amblycephala. NCBI lineage: Eukaryota > Metazoa > Chordata > Actinopteri > Cypriniformes > Xenocyprididae > Megalobrama > Megalobrama amblycephala. The sequence continues at coordinate 10,137,175 of NC_063055.1, forward strand.
CACGGTTCAGGGGGACACTCCATAGATGTAATGGTTTTTATACTGTACAAAATGTATATTCTGTCCCCCTACACTACCCCTACCCTAAACCTACCCATCACAGAAAACTGTCAAAAAAACACCATTTAGTATGTTTTTTTTTTTTTTAAGCCATTTGGTTTACGAGGACACAGGAAGTGTCCTCATAAACCATATTTATGTTGTAATACCCATGTTATTATACACACTCGTGTCCTTATAAACCATGTATACAAGAACACACACTACTGTTGAAAAGTTTGGGGTCAGTAAGATTTTTTTATTTATTTTTTTTAATCAGACTATTTAGGGTCACCAAGGCTGCATTTTTTTAATCAATGCAGTAAAAAAAGTAATATTGTAAAATATTTTTACTATGTAAATGACTTTCTATTTTTGTACGTAATTCTAAATGCAATTTATTCCTGTGATGTCAAAGCTGAATTTTCAGCATCATTACTCCAGTCATCAGTGTCACATGATCCTACAGAAATCATTCTAATATGCTGATTTGATGCTCAAGAAACTTTTTTATTATTATTATTATTATTATCAGTGTTGAAAACAGTTGTGCCGCTTAATATTTTTGTGGAAACTGTGATACTTTTTTTCTGGAAATTTTTTTTAGTAGAAAATTCAAAAGAACAGATGTAAAGGGAAATGGAAATATTTTAATTAGAAAAGAAATTATAAATATTTTTACAGTCACTTTTAATCAATTTAATGCATCCTTGCTTACTAAAAAAATCTTATTGACCCATATATATATACACACACACACACACACACACACACACACACACACACACACACACACACACACACATTTCTGTAACAATTAATCTTTTATTAGATATTTAATATTTTTCAGAATATTTCATTTATGGGTGACTATTTACAGATCAATAATACTTAATACAATATATTACACAAACTAGCCTTCACATGCGTTCACTAATGATGATTATGTACATTCTTTTCCATGTGGGTTTTTTTAAACAGATCAACACTGCTTTGACCAAAGGGTTTATGACGTTTCTAAAATTGTACAAACTTTACTATCTCCTGTTCCTTCATGGCGCTGAAAATTTGTCTTGAAGGTGTAGTCCATCATCCCAGTGCTCTCTTATTCATCACTTCATATGCCAAGTTACTGACCACATACATACACCTCATGAAGTGTTCTCTCTGCCTCCAACTTTATTTTTATTTCTTAGGGTGGATGATGTATTGGCCAGTAGCTATATTCTACGTACCATTCCTTCTTTTCCTGAAGGCAAAACTGGTACCTGCCCATTTCACCAGTCATAATTGTGGAGCACAACACACCTCTGGAAGGTGCATATGGAAGTGCCGTGTGTGCTCATGAATGGCTTCCAACTTGCAAGCTGCACGTGGTCTTCTGAAGCTCTCATTCTGTTAGAGAACGACCTTTTTATAGGTACAGACGACCTTTGACCTGCCTCCAGAGAGGTTCGGACAGTTTCTGCTTACTCAGAGAGTCTAGTATACTGTATAAAGTGTCTCATTTTTCAGAGTTCTGTATGTTTGACTGGAGGCTCAAGTTTTCTGGACAGGGCCGTGAGGATGAGTTTGAATTTGTCGTATCGCTCAGTCTGGTCCACGGCCGCCCCCCTGCTGCCCCAGAGCAGACGCAACTGGAAATCAGTCCTCAAGATCTCCAACATGTCATCATTAGGTTGGAAATCTGGAGAGAAAATTAAATTTTATTATTAAAGTCGCTGTGTAATTAAAAATTGACTTTTTTTTTTTAACAGAATGTTGCAGTGTTTATTATAAATGATTTATCTGTGCGCATCAATATTATTATTTTTTTTAAATCATATGCCCTCATAATCTTTAATCAGCAAAGTTAACCTCCCTTCCTCTAGAAACCATATTCGTTCTCTTCATGATGTGTCTCGGCAGAGGGTGGGACTAAATATCCTCTACAATTGCCAATCTGCTTCCATTTTGTTAAAGCACCCAACTTCCTACAATCCAATCAATTCTCGCCCTACATATTTTTTTCTCATTCTAGAAGCCGTTTCACTCGGATATACGTCACAATATGGAAGAAAAGACTATCGCAACTTCAGTTTCATATTGATTTTAAAGAATGATTTTTGGTAACACTTAAAAATACATAATTTTTTGCCATTAATTAATGCATTAGGTACAGTAACAATGAACAACATTTATTATGATTTTTTTGTGAATTCATGTTTGTCCATACTTTAATGTTAATTTATACAATTTAAAATGGTAAACATTTTTTAGTATACGGCATACAGAAATTGACCTAAATATTGTTCATTGTTAGTTAAGGATACAATATTATATAGTTGTATATACTTGTATAGTGTTTTTTGTTTTACATTTTTAGTAAATTTTCATTTATCTGTTTATTTTAACATTTATCACAACATATGTAATTATTATATAAACAACTAGTCTGTAATTATACTGATCTAAGTCTCACAAACCTTAAGTACATATCACTGAAGAAGTCTGTGATTCATTTTGCGTCAGACATGACTAAAGTAATGATGACCTGTTCAGTTGGTAAATCATCTTAATTTAGTAACTAAAGGATTTCTTGGACTGACTGAAACTGATAATGCTGTTTGAGTGTCTTTTTGAGTGATTCTTTTCAAGAGCCGACTAAACAGGGCAGGCCTTTTATCATATAACTTCCTGAGGGAATCCATGATTCAAATGCTAATTTTCTTTTGGATTTTAAGACAACGACCTGAAAAGCTCTATTGCAAATCAATGTGTTTTGCTCACCAATTCCCCAAGTAAAGCACCACATATTCCTCCTGAAATGACTTGTAATGTCCTTGGCTTACCCTGGAGGATCCGCTGTGCATTGCAGGTGTAGGTGTCCGCATTGCGCGCAACAGCGCGAGCGCCTTCCAGATGCCGAAACATGATTTCGCAGCCTTGGTCGTTGTTCTCCCAGACGTCCATCCCGTCAAAGGTGACCGCAGGCCTCTCCATCAAGGTGAGCAGCGGCATTAGCAGCGGAACGCTGGCATTGCTCAGTGGGATTTCAGCTGGAAAGATCATAACAAGAACTTAATTAAAGGTGACCTACTGTATGAAGGGCATTTTAAACATGCTTTACTGTCAAAAACTCACCACTTCCTTCATAGAGTCCTTTGTAGAATGGTTTCAAAGATTTCTCATAAATAATGGCAGTCTGTGTATATTTCCTCCGCAAGCTAGTCCACGTATGATCCAATCTGGTAATCTGTTCATACAAGAAAGATCACACAGATTAAAGCTTGTTTCCTACACTTGACCGCACACAGAGAGGGAAAAAAAATTGCAAGTCAACCGAAAGTGGCAGATAGAAGGAGCCGTTGGGTACCTGAGGCATGTCCAGTGCTTTCATTATTGAGGAAAAGGCATAAAGATCTCCCATGGAGTCTTTCAGCTCTAGAGCGACCAGAATGATCCGGTTTAGGGTGGCTGCTCTCTCCTCCAGACTTCCTGTACACCCCAGGATATCCACAGCAACTCCAATTGCCATGGTGTTATGCCTGTTTAAGAAGAACCAGCCATGCGGGTTAAATGTGTGGCCTATTGGCCTCTGTGTCTGTGATTTTGGCCATAGTTAATGAAAAGGAAAAACTCTGCTTAGTTACTTTAGCGCACGTGAGATGTTCAAAGAGTTAATATTCCTCGGAAAGAGTTGTCCGCCCATATGAATCATCAGAAACCTGCTTTATAGATCACGTGTTGACAGCATGCGTTTACCTTTCCATGAGGTCCTGCCGCAGCTGTCTCCCATGGGGAAGGGTCACCAGCTCTAGCCCAGAGGTCACGCCCATTTGAACTTTCAGCTCCTCAGAAACATTCAGTATCCTGGCAACCTGGAGCATGTACACACAGCATTTGTAACATCTAGAATCAAAAGTATTGCACTGAAGCTAATCTGTGATTGTGAAGGGTTTCTAAATTTGACTTTGTTTTTGGTCCTGTGACTGACATAATCAGCCGGTTTAAGATTGAATTCCCAAATACACAGACAAACAATCTGGAGCCTCTTTCAGAAGCAGAAAGAAATGTGGAGAAGTGGACAGTCACATGTATAAGAGCTTTTTAGGTCATTTTTAATTTGATTCATCTACATTTAGCCCTTGCTGTGTGGCACAACTGTGGTCTTGTCCTCTGGTTGGCTGGAAGAACCAGTCTTCGACCTGAAGAAAAGGCTGACTCACATAACAAGACGGTAATTACAGACCTGTCGGTCATGATTGTATTCAGTAAGTGGGTGTGGATGACTAGCCCTAATTCTGTTTTCATCTTTCTTAATTTTCTCTTTTGTCGTTGTGTGTTTCATTTTCATTTTTTTTATTCCACTACCTCCCATTTTTGAAATCGAAAGCTATCAAATATATAATCTGTGACAGATTAGTCATCTGTTGTGCAGTTAATATTATACTAGCTAATATGAGCTTTTAATATCAATATTAACTTTTGTAATGTGTACAGTACCGTTTTAATGTTTGGGGTTAGTAAGTGCTGTTAGTTTGAACTTTTCCAGAAAAAAATCAACTGTTAAATAGAAAACAGTTATTTTAAATTGTAATATTTCACAATATTACTGTTTTTACTATATTTTTTGCAGCCTTGATGAGCATAAGAGACATTAAAAAAGTCAAAAACATTACAATTTTTTTATATATTTATTAATTCATAATTATTTTATTTGATCAAGGCTTTAAATAGCTGTTTTAAATATTGACATTTAAGTTACCATTACCAGTAACCTAAAACAAGCTATTAGTTGTATAGCTATTTGGTTATTGCTTAAGGTTATTGCACAATTTAACACTGATTAATCCATTGGGTATTATGAACTATAAATTTTTGTTGATTGTTAATGTTGGTTATGCTATTTTCTACAGTACATACATATACTTACACATTTTTATTGTTTCAATATTGTTAATGTATTAACACGCTTCACTTCAGAAGGCCTTTATTAACCCCCTGGAGCTGTATGGATTACTTTTATGATGGATGGATGCACTTTTTTGGGCTTCAAAATCGCGAGCACCATTTATTACCATTATAATAAAGCTTGGATATTAGAGCCAGGATATTTTTTAAAGGTCCCGTTTTTCGTGGTTTTTTGAAGCTTTGATTGTGTTTATAGAGTGCAATATAACATGTGTTCATGTTTCGCGTGTAAAAAAACAGTATTTTTCACATAATTTACTTATCTGTATACCGCTGTTTCCACTGTCATAAAAACGGGCTGATGACTTCCTTGTTCTATGAAGTCCCTCCTTCAGAAATACGTAACGAGTTCTGATAGTGCCAGCGGTTCCTGTGTTGTGATTCGACAGCAGCTTAGCGCTCCTTGCCCGGAAAGGTCACGCCTCTTACCATAACGTGGAGATGCACGCGCTCAGTGTTATTGTAAACATGTCTTTAATTTTACCCTATCAATTTGAGCCGGAATCAGACCCGGTGATTGGACTGCGGGATGAAAATAACAGCGTTTCGACGACATGGCGACAAACACACTCTACAAACGCAACTCTTGTGTATTCCTGTGGGCGGAGGTTAGTCAAAAAACTGTTTTAGTGACGTCATTAAAGAAGGAAGTAGAGGGATGTAGTCCAAACTGGCCGTTCGATGTAGGCGACTTCTGTTAAATAAAATATCTCACTTGGCATTGAACTTTGAGCTTTAAAATTTTACAGATTTTATTTATACTCTAACAACAACATTAAACACTAACTAAAGTTTGAAACATGGGATCACGAAGAACGGGACCTTTAACATAACTCCAATTGTGTTTGTCTGAAAGAAGATAGTCATATACACCTAGGATGGCTTGAGGGTGAGTAAATCATGGGATAATTTTCATTTTTGGGTTTAAATAATGTTAACGCATTGAAACAATTTTGAATTCATGTTGACTTTAAAGACACATAATTAATATTACCTGACAGTCTGCTTGCAGGATGTGTTTGGCGATGGTCTTTGGATCCTGACTGACGAGCAGCTCTTTGGCTTTCTTCAGCACTGTCATCTCCAATGGTTTGTTCTCCACTGGTAGAAGCCGGAAGTTGACGTCACCAGGTTTGAATGCTGATTCAGTCTCAAACACGGGTCTTTGGAAACCTTTCTTGCCATCCTCTTCTTTATCCACATCCTCCTCGATGTCTTCCTCACTGTCGTGTTCTAGGGCCTCAATGGCATTATGGTAGGAGCTACGATCTAGTTTAATGCTGCTATCACTTCTCCTTAACTCCTCCTCAGTCTTTAGCCTCTCCACATAGCTGTTAGCATGGGAGCTATTCATCTTTTCCCAATCAGCAGGACTGCATGGACTCAGTTCACAGTAGCTTACTTCTGACTGCTGCTGTTGCTGAGATGAAGGTCGCTGTTTGTGGGGCTTTACCGGGGGGACAGGTGGGGCGAGGGTTTTCAGGCCCGGGGTGCAGGATACTCTTATAGTGGGAACCTTGCTGGGTTTAGGGGGCGGTTTGGGACACAGCTGGCTGTCAGATCCACGAATGGCCTCACCAGGCTGGGTGTCGAAAGCCATTCTGCGTGGCACTGTGGGGCTCAGAGCTGGCTCACTTCCTGTTCGGAAAACTGGGGATTTGGGGCACGGCTGGTGCTCCATATGCTGAACCTGAGCCTGGGGCCTACAGCCTGAAAGCATATGCATGATATCACCGTTTTATTCAAATATTTTTCATTACAATAGACAGTATTTTGCAGATGGACTTTTTTTGTGTGGAAGTATTCTGCACGGCAAAGCAGATTCAGCGCTCTGGTTTCTGACATGGACAGCAAAGCTGCATTTTGTGCATAACCATATTTATTCCACTGACACAGGCATAAATTATCTCCATCCCCACTTTCATTCTTCTCCACAAAACATTTTTATTTTGCATTTCAATCCCACGTCTCATTTCACACATTTAACGTTTAGTAACAGGAAGTGAATTTCAAAGGCGGGAACGTCAGTTTGACTTTGAGAATCACTTTCTCTTTGGCACAAAGTGAATGTGAGAAAGATGACTGGTTTTCAGGGCTGTCAGATGTGCATATCACCGTGACGGGTATCAAGGAGGATGAGAGCTGACAGGCACTCACCGATAGGGAGGAAGCTTTCCGACTGATGGGTCTTCAGTGGCCGTCTCCTCTCCTGAACGTGGTTCAGACATGCTGGTTGACTCCCACATTTATCTTTGTGGCTGTGAAGGAGAAAGACAGGTCACTTAAAGTCTTCTTTACCGATCTTTTAGAGTAAGATGACAAAGTTGACACCACTTTTAATTGAGTTTTCAAAGGTTCTGCGATGTGATATGAATTTTTAAAAGTACAAATCAAATGCAGTCTCTCATTTAATGTAAGGTCATGCAACCTGTACAATCATTTTAATAACATTTTTAAATGGATAAGGTTATAAGCTATTTTGACACATTGTTTTCAAAAGTTAGGACGCCCATATGCTGAATCTGCACAAATAAGTAAAACTTTCACTTATTTTATGCTTATTAATGCTAAAAATCTCTTTATATTATTGTGGAGCTGTCACATTGCAGGACTGAATAAATAAACATATAACATATTCCACATAAATAATACAAATGCCTTGAAAAATGCCTTTTTTTACTTCCTGCTGTGGTGCTTATGAGCAAAACTGTCAAGGATTTCCAAGAGCTTGCCATTAAGAAATGGAGTTTGCGAATCACATCACAAGACCCACTAATTGCTGACAAAATTATGTACATCTTATCATATAGATTTGAGTGCAATTTGTAAATTCATGACTAGTCATTCTTCAAAGTAGACCCCAATTATATAATGCAAATATAATTAAATTATATTTCTAGTATTGTTTATTTTGATGTTTCTTTTCTAAGTCAGAATTCATGATGAGGACAGTCAAACAGCAGAATTTTCTTTTTTAACCTGAAATTTCCATGAGCTCATGAAATAAACATTATTTTTTATTAACTAACATTAACAAAGATTAATAAATACTGTAACACATACTGTAAATACTGTTAGTTCATTTTAGTAATCTGTTAGTTCATTTTAGTCATAAAGTAACTGTTTAGTTCATTTTAGTCATAAAGGGTTCATATAATTGCCAAGATGTAAAATAAGTCTCCGATGTCCTCAGAGTGTGTATGTGAAGTTTTAGCTCAAAATACCCTACAGATAATTTTTTATAGCATGTTAAATTTGTCACTTTTTGAGGGTGAGCAAAAACGCTCCGTTTTTGTGTGTGTCCCTTTAAATGCAAATGAGCTGCTACTCTCAAGAAGAGGGCGGGGTTTCAAGAGCTAAGTGTTAGCAGCGCCGATTCACAGACTCACTGAAATGTCAGAAACTGTTCAGCCTTTTATGTTCAAAACGGAGTCGGACAATGATGGAGAGACTCAAGAAGAAGAAGTGACAACATGTAGAATGCAACAGGACGTTTCTGAATGGTTAGTTGATTAATATTTGTAGCCGATGTGGAGTTAACTATCTTAAAGTCATTGATTAGCATATTCTGTCATGCTAATCTATAAATTGCTCATGTGGGAACTGTTGTAAAATGCCTACAGAGCCAGAGAATATATGCTGCATGAAGATAGAACAGGTATAGTTTTGTTTAATTATGGTTATAACGTGTAATCTTGCTTTTATGACATGCTATTGCATTTGTGTTACATACTGTATTGCAATAACATGGCCTCACCCCCTTTGTTGCGTGTTCTCGGCGGTGGGGTTTATGTAAATTTTAGGGTTAGTGATGTCACCAACCCGGGAAGAAGCTCGTTGTATTGTTTAAAATAAAATATCTCACTTTGAGCATCCTAACTTTACAGATGTTTTTTATGCTCTATTAGCAACATTACACACTAACTAAGGTTAAAAAAAGTGAAATCATAATCAACCACTCCTTTAAAGCATTAACTAATGGAATCGCTAAAAAGGCCAAATCATACAAAATTGAGAACTAGAATCTATAATTAGTAAATTGTCAATCCTATGATGAGTAAAATAATTAATCTCTCTTATTTCCTCATGTTTGTGATTCAAAAGCCTCACAGAGTATTTCTTCTTGGCGGTAAAGTGTGGTAGTGAATAATAGTGGAAAGAGCCATAGGATAGTCTTTCTCTCACCTGAGGAGGTTCCCACGGCTGAGGGTGTGATCCTGGGTGTGTCCGTTCATGATATTCAGACTCAACCGTTTGGAAGTCAGGCTCTTTCTCTCTGAGTATCCCGCCTCTACACGTATAGATCCAACTCCATATTTCTCCTCCAGGCATCTCAGAGGCAGAGCTCTGTTGATTGGCTGAAAGATAATCGCTCCGACAACCTCAGACACCGGCTCCCGGTTGCCCACATAGTATCGCACCAAAGCGGGGACACTGTCAAATCCCTCCTTCTCAAACAGGTACTGAACACGTGAGTAGGCCTCATTCATGGCTACTACTCGTTTGTTGATTTTGAAGTGTTGAGGAGTGTTCTTCCACTGGCAGGTGAGGACATAGTTTCCCGGGCTGGACAGCGAGTCTCGGATCAAAAAGTCTCCATCACGCTGGACCAGGTTTTCAGCCACCTTAAATTCAAACACACACAATTTTCATTGTTTTTGTGGTAGCTTTTTTCTGTCTTTCATATATACTATATTTTTCTTCCTCCTTAGTTTCAAGCATGTTGGATCTTGGCCCAAACATTAGGTTGTGGTGCTCATGCAGGATGAACAAGTTCAAACATTGGAATCATTTTTAAGGTAGTGATGCTTTTCTGCTCATAAATTCTTAAGTTGCTTTGTACTTTATTCTGTCTAAACAGATTATGTACAAATCCTCAGTAAACATTACAGAACTAATTTTATGACAGTGATACATGACATGACCTAGATATTACTTTCTTTTGTGGATCACCAGTGCATTCAAGCAGTTTAGAATGATGGAATACCTCTCCAAACTGAACGTTAGGTTCTAGAAGCCATTTGGAATATTAATGAATTGGTAAGTAAATCACTCTAGAGATCAGAAAAATCAGTATAGAATAATATATATATATATATATATATATATATATATATATATATATATATATATATATATATATATATATACACAGTCAAACCAAAATGTATTCAGACACCTTGAACATTGCATTCATTACTATAGTTTAAAAAAATGGTAATAAAATATGACAAGATCTCAGAGTTAAACTGTGTCAGAAAAAAATAATCTTAATCATGTCAGATAACACTTAAGCAAAACATGGTCAGGTCAAAGTGTCTGAATAATTTTTGGTCCCAAATTTTTTATCAGTTTTACAGGTAGTCCACTGTATGAAGAATTTTTGGGTATAATATGTCACAGTTTACTTTATTTTGCTATCCTCACTTACATAAATGAACTATAGTGTCCTGCACCCACTAGTAAAAATATATCAAAAATGTAAAAAAAAAAAAAAAAAAAATATATATATATATATATATATATATACATATACATACAGTATATATATCCTTATTCATTTTAATATATCATTATGCCTTTAGTTTATTAGTTTATATAAGATTAGATTGGTTGTATGTCATTGTTTTATATTACTTCCCACTATGTGTTCATGAGGAGATCAAACACTAATAAATCAAGGTTAGCATGTGTGTTTGGAGCAATGCATCAGCAGTGGCACCAGGAAAAGAGTCATTAAGCCTGATTAGAATCGCTGAATGTTTATGACTGTTTTCATGATGGTTTTGCTAAAAAGCTTTTCTCAGGCCTGTCTTATGGTATAAAACAGCAGCTAAAAAGTTTATAGTTCACTGTGCAGAAATGCTCAGATAGTTATGGCTGTGCATTGTGTTTGTCCAAATATGCAGAATAAATTAATTTGATTGTGGTAGTTTCACAGTTTGCTGCCTACATTGTCATCTATAATTAAGTCTTCATCTTTTATCATCCGTCATTTTTCCCCCCGACGGTGACAAAACACTGCCGGGAATTTACCACATGTCATTTCACACCGTTGGTCATAAAGTAATACACGCAGAATCATTAAATGTGTGTCTTTTCTTTTCAGTTGTCTGTAGTTTGTTTGTTTAACTTCAGCCGAGCAGGTCAGACTCGTCCCGCTGAAAGACACATGGGCAAACACAACCTGTACTGCAGCCCACATGCTGTCAGGGGCTTTGTGAAAATGGAAATGCTTGGGTGTGCAGTGATCCAAAGCCCGCTCAAAAGAACAAATGAATAAGTGTCTACAGACTCACTGCTGATTCCTGATAACAGTCATGGGTGATGCATTATAAGTGTAGAGACTGAATTAACAATCAACCAAATATGCATTATATTTTAAGGGCACTTTTTCATCCATTGTGATACCTATAGTTATATTTATGAATATTTAGACCATCTAATCCAATTCTCTATATATTTTTTTAAAGTGGTTCTTTAAGTGGCCTCATTTTCCGATAGATATCCATCTTTAATATATATAATTTTTTTGTACTTGTGAATCCAATGAACTATATTCTAAGGTCATTTATAAGGTGTGTTGAGCCATGATGAAGTATGTTCCATTGTGACTGGTATATTTGTGGTGTAAGCAGCAGTAGCCTGACTCTGTACGCTGGTAGTTCTGATCATATGATGCCGTTAAATAAATAAACCTCAGGTCAAATAGCAGTCATGATTCATCACTATATTAACCACTCTGCTCTGCTACAAAATTGTTGACGGATGAGTTGTCAGTTTCAGGGGCATATCCTGCAAAGGAGCATGCGAAAGAGGAGCCAGGGTACATGGTTTTCATAAGAGCGGATCTGTAGCTGTCAGCACTCTGAGGTCTGCCGTGATGAGAAACTGTTGATGGCTGTTTTTGAATATAGCTTAGTGTTAATGAACTATCCAAAACATAGTGGTTAAGTACCGTGGAATGTACTTTCATTAGAGGTATTGTTAGTTTTGCTGTTTGTCAAGCTTATCTAAAGTCTTGTGGAGCTGACTGCGCTCTAGCATACAGTCCAGACCCCAGATTTTGTGTTTTGTTTCAATGAAATCTTTTGTTTTCCTTGATCTTGTGCAAGTCTGGGTGTGATTGTGGCTTTTCCTGTTCTGTGCTGTTTTTGGCACCTGTAAACCAGTTCAAAACAAGTATTGATCAACCAGCTACTACTGATGCCAATGGACTCTCTGCAGTCTCAAACAGATTTGCCAAAGCATTTCACATTTTATAGACAAGTTAGAAGCGTATATTTGTATATATGCCATAAATATTAAAACTAATCATCAATATGCAATTTCACATAGCTAGAAAGCTTAAGCCAAGCAAGTAAAACATTTTAGATGGTTAGACACTGTATTTATAGGTTATTATTTTGCAAAACATGCCTATTAGGTAACTATGTATCTACATGTTTCATTATTTTTTACCTTAGCAAGAGCATTATACTAAGTACAGTAATTAAACACCATGATAACACCATGTTTTGGACATTAATTATGCTAGTACTAAAGTATTCTTTGAAGTACAATATAAAAACCATGGTACATGCATATGGTAATCATGTTTATATCCAAGAACCATGATACTAGATGTTACATCACTTTTTTTTTTTTTTTTTTTTGTAAATTTAACAAGTTAGCATTAAGAACATCTAATGCAAGTCATATCCTCAGTCTATTTCTTCCCTTAATCAAGTCTTACTCTCGGCTCTAGCTGGAGCAAACATGACCACATGTCTTTATTTCATTATCTTTTTATACAAAGAAAGTGAATGTTTGAGTGCCAGATACAGGCATGAATTCAGTGTGACTTCAGCTATACTTTGACAGCAGAAAGATCACTGCCGTCTGCAACTTCTGAACAATATTTCAGAGACATTGTAACTGTACACACATAAACCGCTACTTCACCACCTCTATAATACAAACATTATCCCATAATGATTACCCACCCCTCTCCCTCCTCTTATGCCCAGGAAAGCTGTACCTGTCTAGGGATGGCTCCATGATACCAGGCATGGCTCCGTGGTTCCTCACTGCTTAGTTTCAGTTCTTCTTCTAGTTCTCTCCGAAGCTTCTCCGGTGGTCCATCCATGATGTACTTGTCCCTTGAAAACTGCACATAGATGGGAACAGAAGAGTATGTTAGAGCCATGGTGGCCCTACAGTAGATGGTATGTTTGTCTCTGTGATTGAAGTATATGGTGTCAGTCTTTTATTAGTCTTCTCTCTTTTTTAATTCCCCTCCCTACTTTTTGCTCTTTGACTCAGTATCTGACTGGCTGATGGATCCTGTGTTTCCTGTGCTGATCTGTTTACTGTGACTCCCAAGTCCCTCCCTCTTCCTGTCTGTCTCCGCCTCCAGAATCCGCAGGGCATGCCGTACCTTTACCTGCACACGTACACGCCCCCACTGCTCTGAATCATCGTGGGCTTTTCAGGTTCGTTGGAAAGCTGCACGTCCTCTTTAAGGATTGTGGATTTCACAACTTAGGAATTTTGAGCATAGTTCTTTTCACTGAGCTGCTTAAAAGTAAGTACTTTAGAGTTCAGGTTAACAAATCCACTGATTAGTCAATTTCTGTGAAACACGAGCTTTGATTAGAAGTAACAGTTTACTGTAATGCCATACATCTAGTTTGAAATGTACGTGGTAAAGCATAGTTCATTATCTTTTCCATCAAGGCTGTTTTATTCTTCCTTTCACTGTCTCAATAACATAACTCAGTCATGTGACCAGATTGTCAGCATAAAAGAATTTAAAAACAATTGGCACAAATAGCACTTTATACTCTCATGCGATTCAACATTGATTCCTAGCTAAACACTGACAACAGAAATATAGATCGATTATGCAATTTTAATACTCCATCATGTCTTAACAAACAGCACATGCCATTGTTGTTTATCAACTAAATGAATGCTTTCCTGTGACCAACTGACTCTGGCTGTGTTTGGAATGGTATATAGTGTACTGCACATCTAATGTATTATAAATTAACATTAACAATGAATAGTAGTATATTTATAAAATATATTACTATATTATAATAAAAGCTGTAAAACTGTTCATTGTTAGTTCATGAAACATTATGCATTAATGTTGACATTATTTTTAAATGGTATAGATCATTTGCTTGCATGATACATTAACAGCATAGGTAGTATAGAGCAATAGTAGTTGTACAGGGTTCAGGGCAGTGCATCATCTGAGAATAATCTGTCGTAATGATTAGGAAATTTCATATAACATATTTGGAAATTATTTGGAAAGCACGCATAACAAGTCATGATGTCTTATCCAAAGTGCCCAGAGGTAAGAATGTTTCGATTCTTATTAGAAAACAGATTTAAGGCTATAAAAATCTGAATGGATGAGACATGTTCAAAGCCATTGTAATAGTACATAATAATATATATATATATATATATATATATATATATATATATATATATATATATATATATATATATATATATATATATATATATTTTTTTTTTTTTTTTTTTTTTTTTTTTTTTTTTTTTTTTTTGAGAAATTAATACTTTTATGCAGCTAGGATGCATTAAATTGATCAAAAGTGACTTCTATTTCAAATAAATGCTATTCTTTTGAAACTTCCTTTATCAAAGAAAACTTCACAAAAAATATTAAGCAGAGTGTTGTCAGGCACAATGTGAAGCAAAGTACTTAAAGCCCTGTTAAAAAAATTCTCTTTTTATTTATTTATTTATTTATTTAAAGCAATCAAAAGCATATTAGAATGATTTCTGAAGAATCATGTGACATTGAAGACTGGAAAAATTATTTCTGAAAATTCAGCTTTGCCATTACATTGAAAAATAAAACATTAACATAGAAAACTAGTAGTTATTTTAAATTGTAATACTATTTCGCAATATTACTTTGTTTACATTGTCATTTTTGATTAAATAAATGCAGATTTGGTGAGCTTAAAGGGATAGTTCACTCAAAAAACAAAAACAAAAAAAAAAAAAACTGCTGAACACAAAGGAACATATTTTGGAAGGATGTCTGTAACCAAACAGATCTTGCCCTCCATTCACTGTGAGTAAATGATGACAGAATTTAAATTTTTAAGTGAACTATCCCATCAATAGACTTCTTTTAAAAATATTTTAAACTTTTGAATGAAAGTACATTTTGCTTGCCAACCATAAGCAGTCTACTTAAGGCTATTATTTGACCAAATCATTTATTATTGTGATTGATTATTATTTTTTATATGCTTATGCATATAAAGATGCTGTGTTTTAAGAGGATTTTGGAAGCCCTTTATGGCGTGCATAACACCACTCTTTAAACATGGTAAAATTACCATAATGGGTTATTGCGTTATTGAATGTGAATGGGTGAATTGCATTCTGCACTTGTGTTACAACCTGCAACATATTTCACATAGGGGATTTCAAGCGTATTCTTGTGTTTCCTTTCCTTTTCGGTTAAGTGCTTGGAATGCCAGCTATGTGTGGTACCCAACCTCAGAGACCTAAAGTGGTACCTTTGTGCTCTAGCTGGTAGTTGTACGCAGTGGGTACTCGAGCACAGCACTGCTGCATAACCCCAAGCTAAATCTGTGCGTAAGGGGGAAAAGTCCCAGCAGGACTCCTCATTTCAATCTTGTTAGTTGTGGTCTATAGAGTAATATGTCAAATGTAAGGGCAAAGGTAATTGGAATTGATGAGTAACTGTGTGTGTGTGCTCAGTAGTGGAAACATCAATTGACATGACACTGTTTGACTCAGTACAGATTTAATTAAGTCGACTGCATCATTCAAACGTACTGGCCACAGAGCCAGTGATGCTGTTGTGTATTTTATTAACAAGTCCCATTTTAGTTTGTCACTGTAGCTTTGCAAGGCTTTTTATGGCTTGATGAACGACTCATTTGGGTTTTCTTAAACTTGCCAAGACATCTGAATATGGCTGAGAAGCCTGGTGGTGTACAGTGACATCAGTGCTCATAACAAGTGATGTCATCACGTTTGTGCTGTCTAAAGGAAACTAGAGCCTAGTGTACTACTGAGGACCCTTGCATTATTGGGCAAATTATTTTAAATCTAAGATATTTATCAAGGCATAAAAGCAACATTTTTGTGTTTATTACCATATAAAGTACAATAAAAAATCTGCGCACCCTGTTAAAATGTAAAAACTCACTATACGTTTCATGTTTTTTCCAGGCCTGACGGCAGCAGACAAGCTACATCAGTTTTCTGTGATGTTGATAAGATGCTTAGCTGTCAGTTTCTCTTTCTCTCTCTGTCCAGTGACCCATAGCCCAAGCAGTGGTCTGTTAAGCATTTCAGGCAGTTATTAGGATCTTACTGACCACAATCTGTCACTGTGGTCCACCACAAACCACTGAACACAGGCTTGGCAATGTGGATATCTCTATGTATTTTGAGAGAGGACAAAAGACATAAATGTAAAAGCATACATCATATGATAGCATATGATCATTTTTTTTTTTTTTTTAAACTTAATATTTTATATGTGAGGTTTAGAATAGCCTTTTGGTTTGGCTATATTCAAATGATGTTAATCTTTCAGTTATCGGAAAAAATCCACTAATATGTATGGATTGTTACGTGCTTAAAGTTGTTAAATGGAATGGAATCCAGTCAACAAAAGATTGCTATGAGAGATACTGTATAAATTCTACAATAAGAGCTCTTAATTCTGGTCTTTGAGTAACTGATTTGTGATGGAAAACATCTCACACACACAAACATATGGCAGAGTCTTATCACTTCCTTGTTTGAGAGGCTATAGTGGATAATCCTGGCTGATTTTTCCTCATGTCAACTCTGTCACTGATCATAAAATAGCTTTAAATAAAAAATAAAAATAAAAAATTTTCAGAGGGCTCAGACTGAAGGTCACTTTTTAGATGGTCAGGTGTTATGATTACTTGAAAGGGTGTAACAAAACTGCTGGTGCATTTCTTTGAAAGCAAATTATAAAAGCGTATTTTATCAACTCTTTGCTTAGTAAACCAAATATATTCAAGTCATGCCACGCAATGGACAGTTTTTCCCTTTATATGGAGAAGCTTCAAAGATCCTTACTATGTATAGAGACTGACAAACCCAGGCCACAGCGAGGACTGAAATACACTCTGATGCCTCTGGTATTGTAGTGAGGGACGGGCGTTACACCCACTCCATTTAGACAACAGCAAGCCAAGCCAACACCCCACAAGCCACAAATTACAGTGACCAGACGATACATAGTTTTACCCTGGCTGGGAAAATCATCCCAAAGCACTTGTTTGTGCTCAGTATCTTTCAACTGTATTACACAATACAGTGACTAAAACAAACAACTGAAATAGAACTTTCAGTAAAAACATATGAGCACGGTTGTGCTGAATCCTAATATTTTTTGGACTTGATGTTTATGTTTCAGGTTTTATGACTGCTTTGTGATTACATGCCAGCTGAGGTGGTGTTTATCTGGCACGGCCGTCGCATTCATTCAGCGCTACGACATCGCGGATCCGTTTAGAGGTGCGCTGAGGCTATAAATGTTTAAAAATAACCAAAGCTCAATTGCTCGAGCAGCTCGATAGCACCATGACTAATAATCCTTCCATCAAGCAGCAGTGCAGATATATTTGTACATCAGATCAATCACCTCAGCTTTTAGCTGTAGCCATTTATATATTGTCATTTTTATCTTCACACATCTGAGTGGCTGATTGCTAAGGTTTGTTTTTTAATAGTGGCATGCTTTTTGAATGTGAATCATAACGGAGCATTTGGATGTATTGAATGAGAGTTCAAAGGTCTCATTGGGTAAGTGCAGAGCACAGGTTAACTATCGACAGCAGAATGAGCAACATAATGACATATACGAGACACTTTGCAGTATTAAAAATAGTCATTTAATTTCTGTAGTAGTTCGTAAGACGTCATAACCAAGCGCACATTAGATCATACTGGCACACGTCAGAACTGACTGTGCTCGTGGCTTTTCCGGTCTAAGATGATGAGCTCAACGGCTGAATGTGATCTGGAAAGCCACTTCTGGATAATTATTATGGATGAGATGACATTCCCCTGTTAATTCTTGAACATCTAATCCTCTTTAGTTTACTCCACAAGTGGCCGTTCAGCAGCTTAGTGAGTGAACGGTTAAAAATCCATGTTTGATTTGGAAATTGTGCAGATTATTGCACAGCTAAAGATGGAGATCACATACACGAGTTTAGACTGACTTGTTGTGATGGAAACCAGCAGGACAAGTAATCCAATGGCAGATAGTTAGTCATGCTCATACTAATGATTAGAGATTTGAACAGACATGAGTAATACCCTTTAATGTTGAGGCTTGTTGGAAAGGAATAATACGTTTCTAAGCGATCTGACTTCCAAAAGGTGGACGTTAAAAGAGGAAAAAATTACAGAGATTTACGGGACCTTAAGAAAAGACATATCTTAGTCATATGTTAGATACCAGAATATCAAAGAGACTAGTAAACACAGAGAACATCCTAGCAACCACATAGCAATGTGCTAAAATGACTCCGAAGACATTGGCACCACATAGCAACGCTTTGGCAGCCATCCTTATATTGTGGCGGCGACTTTATATGGGAAAGCATCACTGTAAATTGTAGAAATCTTGTTATTTCCTGCTATTTCCTGTGGGGGCTTGAAGGATGGAGACCCTCAGTCTCAACCCTGTAGGTTGAGATTCCCAAGGGTTTCAGGGGGTCATTAGTGGCCTCTTATGTGCAGGACAATCGACCTGGCCTGGGCTTTGGTGTTGGGTCACACCCTTCCTGAGCCAGAGTAAACAAAAAGGGCCATCAGAGTGTCCAATCAGTCTCCAGGGACTCTAAACACAGGACCTCTTCCTCTCTTATCTCACCCCCATCACACTGTCCATTTAGATGTTCCCTGGGGTGTCTGTCATGTTCATGTGTTCCTGGACAGGGCAGCACAAATTTCAGTTGGAGGAACAGAGTCTGGGGATGTGACAGATGCTCATGAAAGATTTATTGTCCTTTTAAAGTTATTTAAATAAACATTTTTTTAGTGCAGTTTAGACGTCTTGAAGGGAATGGGAATCAGCACGGACCAGGCTAAACAATATTATACTATACAATTTTTTAAATTGTATTTTTATTGTTCTATAAATGTGTGAATTAATTATTATTTATATATTTATTATATTTATTACTGTATTATATTGATATCTGACACAACATTGCTTTGTATTTATCATCTAAATCAGTTTTTTACTTGACAATACTGTGATATTTTGACTTTTCCCTCCATTCCTCCAACAATCTTGTCTAATCTTATCAAACATCATGTCGATCTTTAGGCAACTGAGGTCTAGAAATAAGCTAGATTCTCACAACCCCCATCTCTCTCTTAGTCTCTTTCTCTTTTAATCACATTCTCTCCATTTCAATCTATGATCCCCCAGCCCCCTCATTCCATTCCAGTTCTGTCCCAATCAGCGTGGCCCAGCCCTGGCTTTGTAAGGAGGGCAGAAGGGGAGATTAGGGCCTGGGGCAGCTGTGCCGGATCACTTTGAACATGGCCTCTTTTTAATGTTTCCTCGAGCGTGCTCAATTTGTTGTACAGCAAAAGAGAGAAAAAGGGGAAAAGATGGAAAAGTAGGGGACACGCTTGTCCTGGGGACTCAAAATTGCTGGAAGCCATCCTGTTAGAAAAGAAAGCCTTGAGCTTGGAAAATGCCTTGAAGTCCTATGGATTGCTTGAGGAAGGTAGAATTAGAGGACAAAAAAGATGTATAAATTAAAAGTTATGTTTTTGGTCTGCTTGTGACTGGGGAAAAAATTAAATGGTAATTTTTCATCAAAATGTAAGCTTGCTCTGACCCGAAAATGTCTTTCCGTTTCTGCTTCAAACACAGGTGTCAGCGCTGGTTTTTTAGGAGGGTAGATGTCCTTCACAGTTGACTACTCACATTTAGCTTTGGCCCGGTTCATGTCACCCATTTTTCAATGGATAAAATCATCAATTGTTTTCTCTCTTTTTTTCAGTCCAAGCTTGGGAGTGAATGAGATAATGTTGAATTTTTTCAGAAGAAGCTGCTTGGTCACTCTGGCAGTGACTGAACACGTTAAGTGCTTTGCGGAATGATGATTTAATCCCTGATCCAAAAACATATTCTTTTGTTTAGCACTGACAGAAGGTGAAACTTTTGGTGTTGACAGATGGGATTGTGCCAGGCTGTGTCAGCACCTCTCCAGCAGCTTGTCACTCAGAGAGACTTCCCGCTGTCCCACTGCTCTGCTGAGCTTTTATTTCTGCCACAGCCATGAGGCTTCTGCTGCGTTACACTGTCAGTGTGTGGGAGAACTGCTGCTGCATGTCTAGTGTGTGGGAAGTGTTAGAGGATATTTCAGTTCATTTTAATGAACCAATTCGTCTGGGTGTTCCAAAAATGATTCACTGATTTGTTTAATCATCACTCAAAAGTATGTGCCTCATTCAAACGTTAGTTAAATACTGTCGTTATCACAATATTTTCAATTACGTTTCATTGGTTGGTTGAATTAAGTGTACATTTATGTGTTTCAGTTTGATTCTGTCATTCTAATTGAGTCCCTGATTTTCTTTTATCAGTAATTACATAAATAATTACAAGTAATTAGTAGGTGGGTTTCTTAAATGATAATTCACTCTTCTTAAGCAACCCCTGCTTAATTAATCTGGTTGTGATTCCACCTGTTTCTGCCATTTACAGATGGAACCGAAATGGAACCAAATGCAGGGATCTCAAGACCCGAATCTGGGTTGGGTTTGAGAAAAGCGCAATATAAATAAAATGTATCATTATTATCATCATCATCATAGGATGTCCCATTTGTCAGAAGGGTGCTCCCTTTGCAGCCGATATTCATCCTCGATGCAGACTTCTACCCAACAGTCAAAGTGGCTGTTTGTGATCTTTAAGTCACAAAAGTGTGTACTTGGAGGAAGATTGCAAGGGCTTAGGGTTCTATTTTGGGATAGGGCCTTAGATTCATGAACACTTCATGAAACTGGTTCAACAACGTAATCATTAAAATGAACTGATTCATTCGACCGTCCATGCCAATATTAATATACACCTCTGCTAAACAAGTATGCCTGTTTATTTAAGGCAGACTTGTCACAGTTTAAGTTTCAGGCCTCTACAGTGTGGAAGAGATTCACAGCTGTAACATACTGTACACACCACCCTCCTGCCCACAGCTGCCCCTCACACTGACCAAAATAAAGCCCCCAAGTTATTTTCACCACATTTAGAAGTCGTTCGCTGCCAGATGAAACCTTCTATGATCGAGGCGGTTCTGTGAGAAACTTCCTCTAGCAATAAAGCATCCATACAAGAGGCACCAACACTGCCCTCTCTGTCCCTCTAACTCCCACTGACCCCCAACACCATTGAAAAGACCGGAAGTCTCCATGACAACCTAGCGCTATTTTTAGAAACAAGCCCAAAAAATGTGGACTAGACCCGAATGTTTTCAACAGACGTTCAAACCCTGAGAGCGAGAGTCCGCTGAGTTGGCCGGCCAGACGTGAGAAATAACAAACATGCTGCTATTTCTGGCCAATTCAGCCTTAGAATTCGAATTCGATAAACATGCCCGGAATCCGACATCAGCCTTCATGCAATTTACATTTTATCCAACACAACTTGCATCGCATTCAAGTTATACATCTTTTAGGTTCCTGCATTCCCTGGGAATCGAACCCATGACCTTGATATTGCTAGCGCCATGCTCTGCTGGTTCAGCTACAGGAATATTGCTATTAAATGCAAGACTGATGAAGGAGCTCCTTGACATTCTTGATCTGTGAATATCTGTTTGCAGTCTGAAGTATATTAGAAATATAATAAGTTTGGAAATGATAAAAAAATCTTCCAGACATTTTAGTTTATTCCAGATTCTCATAATATGCACCACTTTATTGTAGGCTTTGATGGACCATAGATCAATAGTTCACGCGTCATCGGATAGCAGCAAGGGAGAACCGATTAGCCACATCTGTGGAGACTGACAGAAATCCACTCAATAAACTCAGAAAATTTAATGCATTTCATCCTGTTGGCCAAAACCCCCTGTAGTCTCTTTGATAATCCGAATAGTCGTGTGACCTGCCGACTGCTCGGTTTCATTCCTACATCGGTTCCATATGAACCTGTGATAGCTTCACGCGGGGCCACCAATTTTATATCGCCCCATAAATTCACTTAACCCGTCCTGAGCAGCTTTCTGTCCTTATCACATGACACATTAGATGAGTGAACAAAACCACACGTGTTCACACTTACGATCCATTTGCAAGCCGCCACAGAGATAAAAGATTTCAATCAATACGGGTTAAATGGTTTAGAAGACAACAAGGAGGAGGGTGTGCAACTAAACAATTACAAGTGAATGGGAAGAAACATACATACGCAGTCGTAAGTGAGCATGTGTGCTTGACGCCTTCACTTACTATAATGAAAAAAAGCCATTTATCTCAAGAGCCCGGACCAAAGATTGCCACAATAAAACTGCACACAGACCTGCTTTATACGGCACCTCTCGATTAGTCTTTCATTTATCTATATTTCTCAACTTTTTGAATCAGTCTTTCTGTAATGTTACTATACAGATGCCTTTACATCTGCGTATTTACAATATTTGACACTTATATTTAAATTTTACTGTTAGTTTACATAAATTCTTACATATGTTTTGTTAAAATATAGTAAAATATTGAAAATATAAATATATAATAAATATTACACGTGGGTTAGATGCTACTAAAATTGACTTTATACAGATGTAGTTTTAGGAAGCTTTCACTTACCTTGGCTCCAATAACGGAGCTCTTCTGATAGAAACAGCATAAAGCTGCCGTGATGGTCCTTAAAATATTGCATCTCTCTGACATCTCTCTCGTTTCAGTGCAACTCATGAGTGGAAACACTCTCGGATGCTTTAATCTCCAAAACTCAGTGCTTTATACCTCCCATGAATGAGAGCATGTTAGCTGCCCAGCGACTGTCTGTGAACTCTCTCTGTGCGAGTGTGTGTGTGTGTGTGTGTGTGTGTGCATGTGTTTGTGCGCTCAGCAGTGCATATGCTGCTCCATGCTGTTGCTCTCACCCCCAGGCAGCCCATGTAAGGAGCCGTGCTAAACTCCATGTGATACGACTCTCCAGCCTATCAGAATTCAGTCATCTGCAGGAGCGCCACACAGCCAGCCTCTAAACCAACCCCCCTTTCCTCAAAATCTCTAACAGCTTGCCAGAAATTAAATGAAGTGGGAACGGGATAGAATTATTGTATTTTCTCCCAGAAACCCCAAATTTCGCAGCTCTTTTCTTTAGTCATATGCTAATTAGGGATAGAGCGAAGACGATATTTAGTCATTTTAAAAGCTGATAATCATGTGTAGAATATAACATTTTCTTCAATGTTTTACTTTTTATTTCCAAGTTTTGAATGACAGATTTTCACTGTGGACTGTTGAACCTCATTATATATATTAGTGCTGTAATGCTTTAACACATGCAATTAATTTTTTTCAGTTTAACGCGTTAAAAATATTTAACACAATTAACGTAACATTTTTGTCAAGTATCCTCCTAAGCACAGTCTTAAATGAGTTAAATAAAGTCATTAATGAACACAAAGAGTTGTGGGAAAATAGGATGCAGATCTGCGTAATGTGCAGCATGTCTTAAAGTGACAGCAGCCTAACAAACCTGCAGTCTGCCATTAATATTAATCAAAGAACAAAAGAAAAAGAGAAAATCACTCGCTGCTCTTGACTAAATAACTTTTGTAGCTTTAATAAAAATTAATCTATATTTCAATCTAAATGATGCAGTGAAGACTGTGAAGTGTTTGATAACTACTTTGATTCTGGATATTTCTGTTAGATCAAATATTTAAAAAAAATACTGTCTTTATGTTGTTTCTACATTAATTTGGAGGTTAAATGTAAAATTATTACAATATAAAAATATATTACATTTTTTTAATTAAAAATATATTTAAAAAAAGGTGATTAATCACGATTAATTACAGAAAAATGTGATTAATTGGTTAATTTTTTAATTGATTGACAACACAATATATATATATATATATATATATATATATATATATATATATATATATATATATATATATATATATATATATATATATATATATATTAGTGTTGTCAATCGATTAAAAAATTAAGCCACCTTGCTCTCTAGATATCAGCATCAGTCATTTAAAAAGTCATACTGGTTGACCACTAATGCTAATAAAATCAATATTCATATTTAAATATTATTTCTTACATTTTGACTGATCTTCAATTATTAGCAGATTATTTGTTGCTGAATGCATAATCAGATTAGCCAAAATATGTTTATAATAAACAAACACTGAATTTTACAGAAATCTGCAGCATTGTGTATGCTCAGTTTCCAAGTGGGCTTGGTTATCAGGGTTTAAAAATAGGAAAATTATCACTTTATACCAAAACAGAGTCATGAGCAAAGTCGGCACACATTGCAAGTAAACAAGAGCATGCTGAGAGACAATCTGATATCAACCAGTTCAATGACATGAAAAAGCATTGCTTATCACTAATGACATTTAAATTTAATCTTTCCAGACAAGAGAGTGCATCTCCTGTGGAGGACTTTCAGGAGCAGTTTTCCAGGCAGACAGGGACAGTGGTGATCCTGTGTGACAGGTCTGCACCAAGGGACCAGGGCTGTGTCTTTCAGTATCAGCACGACATCACTCTAAACTCCAGCGGAGTTTCAGTAACAGCAGGGGGTTAATATAAAAGAGCATTCTCCCAGCAGGTAGGACTCTCTTACCCAGCTGGGACTATCTTGACCCTGTGAAGGGAGCCCGGTTGAGCCTAAGGGATCCCAGACGGCCAAATTCACTCACTTTTCCCACTGGGGTTTAAATAACAAGACTACTCTGTCTCTTAGTCACAAGCAAACAGCACTTAGTGTTATTGCGGCTAGTTGGCTAACTAGAGGGGCTTTTGTTGAGTGGGCTAACGGGGGCTTTCTCTTGATTAGCCTATTTGTTAACAGCATTTTGAGTTCTGTCAATTTCAAGGAACGGAACAGCCACCTCATAGAAAAAGCTCATAGAGTAAAAAGAGGCATTTGGAAACCAGTAAGATTAGAAGACAGAAGAGAATTCATGTTTTCCAGACCATTTCACCTGACTGAACAAGAGCTCGTAGTGTGTTTGTGAGGTGAGTCTGTGTATGTGTTATTTGCACCATTTAATAATGTGTGGCTATTTAGTGAAAGGACAAACCTTTAGCTGTCTCTGTGTATGGCATCACCTTTTCAAAAAGTGATTTCATAATCATATTAACAATTTTGTGGGTTCTGCTGACAGTTACAGTGGAGTTCTCAAGTCCACAAGTGAAAATGCTTTTTTTTTATTATTATTATTATTATTATTTTCATAAATTATTTTATCAGCATAACAGGTTGAGTGAAATTTTAAATAGTCAAATTTAACAGTCCCACTTTTGTTTTAATGACAGCAACATTCAAGCTGCATGAACTCCACATGTTTGTGTAAAAGCTGATGATCGTTTTCTTCAGCATGATTTGAGAATGATCCAAAGAGCATCTTGTGCTTCAATGGAAGCAAGAACATCTGACCGTCTGTACAAACAGTTCACATGACACTAATAACACTTTCTTCAATATTTGACTTTTTATTCCCAGGTTTTAAATGACAGATTTTCACTGTGGACTTTTGAACCTTGTTGTAGGCCTATATTTTTCAAAATTAAATGAATAGGACAATGCAAGCAAAAAACTTTTTTTTTTTTCAGTTCATCATTAGAGATTGGAAACAGTAAAGTGTGCTGTTTGTCCTATATTCCAAGAGCATTTTTGGATGCAAACAGTTGGATGTCTGTCAACTGAGATTTGTTTTGTTTCTCCCAGATTGCTCTTAAGGGGCAAACAAAGACATTCAGGCTGGCTGGCACACCCTCGGACCAACACTGGAATGTTCTCCCTGAGAGTGAGCTCCTAAACTACCTAATTACGCTCAATAAAATCACCACGGCCCTGCGAGCAAATCTGCTTTTCCACAGTCTGCTAAAGAAAGGAGTCAGCGTGATGTTTTTGTACATGAGAGCAAAAAATAAATCTTAAATACATGTCTGACCTCACTTCAACATAGCGTAGTTCAAAGGCTAAAGAACTTGCATGTGACCATTTCTAGCTGAATAGCAGATTTTTATTTTAAGACACTGAATTACTGTTGTGTACCTTTTTTTTTTGCATATATTTAATTCTGGGCAGGCAAAAAAAATGAAATAATTGGCAGTACAGAAATAAAACAAATAAAATGTTTGTTAGGAACTCGTTGTGACTAAGTTATTTTTGTTTTCACGTTGAGACTCTTGTTATATTACGATATACTTATTTTTATTATGGAATATTTTAATAAAAAATAATTACTTTATGCTACAGAAACTGTGAATGGAAACTTTTTCACTCAAATCAATAGACTTTTGTTCTCTCATAGGACTTCGCTCTTTGTCAATTGTGATGTGAAATGTCAGTGCACATAAATGAACACTAGGGGGAGTTGTGCCTCTGTGAGTGTGCAGCGGTAATAAACGCTGCCGTTAAACAGATGGCTTCCCTCATAGTTCTCCATGGAGATCCACACTAACGTTCAGGTAAACCTCTAGATGCACTGATGACCTTCTTCTTTGTTTAGTTTGGCACCTGAATGATATGACATTTTATCTCTAATGTTCATTCAGCTTTTGATTTGACTCACTAATGTATGGTTTTAATCTTGTTCCAAGTTCAAACAAAGTCATGTAAAAATCAAGCGATCCTCCACCCCGAGGCCATGAACGTGATCAACATTCATCAACACCAGTCAAGTGATTCCTGCAGACAAGATTTTACAACAATCTAGAGATTCTCCTGAGGTAAAGATCTAAAAATACTGGTTTAATATAACCGCATTAAGATCTGGAACACAAGCCAAGACATTATATTATAAAAACTGGAGGCTTTAACTGCTGGGAGTGTGCCACATGCTATTTCTTTCCTTTAGATTTAATGAAAAATCTGAATATATGACAACACATACTTTAGATTATATAAAAGCAAAATAAAACAAGCCATAGGCCATTCGAGTTGTTTACAAATACTTATACACTTTATATTACATTTCTTAAGTATTATTACATGCTTAACCAGTCATTAATATAGAGTCAGACATGTAATACATGTAATATTTTCATGTTTTTATGTTTCATGGGCATTATATGTTTGTTAAAAGACATTGTAATGTGTTACTGGTCAAGTCTTTAGCACTTTTCTTATGTCCAAACCGACCTAAAGTAATTACTACCTGTCACAGCCATTACTCTATTCATTGTCTATCTATCTGTATAAAATATCAAGCCTTGATGATATGATTCAATCTAACAATAAGAGTCTTCATGCTTCTCGTCTCTCTCATCGTTTAAGAGCCGGAAACTCTTTGAATTGTCCCTTCTGGGTCAGTCTATGTTCTCTGCTCTAGACCAGGCTTTCTGTACTTCTGTTTCTGCTCTGGCTGGTCTATGCGTTCAGAGAGGGTTCAGGCCGGCTAAAGAGGTCTTTCTGTGGGCTCGCAGGGCAGCAGATCCCACAGAGGGAACAGTGCCTCATTGTTCCTGTAAAGCTCTTTCATGAGTGCTTAACAGCTTACTGAGCAACAGTATGTGTGTTCACAGTCAGGCCATCAGGAACAGAAAGATGTAAGTATGTACAGGTGCATGTGTTATGAGAGAAAGCAGAAAAGAAGTCTGTTGTTTCACTCTTAAAAATAATGTTCTTCAATGGCTTTATTTTGAAGAACCCTTAGAACCATCTTATTTTCTTGCTAAATAGGATTGGTAACTATGACAGTTTTTTTAGTGCAACGTGTAAAAATAAATAAATAAATATATAATAAGATTACAAGAATAAAATGATAGCAAAACAAGATTGAAGTTGTAATTTTTTGATAATAAAGTCGTTATGTTACAAAAATAAAGTAAAAAGATTACGAGAATAAAGTTGTAGCAATAAAAGATTGTGGTCATAATATTTTGTGAATTTAAGGCTAATAATATAAAGCTCTTATTGCTACAAGTACAACTTTATTCCCATAATTTTTTACTTTTTCTCAAAATATTACAACTACAGTGGCATGAAAAAGTATGTGAACCCTTTGTAGAATCTGTGAAAATGTGAATTATTTTAATAAAATAAGAGGGATAATAAAAAATGCATGTTATTTTTTGTTTAGTACTGTCCTGAGTAAGATATTTTACATAAAAGATGTTTGCATTTAGTTCACAAGACAAAACAATAGCTGAATTTATTAAAATAACCCCATTCATAAGTGTGAACCATTGATTCTCAATACTGTGTGTGGTTACCTGATGATCCACAACTGTTTTTTTTTTTTTTGTTTTGTGATGGTTGTTTTGTTTGTAGTTTCTTGTTTGTCCTGAGCAGTTAAACTGAGCTCTGTTCTTCAGAAAAATCCTCCAGCTCCTGCAGATTCATCAGTTTTCAAGCATTTTTGCATATTTGAAGTCCAGCAGTGACTGTAGGATTTTGAGATCTGTGTTTTCATACTGAGGACAACTGAGGGACTCAAACACAACTATTAAAAAAGGTTCAAACATTCACTGATGCTCCAGAAGGAAACACGATGCATTAAGAGTCGGGGGTGAAAACTTTTGAACAGGATGAAGATGTCACAATTTTTCTTATTTTGTTTAAATATCATTGTTTTTCATTTAGTACTGCCCTCCGGAAAAATTAATTTCCCGGCAGAAAAATTAAGTACAATTTACCTTGATATTTGAATTCAAAAGTTTTCACCCCTCGGCTCTTAATCCATCGTGTTTCCTTCTGGAGCATCAGTGAATGTTTGAACCTTTTTTAATAGTTGTGTTTGAGTCCCTCAGTTGTCCTCAGTGTGAAAAGATGAATCTCAAAATCATACAGCCACTGCTGGAAAGGGTTCAAATATGCAAAAATGCTTGAAAACTAATGAATCTGCAGGAGCTGGAGGATTTTTCTGAAGAACAGAGCTCAGTTTAACTGCTCAGGACAAACAAGAGACTAATGAACAACCATCACAAAACATAAAATGGATGGATGTCGTGGATCATCCAGGTAACCACACACAGTATTGAGAATCAATGGTTCACATACTTACATCAGCTATTGTTTTGTCTTGTGAACTAAATGCAAACATCTTTTATGTAAAATATCTTACTCGGGACAGTACTAAACAAAAAATAACATGCATTTTTTATTATCCCTCTTATTTTATTAAAATAATTCACATTTTTTTTACAGATTCTGTAAGGGGTTCACATACTTTTTCATGCCACTGTATTCCTAATCTTAGATATTTTTATGTGGCACAAAAAATGCCATCGTAAGTAACTATATGCATCTTTGGAGATTAAAAAAAAGTTCTTGATGGTATTAGATCTTCGGATCAGATAAGGTTTCTGGGTTCTTTAATGCTTCAGTATATAGATGATTTTCTTTGTGGAGGTTCTCCTGCTGTGTCATGCTGTGAAACCCTGACATTTTTTTAACTTATCAATTTGTTTCACCCCCTCCCAGTTTTGAATATTTGTTAAAGGGCACCTATTATGCCCCTTTTTACAAGATGTAATATTGGTCTTGGGTGTCCCCAGAATGTATTTGTGAAGTTTCAGCACAAAATACCCCACAGTTAATTTATTATAACCATTTGAAAATGTCATTTTTGGGGCCTGTTTTAAAAAGAGCTGTTTTGGTGTATACCACCTTAAATATAAATGAGCTGCATATCCCCGCCCTGCCTTTGGATGAGGGCGTAACTTGCATACCTATGGCAATAAACAGTCGGTAGAAGCAGAATGGCTGAGAGTGAGAGACCCGCTGTTTTGTATGGCATTCAGCCGTACATGTTTGAACCGGAATCAGACCCAGATGATGAAGAGACTCCGGCAGAAGAAACACAATTGAGAATGGAGCAGGACGTCTCTGAATGGTTATTTGATACATTTATGTACTTATAGAGTTTTAATCGCGCCCCCTTTGCAATTATGGATGTACAACACACACACACACACACACACACACACTGTGATAACGTTCGCGCAATTTTTTGAAACTACAAACACAAATACTGTGATAACGTTTGCTAAGTAAACATACACAGTTTTTAATACAATATCTTTAAAATATATATATATATATATATATATATATATATATATATATATATATATATATATATATATACGTGTGGATACACACTATACAAACAAGGTTTAAATTATATACACAGACATTCTACGACGACGACAACAACTTTAGACGCATTTGTTATTGAATTGGCTGACATCGACTGAAATGACTATTTGCTCAAAAAACATTAAATACACTTACTTCTTCTGGAGGTGACGTTGGATCGCGAACAGTAGGCAACGATCCACACTTGAGGATTAACTTTGAAGCAAGACCTGCTTTGAATTGACCCTCGTTCTCTAAACAGACAGTCAAAAAATGATTCGCGCAAACATAAACGTATTTTGGAATTTTGAGTGGCGCCTTTCTTTCGTAAATAAAATCCATCCACTGCGTTTTCAGTGGCTCTGATGTCGGAAGTAAGTGAAAACTACTATGTTCATTATTACATCCCACAACAGAACACTTATGTTTCTTAGGAGACATTACCGGCTGTCGTTGAAACAATGGAGGATGGTTGACAGATCACCGAGGTCGGGGTCTATGCCAAAACCAGATTGTCAATCAAACCACGTGAGTGGGGCTTAGCGCAATTCTACGTCACAGTGAGAGCAATCTTAGAACAGGGCGTTCTGAGACAGTGCTTATGAATTATTGAGATTGTAAAAAAACCACTGGGTGGATTTTTCTCATTCTAGGGTGGTTTTGCTCACACACTGCCAACACACATTTATGGTCAAACACCATGTAAAAGTGAATTTTGCATAATAGGTGCCCTTTAATATCCTTGTTAAAGAGTGTGGAGTGAAAACTTCAACAATGTGACAATGAGTCCAAAAGGTAATATAATGTAGACATAAACTAAACCAAATATGGTACTGATGTTTCTGACACCATCCCAATCATTCCCATCTATGAATCACAAGTCTGTGATTAATGCATCATATCCGCATATCCATTAGGAAAGAGATTTGATTCCCACCCTTTAAAAAAAAAATATTTTTAAACACCAAGTCATCCAAACAGTTTCCACCCTCCAGATCATCTTTGATGATAATAGCTCCAATTTCACAACACAGTGTTGCCAATCTCTGCTTCACACGCAAGGAGAGAGACAGAGAAGAATTGATATTGAAGTCTTGATATTGAATGAATCATGTGATCATCGCTTTTTTTCAGAATCATCCTGGGGATATAAACTGAATAGAAGCATTTGAGCGAATGTAGATTTAAACTTGACTCTTTCAACCCCAAACCATGATGGAAACCACTACCTGATATGATCTGATATCATCAAAAAGCAAACAGTTTCCACTAACAATACTAAAACTCATCTGACTTCAGGAAGTGATATCAGCATATGTGGTCTTGGAAGTGAATTATCCCATATTTTTGATGGCTTGCTTCCTGTTAACTTTGAAGAAAACATTCCTCAGCTAACAGGTCGTCAAAAAAATAGTAAAAGCAACATAACTAAACTGAGCCAAAGAGGTGGCATGCAAAACTAGCCAGTCAAATGAAGAGAGAGACATCGATTAAACCTGATGGAAGAGAGACACTTTTGTATTGATTTTATACCTTGTGTAGATAACTTATTTAATTTAATTAATATTCTGTCTTCTAATAAGTCTCTGAGTGAAAGAAGTATCATTTTAAGGTCATAGATAATATAAAATAATCCATGTTTTGTTTTGTTTTTTTAGAAAAGATGCATTTTCATTGTTTCATGGCTGAAAAATCGACATCCATCCAGGTAACAGTAACAGACTCATTTTTATTTATTGAACTAAATATAGTGTCTTCATAGACTATACTAGGTCTGTAGATTTCCTTGCCACTGTCACATTTTGGCTTTCTTAGTTAGGGTCACTTAATATTTGGCAATATTATTGATTTAACTGCACTGACACTATCAGTGAGAACTGAACTGGGCTGGATGATGACATCAGAGCCGCTTTATAAATGAATTAAACTCATTCCATAATTGCTGAACTTTATACAGTTATTGAACCGAACTGAATCAACACTGAACTGATTTCAACTGAACAATGACACTATTGTCTTTCTAGAGCTGCTTTACAGCAGAATTGAATTCTGTTTGCATCATTGGCAATTATTTACCTGTTTAACACTTAAACAGTTGTTTTGAAACAAACTTTATTGAATGAAGTACTATATAAATAAAGGTGACTTGACTTGATAAGGGTTGTATTCATAATTATAATATCATTATTTTAGTATATTCTATTAAATGAGCTACATAACTAGTTTAGATGATAAATCAAACTGACTGAATGATTAAACTAGTGCACAGATCTAAATGGGAACCTGGGAAA
Source organism: Megalobrama amblycephala (assembly GCF_018812025.1). Classification (NCBI taxonomy): domain Eukaryota; kingdom Metazoa; phylum Chordata; class Actinopteri; order Cypriniformes; family Xenocyprididae; genus Megalobrama; species Megalobrama amblycephala. Next base: position 10,169,833 of record NC_063055.1, read on the forward strand.
CTCAACACCAGCTGAAGAGCTATGACCATTTCAGACCTTGACACAGACACCCAAACACACAGATGTGACCAGGACAGTGTGTCAATGTCTAGATTTACTTGTTTTCAGCTGAGTTTTTAAGGGTGTAAACAAAAAAACGGATGTCTTCACATGGCAGTACAGATTCACTGCAGCTATTGATGCATGCTTACAGATGGTCACACATTACACAGGCAGACAGTTCTAAGAGCTGCATAAAATACAGTATAAAGAGCCAGTGTATGCAATTCATCTGATTGAAACATTTCATGGCTATGTTATTCCCCTGAGGATACGTTATGTCATCTCCTATCAAGTTCTGTTATAAGCCTCTTTGATTGGAGGGTGCGTCTCACGAATGTCTGGATCATACTTCACTCATATTTCAGAAAAATATTTTTAGGCCACATCCACATGAAGCCAGAGCTTTCCCTATCCGAATTTTTTTTCCCCCTCGTTCTAAAAAAAAAAATTCAGAAAACATGGCATCATCATCAAAAATAATCGGCTTATGCACAAAATCACGGAAACCAACTCAAAATGATGTAGTATACATGCCAGACCAGTATGTGACGCTGTAATTCTGCTAGAGATACTAAAAATGGAGATGAAGACTTGGAGCATGCGCATAAACCTTTCGCGCTGAATTATTTTGTAATAAAGCTTTACTTTAGTTAAAGGTGCTCTAAGTGATGTCACGCGTTTTTAGGCCAAAACATTTTTTGTCACATACAGCAAACATCTCCTCACTATCCGCTAGCTGCCTGTCCTCTGAACACACTGTAAAAAAACGTGGTCTCTGTAACCGCCACAAGCTCCGAAAATGGCAATAAAAACAAACTGGTCCAGCCTGGACCACGAAACATAATAAACATGCTCCAGCCAATAACCGACAAGAATGATTTTAAATGCGCGTTCATAACTGTTTCAGGAGGCATGGAGGGGAGGGGAGGAGGAGGGAGGGTCTAGCTAGCCTCTGTTTTGTTTGACAACACTTCTAACGTCAACAGGAAGTTACTCCACCCAGGATCGCTTAGAGAACCTTTAAGCTAATAGGCTCAGTAGCTTCTGCAGCACAAGCATGTAGTCCGCCATTGTTGTTGTTGTTGCTGTTATGCGGCGTGGGGTCGAGACATGGGGTGATGACATCCCCATTTCACAAAATATACGGATTGGCTGTACACACGAAAACGCAAGGGTGTCATTTTTAGATTAATCCACTCTGGGTACCGTTTTCAAAAAATAGCAGTTTCAAGCTCCCAAAACGCTGGACCCATCTGGACGAAACGCCGTTATGATACAACATTTTTTGCTTATACAGCTAAATGCGTCTCTGTGTGGACAAGCTCTTATTTTCATGACAATCAACACATTCCCCCATTTCGTTATTCTCCTTGGTAATTTTCTTTACTGTATAGAATTTCTTTTTTTTTTTACTATAATGAAAATTGTTTTATATGGACACATTAATTACTTTGATTAAAATCATAATTTTTCGCCTGTAATAGAAAGTTTTTAATTAAATGAATCAGTAATTTAAAAATAAGTAAAATAAAATAATTTATTCATTTTTCTCTCCTAACTTATTTAATATTACATGTTCTTGACCAGCTGTAAGATTCACCCTGTAATGACATCTTATGAAATTGTATTCTCATTATGGTAACTGTATGACTCTATGTTCAACTGCACTGGAGCACTGCTACAGTGTAGTTGCTATTGACTGTGTGTTTGTGCTGTTTGCTTTGGTTTGTTGTCTGTGTGAGGTAATGCTAAGAGAAGTTTGTTCTTCGCACTGAGTTGCTAGACCCCAAGATGAGGCAAACCACTGAGATACTGAGTATAAGGGGGACTAAGAGAGTGACGGATGGTTTCTCAGCAGGCTGATAGAGGTGGCTGTGTGGTGTCAGCACACTCAAGGCTGCAGGTGATCACAGTGGAAAATCTGATTCAGTCAATTCTTACCGAATGAGACACCCCAGATATATGTCACACCATATCTCTCATCAGATCTGAGTCGTGGGTGCTGTAATACAGCCATGTTGTGTGATGAAGAGCTTTCATAATGGCTAGATGGTGCCTCAGGTCAAAATAAAGCCAGGGAATGATTATGCCTTTGCTGGTAAAGTGAAATTTGTCATTTGTTCCTAACTTGATACTATAATTTAAACTACATATGCTCTTTGCAGAACCTTGAAATATCACCAGCTCATTTCCTCCTTGTAATTGTGCCATTTTAATTGAGGATGTGTCTACAGGGGCCCCTCGCACAGTAGGAAACGCAGAGATTTTCAGATCTTTATCGGAAATTTGGGCTGTAGAGTTTCCTGTGTTTTATGAACAGCTCTGGCTTGAAGTTGTACACGTTTGAGGTCTGATGTATTACGATCGATGTATTCCTGGTAGAATCAAATGCCGTCAACTACCTAGACGGGTCAAGGAGAGAGCGCTTATATTTGGTAAACTGCATGGCATGAGTTATAACATAGAGAAATGCAACGAAAGTACTGTTTTTGCAATCCGCTTAACTCTAATCATTATCAACTGGCACATTGCAAAACGTCAGGAAGCGCAAATGTTTATATAACAAAGATAATCGCTCCCACTGACGCACACATTTATCTCTGATGCAAATCCAAGTATGTGATGTATTTTGTATATTTACTCAACTCACTGTCAATAAACTACAATCCTTCATATCCTCAACATCCAGCTTGGCTGACATTCCTGTCCTACTTTAAGACTCTACACTTACAAAACTCTTTGAGCTGAATAGTATTGGATATCTCAAATAGTTAAGGGTTGCCTTAAGATCTCTCTCTTCTACAACGCTCACCTGCCATACCATCATTCATTACCTCATGCATTGCCACCGGCTTAGAGCAATCATTCAAAACGCCACATGCACATATTGATAAATGTAAAATGTGAAGCCTTACCTTGACATACTCCATGGTAGGGTCCATTCCTGCACCGTCCCTGCAGGAGAAAGAAAGAACTCTCTTCAGCGAACACATCAACTCTCTAGCTCAGCTGCGTGTCACTATAACTGCAAGTTTGTGTGTGTGTGTGTGTCCTTCTCTGGGCAGGCTGTACGTTGGACTGCAGTAAAGTGCCTGCCAGTCCAGCCCCGCTCGTCTGAGGTCATTACACCACAGTATAGACCACACCAGCCACAACATGTGGACACATGTACCCACCAACCCCCCCAAACACAAACAATTACTTCCACACCAACCCAAATGCACAAAGTGCGGCTGAGATTAAAGCAGATATAGGTTTAGATACAAGAAGAACAAAACAATTTTAAGCAGGTTTACGAGAGAAAAAGGAAAGGTTAAGCGGTCAGGGATGAGCACGTCGCAGCTGGTGTTAAAGGTCTGGAGGCTTGTAGTGACTCTCTGTCTCACACACAAACACTCTTGTGACTCTCTCCGGATTTATGCTTACGTGAAGATTTACCCAAATTATAAAGGATTATAGCCAGGAAAAGGGAAATTAATTCCTTGAGTCTAAATTTCCCACAGGGCTGAAAACAGCATAAATAAACATTTCAGTGCAATCTTTGGGTAAGAGACAAACTTAGCACAAGTGTAACAGAACATATACAATGTGAGTAGAGAGGACGCAGCGATTGTTCGCATGACCTCTATTCCTGCCAGCGGCTTTAAGGTTGCGGTCTAGATGTGACTTACCCTAACTGCAGAGATGGCCCTCGGTCAGCACTGCATTTTTGTTTTATTTAGATTCTCTATGTGGAGCGTGGAACGCAGGAAGTGCGGTGGTGAAGGAGTAGTGGAGAAGAACGTGCGGTCGAGGTGCGCGGCTCAGCTTTTTCTCCATTTAGAGCTTTCCGCCCTCTCTGACTTTACCCAGAGTCCCTTTCATCTCAGCTTACACAAAAACCTGACTTTTCTTTATGACTCTTTCTTTCTTCCTTTCTTACCACCAGGGTGTGTGGTGGACTGTCTCACCCCCTTAGGGGAATAAGGGTGGCTTTCAGATTCAGTGTGGAGGTGGCACCTGGGGTGAGAGCTTAGATATATAAAAAGCGTCAGATAACTGGAAATATGAGAATGTTTAAGATTTCTTGGCTTGTTTGTTTGCTTCGCATTTGATGGAACTTAAAAGCGTGACTGATTTCCTGTTTTAAATTCCCATTGAACATTAAGAAGAAAGCAACTCTAGAGGCAAGAGGTCACGCTTTAAAGTTTCTGAACGCTGACATTAGTGTGCTATAAGAGAACACTGTCAGTACTCCCACGGGCCTACCAAGGAGTGACTTGAGTTCGGGACCGGGCGGAACATATCCGCAAAGAGAGGGCATGAAGTGAGGACACAGCCTCAAGAAAACATGCATCTCCATCTCTGGCTAGTTCTGTGCCAAGCCACAGCTGCATTGTGTCTCAAAGTGGTGATTTGTACCTCACAAAGCCTCGCCAGTCAGAATTAGAAAGCTGAGGGAGGACATGGCAAGTTAGAGAGATGGACAGGCTATTATTTGGTCTCCAGAAGCAGATTCATAATGCTTAAGCCACTGGATGGGACATTTGACATGCAACACTCACAAAAATTCACCCACACGTTGAAAGACATAAAGGCAGTTCACAGACAAAACAACAGGAGCAGTGTGGCTCTGTGAATTGATACCAGTCAGGTTTACTCGGTAGCTCAGGGAGTGTTTTTAAACCCCAGGATTCAGTCTTTTCATTTGATTGTTCTGATTAGTGTAAACTATGACAGGTGAGAGTGGGCTAAGATGTGTCTGTGGTAACGCTGTGTTGCCCCTTAAATGAGCTGTTCACATTTTATGTCACATAACCATGAGATGCTCATGAGAAAAGTGATAAGAGGATGACATAAGTCAAAAGCAGCACAGCTACCCACTCTCCAATGCATTTATGTTTTAAAAAAATATTATTATCTGGCTTCTTTAAAGGTGCCCTAGAACTTTAAAAAAAAAAGATGTAATATAAGTCTAAGGTGTCCCCTGAATGTGTCTGTGAAGTTTCAGCTCAAAATACCCCATAGATTTTTTTAATTCATTTTTTTAACTGCCTATTTTGGGGCATCATTATAAATGAGCCGATTCAGGGCTACTGGCCCTTTAATTCTCATGCTCCACGCCCACGGAGCTCGCGCTTGCAGTGCATAAACAAAGTTTACACAGCTAATATAACCCTCAAATGGATCTTTACAAAGTGTTCATCATGCATGCGAGTTATGTGAGTATTGTATACTGTTATATTGTTTACATTTGATTCTGAATGAATTTGAGGCTGTGCTCTGTGGCTAACGGCTAATGCTACACTGTTGGAGAGATTTATAAAGAATGAAGTTGTGTTTATGAATTATACAGACTGCAAGTGTTTAAAAATGAAAATAGCGACGGCTCTTGTCTCCGTGAATACAGTAAGAAACGATGGTAACTTTAACCACATTTAACAGTACATTAGCAACATGCTAACGAAACATTTATAAAGACAATTTACAAATATCACTAAAAATATCTTGATATCATGGATCATGTCAGTTATTATTGCTCCATCTGCCATTTGTTCTTGCTTCCTTACCTAGTCTGTTGATTCACCTGTGCAGATCCAGACGTTACTCCCTGCCCTTGTCTAATGCCTTTCATAATGTTGGGATCATGGGCTGGCATATGCAAATATTGGGGCGTACACCCCGACTGTTACGTAACAGTCGGTGTTATGTTGAGATTCGCCTGTTCTTCTGAGGTCTTTTAAACAAATGAGATTTATATAAGAAGGAGGAAACAATGGAGTTTGAGACTCACTGTATGTCATTTCCATGTACTGAACTCTTGTTATTTGACTATGCCAAGATAAATTCAATTTTTCATTCGAGGGCACCTTTAAACACTTTCTACTTGATAAGTAGGACATCTTCAAACATGGTGTCGGCTGGAGACTATATACCCATGACTATACTGTACAAACCTACCTTCTTATGCGTGATGGAGTTTACTTGCTCTTTGGGGACAAAATGTTTAAAAAATAAGGTATGTGTTATTTATTTATTTTTTTATTGAAAATTCAAAAGTTTTTCTTTTAGTTAGGGTGTGGGTTTGGGTTGATGTCTGCAGTAATTCTAAATAGTTTTATATAAATGTGTGTGAAAGAAAAGAGAGTACAAGAGACTCCAACAAAAACTGTTTCACGTCACATCAGCAGAACTGTGTGGCAGAAGGAAATCCTTTGGACCACCTGGTAGTCTTTATGGAATGTTTGGGTTCCGTAAAGCTTAGCAACACTAACAAAGTTACATAACACAGATACCGGATGGCCCAACAAAGACCTGAGTCGGCTAGCAAACGCAGGGTATTAATATCATTACTGTTATGCATTTAATTTCAACTAGCCAGCATAGAATAAATTTCAATAAATGGTTAGCTGACATTAAATACTTTTAAGTTTTTCATTACTCCATCTAAAATTATTTTAAACTACATTTTGTGGATTTTTCTAATCTATTATGCATGCCGGTTTCATTACCTTATTTTAATTGAATAACCACATGGAATATTTGGCATAAAAAAAAAAAAAATTAATGACACTTAACACTAACAAGCTCTCATGTGAGTACATTTATCCACTTAAAGATAATAATATAACAAATAATACAGTTGATATCTTGAAGGTGATGTTGAACATTATGATAGATAGGTGGCACTGTCTGGTGACAAAATATCCTGGTGAAGAAAAAATCCCGAAATGTTTTTATATTCTGGCTTGTAAAGTATTTTGCGATTAAAAATGCTATTACTATTATTATTATTTCAATGAAACTGTTCATTTACTCACATAAGAGTTCTTGTTACCTTATATATTGCAAAACACCAGGAAATCACTGTTATCTTTTCCATCAGAGATTTAAAACGATGTAAACATTTGTTTTTTTAATGTTTTCCAGGTGTCATTTTTGTCGTTTTGCAGATTGAACCAAGCCAGAGGAACAAAGATAATCATGGCACACTCCGAGACAAGGCCATGTTATAAGGGTGCTGAGTGGGTTCTGTCAACAACAAGAACCACTTTGGTCAGCTTTAACAAGTAAATTAAATGGCACTGTTGCTCCTCCATCATCTCTTTCATCTGTCTCATTCTCTCTCTTTCTTTGTGTGTTTCTCTCAATCTTTCTTCCAATCTGTCTCTTCAAAAATTCTTTCATCTTTCAGTCAAGCTATAAATTTACAATCCTCACTTTAACCTGTGAAGACCCTGTGTGTGTGTGTGTGTGTGTGTGTGTGTGTGTGTGTGTGTGTGTGTGTGTGTGTGTGTGTGTGTGTGTGTGTGTGTGTGTGTGTGTCTGTATTGCTAGAACAGATGCCTCACACATGCAGGTAGTGAGACTCAAAGTGCTTAAATCCTTTATGTTTTATGAAAGATAAATGTTTTAGTGCTAGCAACAAAACTTATCGGCATCTTATCTGATCTGACTACTCACCTGCAGACAGACACACTCAAACTGGTGGAGCATTTCTGCAGCCCGACGTTCAGGAGGTTGACATTTAATCACAATGCTATACGAGTCTCCAACTCTGAGTAATCTAATATCGGAAAAAGTCCTCCAGGAGCTAGTTATTGCTTCTGGGTTGATTTAATGTAGGTGTCCACATTGAGAATTACAATCCTATTCTGTGCTGTAGGTTCCCCTCTCTGTCCTGTCTCTCTCTTATACCCACGCACAGTGTTTATGTTCTACCTATTTCTTTTTCCATGTGTCACGCAGAGTCGCAATAAGGTGTTGTTATGGTGACTGGGCTGCTACGAGAGGTCGTTGCTATCCCTGTTGCCAGCCCAGAGGAGCTTCTTTTGTGTGCCGTGGTCATTTTTTACCTCCTATCTCTCAGTGAGCTTTGTGGCTGTGAAATAGTAGTCCAATATTAGGTAACCTTCAAATGTCAAGGGACAGACATGGCCCACTAGTCTTACGGAAACCCAAACACACACCTACGCTTTCAAAGACACACAAACACACTTATGTAAAAGCCTCTATTTAGTCTATCCTCTGCTTTTCCTGAGGAGCTTCTGGTAAAAGTACTTGCTGAAGAAGTGAACAACACCTCAGGTTATCAGTGTTTTGTCTTATGGTCTGCACTCTGTTTCAGTTATGGAAGCAAAAAGTTTTTATTTTTTATTTTCTTTACTGGATTAGTTTTTATGAAACTTATTATATATGTTATATCAATAATAATCTAACAAAATTAACGTTTTGTGAAAAGTAGCTTGTTTTAAGCTTGATTTCCATAAATGACAAAATAATGTCATATTTTTATATTATCTATTGAATTTTTAATGTAGCAGTAATTAGTATTTTAATTGTTTATATTTATTTATAATTAACTTAACAATTTATTTTATTTATTCATTTAAATTACCAAAACATGGCTTAATAATTCTTATATATTTAAATATTATTTTTATATTATTTTATCTTAAATTTTTGGAAATATAAGTTTATGCAAAGAAAATAAAAGAGCTATAATTTAATATTTAGTTTGACCTCCTGAGGTTGGCAATCAACATTTATATATATATATATATATATATATATATATATATATATATATATAGGGCCTATTTTGTGCCCTGTTTGTGGAAAGTGCCCTCTATAACCTGTAACACTGTCCACAGAGCCAGACCTAGATTACTTTTCTATATCTGCCAGGTCTTTTATTGAGGGTGAGATATATTACCTGTTAAGTCAGTCTGCGTAAATAAGGGACAAACACAAACTGCTTTGTTGCAGACTGTGATAAGATCAGAAAGTCAGTGAGGATGATACAGTCAAACAGGCCCAGAGCTACTGCAAAGAGACGCAGGTAGATAGTGAGGAAAAAGAGATGGAGTCAGTCCTGTATATGAGACTGAGCCAGTAGCAGCTTGTATTTTGTGATTATGATCTCAGATGTCCTATTTTCTGAAGTAAAACAGTAAAGTTAGCAGTTGGTGGGCAATGTCAGGCTGAAGACTTGGTGTTGACTGCTCTGACATCCAACTTTCTCGGTTAAAATATCCATATATTACATCTTGGAACTTACTTATACTATGACGTTTAATTCAGAAGGCATTGTACTGAAGGTAAACAAGTCATCAATGAACTTATAATGTCCTATAACACTGTGTCCTAACTGGGCAAAACACAAAAAGGTTCCAGCAACAAAATTGTTTTCATCACTTGTTACTTTGTCACGATTAGGACACGGTGTAATAGTACAATGTAAAATTTGGTCAGTGTTTACTAAACTGTCCTATTCTATAATAGGACAGTTCTATAACAAGATATGACATATATTTATGTGCACAGCCAGTACCAGATGTGTTGGAGTGATATTGTAGTGCCAATTTTGATCAAAATGGTTTGATCATATTGTACTTTTATATAGTCAGTAAAGTGACCGAACTGGCTTGCTCATTCTCACACTTTCATCATTTGTTTGGTTTTAGATATTTTTAGTTAAAGTGCCTAAGCTGTGAAGAGCAGGCAGGTTAAGTTGCTGCGGTGTTGACTTTCACCTTAATCTTGACCTTAACCTTGACTTTGTCTTTGAAAGCCTATTTCATTATAGTAATGTTACTCTTAGCTGAGGGAAAGAGCAGTATATGATTTCATGAATTGGGAGTGTGTTTTTAACCTTACTACATGTACATTTATCTGAAGGGCGTTGGTGCTGACGAGTCCATAAAATAGTAACACCTCAACAATTGGGTAGCTTTCAGTTTTTTGCAAAGATTGTGGTGCTTTTGAGGCTGCTGTAGGGCTTTGTTGCATTTGAATCATTGGGAGAGGACAGGTGTGTAGATAGTTATACTGTTTACCTGGACGTGACACTGCCTTTCCTGTTTGAGTAGAAAGCCTGGTGTTCTTCAATAATGTTGTGTATTAGCGGTGACGGTGGCAGGCGATATCGGCCTGGGTATGGAGCTGCTGAGGATCCCACGTTTCCATTCATCTCCCACTGCTTCACAGGGGAACCAGTGCTGTTCTTCTTTTTGCGAGGCAGTGTGCCATGGATGGAGACGCCCTGGTAGCCGCTGACCGGCATCTCTGCCACGGCGGTCCGTGAGCTCAGTAGATCCATGGAAGATGCGAGCGGGCACTGCCGCCCGACGTGCATGTTCCTGGGCAGACTGGAAAACCTCCCTTCTGCCATCATCCTCAGCTCTGTAAAACAGTAAAAAAGACAACAGTACATGAAAAGTCTTTATTTTAAAATGTAATTAGTTCCTGTGATGGCAAAGCTGAATTTTCAGCAGCCATTACTCCAGTCTTCAGTGTCACATGATCCTTCAGAAATCATTCTGATATACTCATAAAACATTTCTTATTATTTATTAATGTTCAAAAGTGTTGAGCTACTTAATGTTTTTGTGGAAACTGTGATGCATACTTTTTGATGATAGCATTTTAAAAGAACAGCATTTATTTTAAATACATAGATGCAAACTCCTCACCTTTTTGAGATCAAAATAGGTCACCTATGGGATTTGTATAGATCCAATGAAAAAGTGTTTTATGGGAGGTGGGGGGTCTTACAAGGGTACTTGTGAACTTACAAGGGTAAATAAAGAACTGGTTGTTTCAATAAGTACGGTACAGTGCTTCCTTTACTCTTTACTTTAAAAACTATGTCTATAAAGGGTAATATTTTATGTATTTAAGGTCTGAGATGTGGGAACGGTGAAGAGAGAGAGGGCAGTTTGCAGTTCAGTATTGTCGTCTAATCGGCCAATACCGTCTTAAATAGCGTGCATAGCTCTTCATCTTTTATAATATGACCCAATGTTGATTTTGGTAAAATGTTGCAACAATATGTTTTTTTGTGAAAGATTACAGTTTTGGACATATATAAAGTAATTAAAAAATAACTACAAAAGCACATATCTTTTTTAAAAAAATATCCGTGCGGAGCATGCCCCCTGCCCCAAACAATGTTCTCACCTTTTGTTCCCCTTACCTGTTTGCATCCCTGTAAATAGCATATTTTCTAATAATGTAATAGTCTTAAAGGGTTAATTCACCCAAAAATGAAAATTACCCTATGATTTACTCACCTTCAATCCATGCTAGGTGTATACGACTTTCTTCTTTTAGACGAATACAATCAGTATTAAGTAATGTCCTGGCTCTTCCAAGCTTTATAATGGCAGTAAATAGAGGATGAGATTTTGAAGCCCAAAAAAGTGCATCCATCCATCATAAAAAATAATTCACAAGGCTCCGGGTGGTCTTCTGAATCAAAGTGGTGCATTTGTGTAAGAACAATATCCATATTTAAAACTTTAAAAACTAAAATAATTAGCTTTAAATATGGATCTTTTTCTTACACAAAATATAACTCCGATTGTATTCGTCTGAAAGAAAAAAGTCATATACACCTAGGATGGCTTGAGGGTGAGGGTAATTTTCATTTTTGGGTTAACTATCCCTTTAAAGGTGCCCTAGATTATGTTTTTAAAAGATGTAATATAAGTCTAAGGTGTCCCCTGAATGTGTCTGTGAAGTTTCAGCTCAAAATACCCCATAGATTTTTTTTTATACATTTTTTTAACTGCCTATTTTGGGGCATCATTATAAACGCGCCGATTTATGCTGTGGCCCCTTTAAATCCCGTGCTCTCCGCCCACAGAGCTAGCGCTTGCCTTAAACAGTGCCTTAACAAAGTTTACACAGCTAATATAACCCTCAAAATGGATCTTTTTGGAAAGTGTTCGTCATGCATGCGTCGGATTATGTGAGTATTGTATACTGTTATATTTTTTACTTCTGATTCTGAATGAGTTTGAGGCTATGCTGCGTGGCTAAAGCTAACATTACACACTGTTGGAGAGATTTATAAAGAATGAAGTTGTGTTTATGCATTATACAGACTGCAAGTGTTTAAAAATGAAAATAGCGACGGCTCTTGTCTCCGTGAATACAGTAAGAAACGATGGTAACTTTAACCACATTTAACAGTACATTAGCAACATGCTAACGAAATATTTAGAAAGACAATTTACAAATATCACTAAAAATATCATGATATCATAGATCATGTCAGTTATTATTGCTCCATCTGCCATTTTTCGCTGTTGTTCTTGCTTGCTTACCTAGTCTGTTGATTCAGCTGTGCACATCCAGACGTTCTGCCCTTGTCTAATGCCTTTCATAATGATAATGTTGGGAACGTGGGCTGGCATATGCAAATATTGGGGGTGTACACCCCGACTGTTACGTAACAGTCGGTGTTATGTTGAGATTCGCCTGTTTTCCGGAGGTCTTTTAAACAAATGAGATTTATATAAGAAGGAGGAAACAATGGAGTTTGAGACTCACTGTATGTCATTTCCATGTACTGAACTCTTGTTATTTAACTATGCCAAGATAAATTCAATTTTTCATTCGAGGGCACCTTTAACTGTCACTTTTGATAAATTTATTGTGTCCTTGCTGAATAAAAGTATTAATTTCTTTCAAAAAAAAAAAAAAAAGTGTTAGTCTATTTCCTTAACATGAAGGTATATATAATACTGGCAAGTAGTCTGTTTATACCTATTATTGACCTCACAGATAAGGTGAAATGTTACTGGGTGTTATTTCTTCTGACATTCTTTCAGGTGATATCAACAGCTAGTGTTTAAATGAAACCTCCTGCCATGTGTGCCCTCTGGCACAGGTAAATTGGAACGCATCACTGTTTGATAGACCTGTCTCCTGGCAGCAACAGAGAGAAACAAAAAACAGAGACATCTCTCTCAAAGAGAGGGAACTCCGTTCAGTCTGACCACAAAACATGCAGATAAGGATCTTCCCTTGTTGTCTCCAAACTCATGTTTACTTCAGCATTCCACAGCCACACGAAGACCACTAATTGGTGCAGTGAAAGTGGAGACAGATTTTATGGAATTATGTATAAGCTAGATTTGAAGGCATCGCACTTTTTTTTTTTTTCAAAGGGATAGTTCAATCGAAAATAAACAGTGGGTGTGTGAGTTCACTGACCCAGACATTGGATGAGTGTGTGTGAGTGTTGACCCCATTATTCGGGGCACACATGCACGCAGCAGAGCTGGTGTTGCCGTCACCATCTTTTGTCCCTTTTGTGATGAGTGAAACTCAATCTTGGACCCTGACAGCGCTTCTGTTTAAGGTCTGGCATGATCTCATTCACTTCATAAAAAGGGGGGGAGCTGATTTCATACTCAGATTCATTCCACAAAGTTCACCACCATCCACCCCCAAATGTTCTTCCTCTGCTACATATAACTGTTCATTTAGTTCTGGGTTAGCAGCTCATATTGTTTGTGTTTTCCCATAAATTGCAGTGCAGCAGTGCATCCGGGGTCCAAAATGAACACTTGCCGAGCACCAGCTGTGACTGAAATTTGGCCCTGGTGAGTAAATAAAACTGCTTGTTTTATTCAAATAAAATAAGATGCCCAACAGAATTATATAGCCTGTCCTGGTCCCTCAGTGTTTATTTATCTGATGCAAGCAATGTATGTGAATCAAATTGTTACTGGAAAGGATTACGTGAGAGAATGCTGAGAGAAGGCTCTTACTTTTAGCATTATATAACACTAGAGCTTGAAGGGTTAGTTCACCCAAAAATGAAAATTCTGTCATTTATTACTTACCCTCATGCCGTTCCACACCCGTAAGACCTTCGTTAATCTTCGGAACACAAATTAAGATATTTTAGTTGAAATCCGATGGCTCCGTGAGGCCTCCATAGGGAGCAATGACACTTCCTCTCTCAAGATCCATGATGGCCGATTTCAAAACACTGCTTCAGGAAGATTCGGAGCACAAATGAATCAATGTATCTAATCATGATTCAGATCGCGTGTCAAACTGCCAACGGCTGAAATCACGTGACTTTGGCGCTCCGAACAGCAGATTCGATACACTGATTCATCTGTGCTCCGATGCTTCCTGAAGCAGTGTTTTGAAATCGGCCATCACTAAATAAGTCGTTATTTAGGGTTTTTTTTTTTTTTGGCGCTCCAAACATATTCTCGTCGCTTTATAATATTAATATTGAACCACTGTACTCACATGAACCGATTTAAATATGTTTTTAGTACCTTTATGGATCTTGAGAGAGGAAATGTTATTGCTCCCTTGGCCTCACGGAGCCAATTTCAACTCAAATATCGTAATTTGTGTTACGATGATTAACGAAGGTCTTACGGCAGTGGAACGGCATGAGGGTGAGTAATAAATGACATTATTTTCATTTTTGGGTGAACTAACCCTTTAATATGGCGGCATTCCTTGCATTATGAGCAGCACAATTGTAATATCTTCATTGTGATATCATTTTTGTGTGAGGTTTCAATAAATTGTAGACACAGGCTAAATAATGTTTATTCTACAGTATAGACAGCTTAGTTGAATATGCTTATAATAGGAGCATTCTAATATTGTCACATTCTTAATTATAATTTATTTAAAATTTAAATAACCATTTTGTTATCTGCTGCAAGGGTTAATGTTGTAATGAAGTATAAAATTAATTAAAAAAATTACAACAAGGAACAATATATTCTTAAAACAGATGTGTTAAAAACAACACAACCTGTGTTATATCTTAACACACCCGTGTGTCTAGTTAAGGACAACACATTTTGTGTTACTTTTGACTCAACCATGTGTTATTCCTGCTCATTTTTTTCACACTAATGTGTTATATTTACACAATTTGTGTCAATTATGTACACAAAATGTGTCACAAAAAATAACACAAAAAATGTGTTGTTAATTACCACATCCTTTTTGAAGTAATGGGAAATTATGGAAGCTTGTTTCCATCACAGAATAAAAAGGGTAATTGTGAATTTTCATCTCATAATTCTTACTTTTTTTCTCTCACATTTGTGAGTTATAAAGTCAGAATTGTGAGATGTAAACACACAATTGTGAGAAAATATCAGAATTGTGAGCTGACATTTTTTAGAATTGCAAGTTTATATTTCGCAATTCTGAGAAATAAAGTCAGAATTGCGACTATTTCTCAGAAATAAAAGTTCTCCGAATTAGCAAGTTTATATCTCGCAATTCTGAAAAAAAGTTAACCCGCAGTTGAGATCGCAAGTACCTTTTTTATTCCGTGGTGAAACAAGCTTCCACAGGAAATACAGTTTTGTGGTCAGAAAAAAATTATTCATGATAAGTTTTCTCAATTTATCCACCAGTGCACAGTGTGACAGAGTTAATTTTGGATAATGAGTGCATCTGTGGAGAATGGAAAGACATGGAAACTCCCTGGTAAAGCCCTGTCGGGGAGTTTAAACCTGCAAACTTACCACAGTCACCTCTGCCCCCAAAAATGCACTGATCCATGACCACCAACGTCCTGAATCAGTTTATCATGTGACTGTGCTCCTTTTTGTTCAGTATAATTTTACATTTAAAAAAGATAACAGTTGTGCTGGTCCTTTTGTTCTTAAAGAATAAGAAAATATATGCGCTGTATCAGACTACAGCTGTCACACACCTGTAAATCACTTTTTATTTGTGTTTATGTAACTCTTTACACAGTCTGGGTGTTCTGGTGTATAATGACTAGATCCACACAGCGGGTTTTTAATGGTTTGATCAGGGCACTTTGCAATGTTATGAAATCCCTCTATGAATACCTCAGCTGTATATTTATGCACCTGGAGCACCTGTGCGCTGTCCCGGGGCCCTGAAACACGAGACTCCATTCACTGGTGCTGTTTTTCATGTGGTGTGTAATGGCTAGGAGACATTAAAATCCACAGATCAGTGTTACTGAGTTATCATCCTGGCTAGTCAGGAATCCCATTTTGGTTTCAGATTAATTTGTCTCACATGTCTCAGAGCGTGACGGATAGTCATGCTCCTCTGAGGCGACAGATCTGGACTTCCTGTGTCAGGGGAAGTGAGGGGTCTGAGTCATGATACTCATATACACTGGTGATTTTAGGAGGGCAACTGTGACCTTACTAAAAATAAAAATAGGAACATATAGTGATAAAAGCGGGCATGCTCATATCAGATTTGTTTTTAAGGGATCAGATTTTAAAGGGGGCAGAACCTCCAGGTTCCTGAAGGAGGCCATTTATATAGGTATGATTATAAATCTTTCCTTCAACGTACATATTTCACAGGAGATTGTGATTTAAAGGGATGGTTTACCCAAAAGTACAAAATTATTTCAGCACTTACTCACCCTCATGTCTTTCAAAATCCATCTTACAAACATTTATTATATAGAAGAAACATAATAAATAAATACAGGTTTTGGAATGACATGAGAGTGAGTAAATGATGGCCATTTTTATTTGTGGGTGAAGTATTCTGTAAAACTTTCCTCTAATAAATAATGAGGCCTTACTGAGGTAATGAGGTAACAGCCAATGAAAATCATTTCGGTGTAAAAAGTAATTGACCTCAGCTATGTTTTCTTTTTTTCTTGTGAAGAAACGTCTCATCATTGACCACTACAGTCTTTAATTTAAATCAATGCTTTTTAATTATACCCATCGTTGAGGATGGATGAACTTGAGTCAGGTGCAATTACGGACAAAGCTGAGAAAATCTCTAGTCATTGATTTCATCAGTCTACTTTTTATTTTTAAAAGATTAAGAACAATTAAATTTTTTTCAACTACTTTTAGCTAGATCCTTTAACTTTTAAGTAAAATTCCCCATAGTGTTATTTCTCAGTGCTTTATACAACCCTACTGAAAGAAAAAAGCTGAAACGTTTATATGGTTGTGAGCACTGTGTAATATTGTTAAATATAATAATAGCAGCAATGTTTAATATGTGTAACATGGACACTATAATGTAAAATATATTGTAACTATTACATACTCAGTGCAACAGGAATCTTAAACATAAGTGATTTCCCTGCTCCTGCTCTTAGCCCAGGTCAAAAGGCCACTGTAAGCTAACTTGGTGTCTAAGCATGGTGTAATTTTCAACATTTCAGCACCCAGTGAGGCAGAGAGACAGCTGTCAGCACTGCAGATATGCAGAAACGGGTCCCCTGTGGCTCTGGATTACATATGCTAAACAATTAAACCGTTAACTTTCATTTCCTCCCCAGAGGTCATGAATATGCAAAATGCTCATTAAACGGTTCTTAATTAATGCTTTGCTCTTCTATTTTCTCTGTAGACTCCCTATTGATTATCCAGTTTTCTCTCAAGTGCTTGTTCTATTCTAGACTGACATGCCATCATATGACCTCACTTCAAAATGTCAATCACAGTAGCCCATTCTCTTTCTCTCTCAATCCTGGAAGCACAGCTGGTTGCTGGCTGACATCATCCCCTATATCAAACACTTATTTGCCTCTGGCTAATACATTGTCATGTTTGGGAACATTAAATTTCCTTTGTTCTCCAGGAAAGCCATTATCTTGTTCTTTTTAAAGCTGTCTTGTACACAGATTACAGAGATAATTTACAGGAATATTCTGTCATTACTTATTCACCCTCAAGTTGTTCCAAACCTCTATGACATACTTTCTCTCGTAGAACACCAAAAAAGTTATCTGTTATCACCAAAGTTATCACCAAAAAAGTTATATCTGAGCAGCTCTTTTTAATACTATGAAAATGGATGACGACCAGGGGCTGTTTTGACAGAATAAGACAGTAGTAGTCTATAAAAGTTATTCCAAGTCTTCGGAATCCATACAATACCTTTATGTGTCAAACTGACTAATCATTGTAAGTCACTGAAAATCTTGCTTGGCAGCCGTGGTCACCATTTACTTATGGAAAAGAGCAGCTTGGACATGCTTAAATGGTTAGTTCACCCAAAAATGAAAATTCTGTCATTTATTACTTACCCTCATGCCGTTCCACACCCGTAAATCCTTTGTTAATCTTCGGAACACAAATTAAGATATTTTTGTTTAAATCCGATGGCTCCGTGAGGCCTCCATAGGGAGCAATGGACACTTCCTCTCTCAAGATCCATAAAGGTACTAAAAACATATTTAAATCAGTTCATGTGAGTACAGTGGTTCAATATTAATATTATAAAGCATTTTTGGTGCGCCAAAACAAAAAACAAAATAACGACTTATTTAGTGACGGCCGATTTCAAAACACTGCTTCATGAAGCATCGGAGCACAATGAATCAGTGTATCGAATCATGATTCAGATCGCATGTCAAACTGTCAACGGCTGAAATCATGTGACTTTGACGCTCCGAACAGCAGATTCGATACACTGATTCATTTGTGCTCCGAATCTTCCTGAAGCAGTGTTTTGAAATCGGCCATCACTAAATAAGTCATTATTTTGTTTTTTTTGGCACACCAAAAATATTCTCGTCGCTTTGTAATATTAATATTGAACCACTGTACTCACATGAACCAATTTAAATATGTTTTTAGTACCTTTATGGATCTTGAGAGAGGAAGTGTCATTGCTCCCTATTAAGGCCTCGCGGAGCCATCGGATTTCAACTAAAATATCTTAATTTGTGTTCCGAAGATTAACGAAGATCTTAAAGGTGTGTAACGGCATGAGGGTAAGTAATAAATTACAGAATTTTCTTTTTTGGGTGAACTAACCCTTTAAAATGTTTTTCTTTTTCGCCGCCACAGAAAATAAAAGGACATGGGCATAAGTAAAATAATTCCAGAATTTTCAGTTTTGGCTGAAATACCCCTTTAAGGCTTTGAGGCATTTGAAGAAATGTTTTCAGTATGTTTTTTTTTTTTTCTTGCTAATAAGCTATTGCTTGCTCATTTCAGGTTGCTTAAAAAGGATTATCCAGAGGCAATTATGCAACAGTATTAAAAGGGGGATAGATGTAGGAATTGTACTGGTTACAATAACAATCAAAGACGAGGTCACACTGGTTTTTTTCATACTCAAAATGTGCAAGTAATACAAACAAGACTCTCACAGTAAAAAGGTTAAATACATGAAGGAGGAGAATTCTTTGCGCATTTCAAAACAACAAGACAACTATTCTCACCCTGGCCCTTTCACCGTCCAGCCATCCCCCACAGGAGTTGGTGGGAATCTCGTGAATAATGCAGTTCTCCTTTAATTAATTCAAACCTGCTTACAGAACACAAAGACTCGAGTGAGAGGAGAGCAAGTGTAGGGTTTAAAGAGCTCTTAACACACAGCCATGCATCAACCATGATGGCCTGAAGGAGTGGAGAACACATTCTGTAGTTCTGATAGAACCAACCAATGAATTGTAGCACCAAAGTGCATGCTAAACAATGTTAAAAGAATGGAGCAGGTTCAAGTTAAGATGTCTGACATGCTGTCGATTACCACAGAAAATTATGTTTTGTTATTCGAGCTGTAAATTGGTTGAATTGTCCTTTTAGTGGTAGGATTATTATAGGGAGATTACTATCTGGTTATTCTGACATAATTCCTGTGGTCACTTCCTAGGTCACGTCCCTTACTGGTATCCCTGCTGTGTGGATCATGTGAGAGTTACCAGGTGCACTGGATTTAAATGGCCATGACGAAAGTTGAAAAATTGGACTTTGGATAGACAAGGTTAGTACGCCATTTTTCACATCTCATGTTGACAAAGTATTGTGTCTGTTTGATGTGATGTTAAATGATTGTGGTCTTGTGTTGGGTCACCACTTAATGTCCAATGTAAAATGTACATGCCGTTCAAAAGTTTGGGGTCAATAGGATTTTTAAAGAAGAAATTAATACTTTTGTTTATCCAGGTTGCATTAAATTGTTTAAAAGTGACATTAATGAGTTTTTCATTGTTATTGTTGTTGTATAATCCTGAAAAATTAATCCTGTGTCACAGCGTCCACAAAAAATATTAAGCAGAACAAATGTTTTTAACACTGGTAACAAAGCCTATTAGAATGAATTCTGAAGGATCATGTGACACTGATGGCTGGGTAATGGCTGCTGAATATTCAGCTTTGCAATCACAGGAAATTACATTATAAAATATATATTTAAAAAGAAAACAGTCATTTTAAATTGTAATAATATTTCACAATATTCCTGTGTTTTATTTTTGATCAAATCAAAATCTGACTGACCCCAAACTTTTGAATGGTAATGTAGGTCATGAAGCAAAACCAGCTGAGAACCGCTAGTCTAGATTTTACCGAGTGAGAGTTATAGTACTTCCTGTATGACATCACTGTGTTTGTCTCATTGATTGAGGGTCCCATTGTCACTGACAATAGCAGTAAAGCAACAGGAGACAAAACAACCAAGAATGCACCATAGTTCTCCCAATGCGGACCACTCGGCTGCACACAGAGGGACGAACATATGGGCAACAATACATCAACATCTCTCCTCTGCCCCCCATGACAGACACAACACTTTCTACTTCAACTCAAACTCCTTAACCAGTAGTCAACAGACACAAATCAGGCCTGAGTGGTTCATTACGCAGTCCCAGCACTAAAGCTTATCAAAATAGGAAGTGTGGAAATCCACGCAGACTTGTGAACACACCACACGCCCATTCACTGAAGGCGTGGAGTCAGCGGTCACATCCGTCTCTCTCAGCTCTATGTGCTATAAGTAGATCCTTTAAGATTTCCAGTTCAATCACATGCAACACGACTGCTCCCTAATTACTGTAATGAGCATGTTTAGAGGAAAACACCAGAAACAAACAAACAGCAAGAGCATTGAAGGGAGGACAGAATGAGACCAAAACAGAAAAGGGTCCCAGTTCCTCTGCTTTCAAGAAGTTATTGAGTGTTTACATGTACAATCCACTGATTATGCTAAATAAGATGACAAGATTTTATCAAGGAGTAGCCATCGACACCTTTTCTACATTTTAATGCCCTTATTCGATATGCACATGTCTGTGTATGTTTTGACCAGACCAGAAACAATTTTTGTATGTAAACATGATTTTGTTTTTTAATAATGAGCTGTTTTTGATAGGATATTTTTTTGATTTAATAGATTGTTTTGTTGTACAGGTAAACACACACTGATAGTTGTTCTTGTTATAAAAGTTGTTGAGATACTAATTTCATAGCTTTCTCTTTTACAGTCAATCTTTAATGGACCCTTCTTTTGTTGAGCAGTAAGGGGTGAGAGGAGATGTCAAGCCTCAACCCCCTGCTACACATCTACGATGTGACCCGCAGTGCTGTATTAAGCCTGTGAGTCGACTAGTGAGATTTGTGACATATTAATCACAAATTTATTAAAGTCCTCAGCAGTGGCTGCCACTGTTTTCCACATGAGCAACTCCAAACACAACAGATACTGCTGCTGCAAGACTTTATAAAACTCACACACACACCCCTCACAACAGCTACTGTCAGCTACTGAATCTAACACACAAAGTGTCACAGTTTGCAAGGTTAGACAATCATATTTAGCATTATTTGTTGTTCAAAATGATATACTTAAAAACTATAATATATATATACTGTATGTGTATTGTATATATACTGTATACACATTCATATGTACATGTATACACACAAACACGCATATGTATATGTATATATATATATGTATATATATATATATATATATATATATATATATATATATGTGTGTGTGTGTGTGTGTGTGCAAAAAAGATTGAAACTTTAATCACTAAATAAATTTCTTTCTTTTCTTACCTGGCTAAAGGTTGTAGTTTTTCCAAGTATGCAAAAACCAAATATTCTCCTTATGCAGTCTGTGAGTAAGAGTTTCAGAGTTTCACAGCAAACATAGCGATGTAGTGCACAGATTGAAGGACAACAAGACGTGCGTGAACGACAATCCTGTTATGTTGCCACTGACCTCCCACTATGAACTGTGCCGGTGTTTTTCAAGCAGTCTTACAATCTCCTCCAAGTCTCTCTCTCTCTCTCTCTCTCTCTCACACACACACACTCTCTCTCTCTCCTTAGTTCAGCCCCCATGGGAGTGATTTAGGATTTCCCAGACACACCCTCTCCAATGGGTGGAACTTGAGGAGTCATCTCACAACTGACTAGCCAGCCCCTACCCCCAGCAGCTCCCTCCTCTGTCATGTGTCCAGTCCGCACATTACTGGCCCCTCTTTGTTCAAGGTAACTTTTTGGACAAGTATCACAGTTTTTGTTATGTGTAAACTTAATACTGAAAAACTGAAATAGTCCACTTTAGACTATTGAAATAACTTTGCAACTACATGTCAACATCTCTCAAGAGTTTTAGTAGACTGTTAGGTTAGGGTTAGGGTTCATAGAACAAGTTGACATGTACTTGCAAACAGTGAGTAGAAAGCCTGTTGTGGGACCATCAAAATAAAGTGTTAGCAGATATTAAGCAAACTGTCTAACAACACTGTAATGACTGGTACTTGACATGTAGTTACATAAAGTTAGTAGAATGTCTAAAGTGGACTAAATAGTATTCAAAATTAGAATTAGTGTGTCCCAAATTGTAGTGTGTTGAAATGAGTATTCCAAAGATACCCGGATGCTCTGCTTTTTCTGGTTGCACACTCTAATGGCTAATATTGCCCACAACCCATTGTGCAATGGACGAAGATTCTATTAGAACTACAAACATGAATAAAAAGTGTTAAAAAACTACAAATATGTCAGATGTGCGAAACCGACGGTTAAAGAGAGAGGTTTAGATAAAGGGGTTTTAGTATCTTTAGTATCAGTATCTAGCCTGAGGTAAAGACATTTATTTAATGTTATCCACATTATATTTAATCTGCAACAGCATTGTGAACTTTTAGAAAGATACGTTTGGTCATTAACTTTTAAATGCATCATTGTGCAAACACATAAGCAGAGTCTCCACTTGAAAGATCCACGACTGGCAGATTTTTCACAGATGTTTGCAAATTACATTAAATTAAATGTGGAGGATTTTAACTGTGCATACTTTTAGGGCATAGTATAAGTAGGCAAACTGGGATGCAGCAAAAGTGCTTTTTCAGAAATGGCTAAATGTTTTTTTCTCTGTTGTCTCAGAGGACCAGAATTTCCCGTCTCTTTGTCCTCGGATTCCTCTTCATTGTCAGTAGGATGATAACAAATGACATAGGCAGGGTTCCTTCCCGAATGATTCAGACAGAGAGAGATGGGGTGCGGTGTGATCTGACTAAAGGCTAAGGAGAGCATGATGATCATGCAGATGATTCAAAGGTTTGTTTTGTCACTCAGTTACCATCTGAATGTTGTGTAAAACATTAAAACAAATGCCAATAAAGTTCCAAAATACTCACATAACAGTAGATACACATAACATGAATAACAATAACAACTATCTTCTATGGGTGGTGTGCAGTTATAAACAGAACTAGCTAAATTGACATTTGTTTTGTCACTTTATTGTGTTTTTTAGGATGAGTGGAACTGACTGACCAATCAGTATCTGAAACCAAAACTATCCATTTAAAATAAACATTCTAGTGTTGAAGGGTTGCATATGTCCATACCAAAAGTCTATAAACACTATGCCACAAAATGAACTCTGTACTAACAAAGTGTGTGCACTCAGAAACACCGAAAAGGAGACATCTGGATTGAAATAGGCCTTCTTAAGTTACAGCACACCTGCCTAGAATACCAAAGTGTCAAAACCAGACACTGTCATGAAAATATAGAGATATATATCTGTCAAAGACACCACTCAAAGTGCTGTTATCAATCTTCGGTTCCGTGCAATTAAATGTGCACGCTTTGAAATTGAGCGTTTATTATGTGATATGGGCAATAGATCACTAAAAGGGAAGTGTTATGGTGAGTGTGTCAACCTGAAATATAGTAGACACAACCAAAGATAACAATATCCATAACAAATAAATGGCAAGTCTTGCAAAACAGCTTCACATTAAGTAACGCACTAAAATCGGATTAGATGAGCCAGATTTGAAGTCAGGGTAAAATATCTGTGACCGCACATCAAGTGAATGCAGCAATTGTAATGTTGCTTAACAACCGTAATCAACTCTGTTTAAACTTGTGACAAATAACTCACTTTAATAACAAGGTCTTCTTCAACTTGACTTGTATTTTCTTCTTACTCCATGTTTCTTTGTTACTCATGCATGTAAATAACATAAAGCTGCCTGCTGGTTGTGATGTCACTGGTCAGTATTGCAAAATCTCTAGCGCTTGACACATTTCCACTATTGCATGACATTTACCTTTATAACGGCCAGCCCTAATGCCAGTGATTGAAAGCAGACATTCTTTGCTTTAATCTGATGATCTCATCTCCTTAGGCACCTTAACATGGAGGCAGCATGCCTGACCGGACCACCTACAGCCCCCAGCAGAGCAGCTTCGACTGGAGGAGGAGGGATGGATTCACTGATTTGACTAGTGGCTCATAATTCAAACAAGTCACAGAAGACACAAGTACATACAAACGAGAGCACCTCATACATAGTGCTTTGTTTGTAACCATCGAAAGTATTCTGACCTCAATGATTACAATATTAGCTTTTTTTTTAAAAAGAAAGAAAGAAAGAAAGAAAGTATGTCCTCACAACAGTGGAATTTTTGCAATTTTTTCCTTCAGCATCAAATATGAGATCGTTGTTAGTATTATGTTGCATTTCTCATAAAGAAACAAGCAAACTAGTAAGTAGTCTTATTTACTCACCACAGCTAATTTTACTATTATTTGGAGCTTGGTGAATAATTCTTAATCATGAGTGGAACTATTTAATGTATTTATGAGTACAGAGATGGAAACACATCTTTGACTTTGTGCTGCCAAACATCTTCCAGAATGCATCAAGATGAACACAAGACCAAGCCCATAGTGAGGAAGTGTCCTTTAGAAGGGATCTAGAGCTTATCAAATTATTTTCTGCTTATCTCTGTTTTTGTGAAAGGGAACTTGTTGCCTGTATTCATTCTACTGGTTCCGCTCAAGGCTGAGGGTAAGAACAGTTATCAGTAGTATGAAATGTAAACTGTCTCGCCCCATTCCACAACATGTAATCACGTTTTCAACAGGAAAATATTAATTTCCTTTCATGACTGATTTTCTGAATCATAAAGACTGTACGTAATGTGATAATTATTTCTACACTGACTTTTACAAACTTTACCACTAGGCTTAGATTTTAAGAATGTTATTAAAAGGGTAATTGTGCATGCATAATTCCATTGTATACCCTGGGAGAATAACTATAAAGCCTTATCAAACTGCTACTGAATAAAAACCATGTTAAAATTGAGCAATAACTTGCCCCAGTCTTATCTTGTGGCCTGTGCCTCAGATAAACATGATGTGGAATCTGTTTGTCATGGCTGGTATTTTCCAACGCCGGCAAATAGCTGCTCAGCAGTGAGCATCACTACATCTGACCTCTCGGTTTACAGTCTAGATGTCATCAGGGGCGGTTTAGCTGCCACTTACACATGGACAAGCACGGTCATATTGATGGACTAAGTGGCCACTGGTGGCTGGTTGTCCGGTTCCTGCATTCTTACTTACATAAGTGTAACTCTATTCCAGGCCACTGGATAAATATGGAGTGAAAGTAAAATTATCTTTACTAGGAAGAAGACTTCATATAGACCTTATTCTAAGCAGACAACATATTTCATATTTAAATTCATATGTTAAGCTTACATCATTTTCATGACTTTCTGGAGATTTTGTCATAAGGACATTTATTAAGATTCCTAAATTTTTCATTGGGGGAATGACCCAAAACCACATAAAAAACGTAATCCCAAATGATGTTTGTTGAAATTAGGTAGAACTTGATGTTATCCGTCTGGGATTGTAAAAAGTGAAAGTGATTTCTATATGACAGGTGATTGGAAAGCTGAAAAAATGAGGTCTTATTTTTATCATGTCAGCTAAACAAGAAAAGCTGTGTCAGAGGTGGAGCAAGTTTTAATTATACATAATCCAAAGATTTTTTTTTCCTTTCATTTTTCTTCGGACTGACGTGCATTGATAAATCATTTACAGTAAAGACCAGGAACATGCACAAGTAAAAAGTGAGTCATTTTTGATTTTATAATGTCTTCAGATGTACTTTTTTTCCATCACTGCAATTTGTGTTTTTGCATTAAATCAAATACGGCGTCTTTGTCGAACTTGGCAGAATGCCAACACAGCCCTCCTCCTAAACGTATTTAAACATTGTTCAGAAGAGTAATGGACACTTTCTACAGGTGATATTTGTCTAGCAGACAAGAGAGCTTAATGCAGGTATCTGAAAAGCTTTTCACAGAGCAGCAGCAATGGCTACTTTATGTTCCAGTATCATCCGTCATGACGGATATATTTTGGACATGTATTAAATTTCAAAACACAGAGTTTATTTTTAAAGAGGGGGCCCAGCTGTTCATTCTGGCTGGGAAATGTGTTTACATTTATGAAATGCTGGCATTGAGCTGGATGTGACTGAGAGGTGAAGCTGATGCCAGCTCTATTCTCACACCCAGTGTGAGCGCAAGGACAGGGAAGAGTTTTCCCACAAAACGCCCAAGAAACGCCCAGAATATATCCAAGAGACACCCTGGGCTCTGATGAGTTTTCTCACGTTTTCTCACAGGCTCAGCCCTGGCTCTCAAAATGTTTACCATTCTGCTTCTTTTTTTATATGCTTATGCAGGATTAGGCTTTATAAAACACCCAAAGTGCTTAATGAAAGAACTGCATAATTGGGATTTAATTTTAGCATATATACACTCTGTAATTCAACCATTTTAATGCTTAGTCTTCATTATAGTTTCTGCAAAATTAAAAATGAAATTACATAAGTAAAATAATAATAAACAAAATGATGAAACTCACCTAGAAGGATTCATTGCTGACCTTGGCTATTATGTTGCTCGGAACTGCTTATGTATGGAATTTTATATGGTGGCATCCCTTTGAATGAATCTGCAGTCTGCACTGAGAGCAGGGAAGGCTGTGAGCCAACCACCCATTTAATAGCATGCTTTATTTAATAGTATACTCCAGCCCTTCTACACAAAAGCAGCCTGTCATCATTGAACATCACTGCAATGCCGTGCTCCAAATACATGAGTACTGTTTATGCACTGACACATTTTTCAACTACACAAAAGGCATCAAATAAAATAAAGTAGTGCCTGAAGCAAATCATCATTTACTTACCCATGTCATTTCAAACCTATACGAACACAAAATAGAGACGTTTTGCAGAATATACAGGCTGTTCTTTCCCATATAACACAAGCAGACAGTGACCAGTGGTTGTCAAGCTCCGAAAAAGTATAGTTTATAAATGTACCATATGCAAGACAATCATATGCCTTTAGAAAGTGTATGGACCACTTATATTTTTGTCTTATTTGTCTTTTCTGCTAAACATCTTCCTCTGTGTTCAACAGATGATAAAGATTTGGTGATTAAATAAATGACAGACCTTTTATTTTGGGAGCAACTGGAGTGTAATGCTTTTTAAATATGCACTTTAGCAGGTAGAAAAGCTTAGAAGATTAATTTCAAACAACTAGCAATAAAAAAGTAAAAACAAAAAAGTTATGTGAATTGATTTTTATGGGAAATTATGGTGTTGTAATAAATTAAGCTTAAATTAAAAATACAAAATTTTGTATGTAGTATAAGATCTGAAAACACAGTCATTACTAGGGCTGCACAATATATTGTTTTAGCATCGATATCGCAATGTGCGCATCTGTCACATTTTCACATTGTCTCAAGTATAGGGATCGTAGTTGATCAGTTCCATTTTGGAACGCATGTGATTCGCGCATTAATTGCAACGTTTAACCATCATAGAGTGAAAGTTTTTAAAGTCCTGTTAGTTTAAACATCATGCACAAGAAGACTGGAACTCGCACGCTGTTTTCTTTGCGCACACAGAGCTGTACAGACAGCACGTGAACATCGAATTCAAGTGCACCCAAAATTAAGTCAAAATGCCCATCGCGGCGAGAATCCTCATAAGTCGGTTATGTGTTGTAAACAAATGAGAAAGAAAATAGTTGCGTATCATTGTACAGGATCCGTGCATTCATCTTTTAAAGTGAAAGCAGCCTAATATACCCGCAGCTATTTGTCACCAATTTTATTCAAAAAACAAAAGAGAAAATCACTTTTGTAGCTTTAACAAATTGTATATTTGGTGAATATATAGTGAAGACTATGCAGTGTTATTTTACATTCGATTATTCAATGTCTGTACCTAAATACAGTTATATTTACCTGAAAAACATAAAGCACTGCTTATTTCGTTTGTATCTTTGTTCTAATGTATTTATCTATGCTTGTAATTTTTTGTTTTGTTTTTCTTCTATGCACTTGCACTACCCTACAAAGTCACCCCAATCATCCTAGAATGATTAATTCTTTACAAATAGAGCTATTTAAATCATTTGGTGAATTTGTTTTCATATCGAAATATATATCACAGAAAAACAAAATATCGCACTGTCAGTTTTTTCCAATATTGTGTAGCATTAGTCATTACAATAATATTGCCAGCTGTCTTGGAGAAAACCACCTTTTCTCATGAAACTATCTAGTTCGCTCTCACAAGGCCGCAGCAGTGGAGACTTGTACCTCTCTTTGCTCTGAGCTTGGTGGTCTATGAACTTGCATGTGTAACATTTGCATTTCTCACAGGAAGTGAGGACTACAGGGGTTGAATGGAGACACTACTAGAATGGGCTGTTAACGGTGTTGAAACTGGTTTAATCAGACCACCTATTGAGTCCTCAAACAGCCGAAACTTTTTAGGAAAACAATAGTTATTGTCCTCAAGCACGGGACCATGCCAGTAGAGACCAGACATCTTTTAACAACTGGCCATTTTACCAGAATACTAAGTTTTCAGACTATACTTAAAGCTTTTGGCTGTGTTGTAAACCTTTTTAAAGTTTGTGTTACAGACTGCTTGATTTGTAATACAAAATAATCCATGCATTTGTTCAAAAGCTGTTCAATATTATTCTTTTGGTTAATACTTGGAGACAGTTTTATTTGCATGGTCGCTGATCCAAGACATCTAATTCAACTGCTCATTTTCAAAAGTGTCAGAGTCTCTATAGCAATGAAGTCGAGATAGTATGTTATTCCTGGGAAACGAGCCTCAGCCTGTCAGCGCACTGTTTGTATGTGTGTGTGTCCTGACTTGCTTTTTAAGGACTTAATTACACACAGTGGAGGGGTGC
This sequence comes from Megalobrama amblycephala, assembly GCF_018812025.1. Lineage (NCBI taxonomy): Eukaryota > Metazoa > Chordata > Actinopteri > Cypriniformes > Xenocyprididae > Megalobrama > Megalobrama amblycephala. Next base: position 10,198,962 of record NC_063055.1, read on the forward strand.
CCCTTACAGCAATGCCGACTGCCGGGATTGCGGGATGGGCGAACGAGTTTATAATCACCTGGCAGCACCTGCACACATCAGCGTGTGTCTGCTCCTCCTCTACATAGACACGCGTCTGTGTCTGTTTGACTGAAGGGTAAGGGGTGGCAGTGTTGCCAGATTCTGCTAAAATAACAAGCAAATTGTTATGACAAAACAAGCAGAGATTAAGCAACCTGCCTCATCAAAATAAGTCAGTTTTTTGTGCTCTCGGTGGAATGCATGGATCAAGGAGAATTGCTTATTTTATTGATCTCATTTATAATAAGTGGGAATTTTTTCATGATGGCTATTATTGTTCGTTCATACTTTATTGTGGTATGGGGCAAGCACTATCAACACCAAATACATGTCAGCATTTTGTAAATAAACCCCATAAGAATGCAACCTGCAACTGCCCATGAGCAACTTATGAAAAGACAAGTCCAAAGTCACTAACAATTAAATAAGTCAAAGGTGCTACAGAGGATCTTTTCGTCGACTGAAAAACCAAAGACTGTTAGTGAGTTTTTGAAATGAGTGCATGCGTAAGAACAACCCCCCTCCTTCACAGCTCATTTTGACGGAACGCCTCCCAAAACTCGTGCACGAGTATTGGAACACGAGTGTTTGTTTACCACCGGCATTCGCTGTGTCGTGTTAGTGGATTCATTATGTCGGACTCACCGCAGGTAACTCATAATCTGCAGTTGTTACTCCTGACAGAAACTTTGCATGCGGCGCCTGTGGAAAGTTACTGGAGCGCGCAGCCGCGCTCGTCTCTCACAAGGAACGTCATGGCAGTGATTGACAAGCCAGAGGACCAATCGCGTAAACGATTGGCTGATGTTTTTTAAGGCCCTACCTCGTGCACAGATGATGTAATATAAGTTTTTTTAAAAGATGTAATATAAGTCTAAGGTGTCCCCTGAATGTGTCTGTGAAGTTTCAGCTCAAAATACCCCATAGATTTTTTTTTTATTCATTTTTTTAACTGCCTATTTTGGGACATAATTAGAAATGAGCTGATTCAGGGCTACTGGCCCTTTAATTCTCGTGCTCCACGCCCCAAGAGCTCGCGCTTGCCTTAAACAACATAAAAAAAGTTCAAATAGCTAATATAACCCTCAAAATGGATCTTTACAAAGTGTTCGTCATGCAGCATGTCTAATCGCGTAAGTACAGTGTTTATTTTAATGTTTGCATTGATTCTGAATGAGTTTGAGGCTATGCTCCGTGGCTAACGGCTAATGCTACACTGTTGGAGAGATTTATAAAGAATGAAGTTGTGTTTATGCATTATACAGACTGCGTTTAAAGTGTTTAAAAATGAAAATAGCGACGGCTCTTGTCTCCGTGAATACAGTAAGAAACGATGGTAACTTTAACCACATTTAACAGTACATTAGCAACATGCTAACGAAACATTTAGAAAGACAATTTACAAATATCACTAAAAATATCATGTTATCATGAATCATGTCAGTTATTATTGCTCCATCTGCCATTTTTTTGCTATTGTCCTTGCTTGCTTACCTAGTCTGATGATTCAGCTGTGCACAGATCCAGATGTTAATGGCTGCCCTTGTGTAATGCCTCGATCATGGGCTGGCATATGCAAATATTGGGGGCGTACACCCCGACCGTTACGTAACAGTCACTGTTATGTTGAGATACGCCTGTTCTTCGGAGGTCTTTTAAACAAATGAGATTTATATAAGGAGGAGGAAACAATGGAGTTTGAGACTCACTGTATGTCTTTTCCATGTACTGAACTCTTGTTATTTAACTATGCCGAGGTAAATTAAGTTTTTGAATCTAGGGCACCTTTAATGTCTAATGGGGGGCCCATGACTTAAAGTCACCATGAAGTCAAAATTAAAGTTTTTTGGCTTTTAGTATGAATATGTTAGCCTTACTGTTATCTATAAGCTAGTGCTCCAAAACAATGACAAAATTCGTATTTAGAAGACATAAGTATTCAAAACGTACAGTCTCTCATCTCCGCCAATATGGATCAATGATTTTGAAGACATCATGTTGCACTTCAGCTTCTCATCAAATTTTCTGTCCAATCAAATGATCTCTAGAATCTAAAGCATCCCGCCCCCTATAAATAGACGCTGAAGCTGCGGCTAAAATCAGTCACTTGTTCACACATTTACTATTTTCTACATGGTGAATGGCACAGAGTGCACTATATAGGGGATAGGGAACAATTCAGACAGTGTAAATGTGCTTTCCATGGAGGCGAATGAAGTCTGGTTTCCTGTTAGTCTCACACGAACCACAGCGCACACACAGTCTGCTCCAGTCCAGAAACACGATAGCACAGAGCGGATCATATGTGCGAGTTGGCGCGGACCACAAAACGTATCGGATCCATTTGAATTCTGCACAGAATGCTATATTTTAAAGCAAAATGGAGGAGATTAGGAAGATAAACGGTTAGAGATTAGAAGGAAACTAAGGCTTTACCAAGCTCAACTGCTCTGGCTGAGCTGTGATATAAACAAAACGCTATTGGCTATTTTAAAAAAGAGGAGGAGCTGTTCGATATGTCCCACTCTGTTTTCCTTTTTTAGTGGAAATTACGTCAACAAACTGAAAAATACTGCGCATTTCAAGGCACTTCAGTGGACCTTTACTGCCTCCATGAGCGACTCTGGTGAGGAAAAAAAAAATGTTTAGTTACAATTTTCAGTCTGTTAGTAAGTAAATGTTTAAACTGTAAGGATAATGATTAGTTTAGTTTTTGAAGTCCATCCTAAAATAAGCGGACATGGCATCTCTGAGGGGTGGATAGGAAGGATGTCTTTGTGTGTGAGTGTGCGGAAACAAGTCCATTCATGACTCGCTATCAGTGTTGACAGTAAATGCTTCTTATGTTTCTTAGTGTTCTCTGATGAACCATAATCTCTATAATTTCAGCACACTGACGGGATACGTATTGCTTTCAAGGCTTCGAGATGACTCTGAGATCTTGAGGATAGCGTAATTATGTTTATCTCAGATGAAAACTTTGCCACCAAGCTGAGCTGGCATCAAGCTTATATATAGACACAACCATTACACACACACAATACTCCACAGGGGGATCCGTCCTGCACTCCATGCTTCGTTTTGTGAACTAATCCCTGTTGATTTGACCCCATATGTGTCCCCAGGCATAATGTGCCTGTGGCCTTGTCCTGAACTGCTCTCCCACCCTATGTAAGTTTGCTGTGATAAATGAAGCTCTTCAGTGTCCGGCTCTACGCATGGACAGACACAGTCACAGGCTGTCCAGTACAAGCAGAGCTTCAGAGACATGAGGACAAGAACAGCAGAATCAGCCCAGCTAGAGAAAACATCCACAAAGAGATAAGCTCCAGCTTCTGTTTTTACACCACTGTGGTTTATGAGGAGGTTTGTGCATAGAAAGAGATACTTTAATGACTGGTTTAGTTCTTGAGTTTAATGATTCTGTTATACCTTTTGTATTTTAAAAAGCCCATAAAAGTAGCCGAAGGCAAGTCAGTAGCCATTTTGGTGACGCCCCCGGGCAGCTATTGTCAGCTATTGGCAGCTGCTTCTTTCTACACTGCTTTTCAAAAGTTTAGGGACAGTAAGATTTTTTTTTTTTTTTTCTCTAAGAAATTATAACTTTTATTCAGCAAAGATGCAATAAGTTGATCAAAATTGACAATAAAGACATTTATAATGTTACAAAAGATTTCTATTTCAAACTTGTCTGCTTACTATGAAGTGAAGAGCTGGATTGTGATTTTGTGGCATTAAATATTCGAAAGATATTCAGAGTTTTGTTTGAGATATTTAGTAGCAAAAAAATTAGATATCATTGGGCATTTTATATTTTGCTTTGTTCTAAGTCTGATTTTAAATTTACTTGGCCCCTAAATGTCACATGAAAATGAAGTGATTTGCCACTTTATATGTCATTAAGAAAACCATTCCTGTCTAAGCAGGCTGATAGTCAAAAACCTGGCTATACAAGACAAGAAAGACAGAAAAAAGCATTTGAGGCCATGACAACAGGATGAGAAAGTGATCAGGGAAATCAGCGAAAGAAGCCTTTTAGAAATCCATAGGCCTCATTTATAAAATATTGCATAGGAACCGTCCTACATCTTATGATAATTTCTCAAATGTGCCTAACGTGATTCAGAGAACGAACATACACACAAAAAACATGCGTACGCCTCTCTTCCAGAAGTGAAGTTTATAAATCACAAATGATTGTGAAATTGTGCACAGCTGAATGGTTTCAGATCTCCACCTTGTAAACTCTGCCTAATAAATGTCATTAACATATAAAAGAGCACCAGTCAATGTCCAAATCCTTTACTTGAGAATGGTGAGTGGCAAGAATTGCTTTCATTTCCAAATACCTGCAGTACTCTGACTCTCTGCCAGAAGGAAAAGTCTGAATGTCTGCTTAGATCCTGACGTGGTGCTAAGCACTTCCACGTCAAAGAACATTTTTTATAAATATGAACTTGGATTATAGCGTACACACTCTCTAAGATCTAAGTTTTATAAATGAGGCCACATGTGAGAATAAGCAGGGCTAACCTCTTTTTGCTTCACGCTCTCGCAGCACTTGGATGCTAGAGAGAATGTGGATGCGATGGAGACGACTTTGGACCCCCAAACCCAACAGATCCATCTCTGTGAGGTGCAACAAGTCCTGAAGAGAGACAAAAACACAGAGATGAAGTGGTTTAATGTGTGGTGAGAATGACAAGGGTTAGAACTAATGGCTGTCTATCATTCACACACACACACACACAAAAAAACATCAGAAAAGTGTACGGTTTAAGCTAGCAGTGTGTCATTATGGACCCGTGCCTCGCCACTCCTCGGCCAAGTACGGCCATGTGTGGCTTTCACAACAATACATTCCTTCTGCTTCTGACATGTTTTAGACAGCATCTCTGCTTTCATTGTTCCCGGCAGGACAAAACAATGAGCCGTTTAATTGAAGGTTATGAGCTATTTTCTGCTGTTTAGCATTTCCAGTGCACATGCCAAAGCATTCCTTCCTAAATAAACAGTTCTGCCACAACATATTGGGTTATTTGGGACTGCCTGTATTTTGTCAATACAACTAAAATGAGTTCACTCAGTTTTTTGTGTCTGCATCCCATTTGAATACTGTCTGTCCTAAAAAGTATGCAAGATTTGAATGTGTTTGTATGTTAGCTATTTGTTTGGCTATTTTTTTTTTTTTTTTTTAATTCTACATGCTCATTTCCCCCATCTAATGCTAACTTAAAGTTATTTAATTACACCATAAAGTTGTTTTACATCCCTGACAGCAACATAGTTTAGCCAAGATCTGGCCCATATCTGGTACATTTGGATTACACACGGTACGGGTGTGGGCCGGATTTGGGCCGACACTATGTTGCTGTCAGGGATGTTATTTTTAGTAGATCTTGAAATCAGTATTCACTTTCATAATGTAAATCATATTGTTGTCATGTCTAAATTTATTTAGTAGATGATTTTAATTGTTTTTTTTTTTTTAAAGGTGCCATCGAACATTTTTTTACAAGATGTAATATAAGTCTAAGGTGTCCCCTGAATGTGTCTGTGAAGTTTCAGCTCAAAATACCCCATTGATTTTTTTAAATAAATTTTTTTAACTGCCCATTTTGGGGCATCATTAAATATGAGCCGATTTAGGCTGCTGCCCCTTTAATTCTCGTGCTCTCCGCCCACGGAGCTCGCGCTTGCCTTAAACAGTGCATAAACAAAGTTTACACAGCTAATATAACCCTCAAATGGATCTTTACAAAGTGTTCGTCATGCATGTGGCATGCATGCGTCAGATTATGTGAGTATTGTATACTGTTATATTGTTTACATTTGATTCTGAATGAAATTGAGGCTGTGCTCTGTGGCTAACGGCTAATGCTACACTGTTGGAGAGATTTATAAAGAATGAAGTTGTGTTTATGAATTATACAGACTGCAAGTGTTTAAAAATTAAAATAGTGACGGCTCTTGTCTCCGTGAATACAGTAAGAAACAATGGTAACTTTAACCACATTTAACAGTACATTAGCAACATGCTAACGAAACAGTTTACAAATATCACTAAAAATATCATGATATCATGAATCATGTCAGTTATTATCGCTCCATCTGCCATTTTTCGCTATTGTTATTGCTTGCTTACCTAGTCTCTTGATTCAGCTGTGCACATCCAGACGTTCTGCCCTTGTCTAATGCCTTTCATAATGTTGGGAACATGGGCTGGCATATGCAAATATTGGGGGCAACAGTTACGCAACAGTCGGTGTTATGTTGAGATTCGCCTGTTCTTTGGAGGTCTTTTAAACAAATGAGATATATATAAGAAGGAGGAAACAATGGAGTTTGAGACTCACTGTATGTCATTTCCATGTACTGAACTCTTGTTATTTAACTTTGCCAAGATAAATTCAATTTTTAATTCGAGGGCACCTTTAAATTTAGAAAAAGAGTAAAAATATATAATTAAAACTTTTTAGAATAGGCCTATGTTCTGATAACCTTAGTGCTATTCATTCTTTTTATTAAAACAGCCTTTACCTAGTCATTCATTTGGCGTGACTTGAGGTTCAGTGTGAAATCTGTTGTACTGAATTGGTGCAGTGAAGTGAAGTCGTGTTGATCTAACGCTGGAGAAACAGATGCATGCTGCATTGCTCTCTTTGTGTGTCTTATCTCATCTGCCTCATCCAATGTACCCAGAATCCCTTACATCAGCAGCATGCACTCTTTCCCACTACCATGTCTCTGTTTTTACAGGCTAGTTCAGGGAAAGAGAGAGGGTGGTGGACAGGGACGGACAGAATGGTAGACACAAAGAGAGTCAGTGCAAGACAGTGTGGGAGAGAGAGGGGGGCAAAGAAATGGAAAAAGAGGGGATAACATATGCTGGTAAGGGCCTATTGTTCACTTGGCAAACCCACAGCTGAATCTAACAAGCCATGACAAAGTCTCTGCTCCCTCAAACTCTTTATTTACCTTGTGTGGTCTCATATCAATCCCTCATGCTAAACTTCAAAAACATGTCACTAAGCAGCTATTCAGACACCTCACTTTGAGTGGGCTGGTAGATATAAGAGATGTGCTACTTTGGTGTAAGATCAACAAACCTACTACCAAAACAACAGTGTCCTAGGAGGTGGGTGCTTTGAGCATTTGTGTGTATGCCCACATATATACTCATGCAAAACTAATCTATTACTAGATTCCCAGTGATGGTTTCAGATGACAAAACTACGGTACTTTGATATGGTGATGATGATGATGATGATGATGATGGTGGTGATACTGAATGAAGGGTTGCAGAATTGAAATGAGAATGCTTTTTAAATTCTAAGCAAATTCCTGGATTTGAATAGACATTTAACAAACAGGATGCAGAATTGAAATTTAAAATTGAATTTAAGGAAGCAGAATTAAAAGGAACATAGATCCAAAGAAATGCAACGTGTAATTTTAAGGAACAGGCAAGTTAATGAATACTTAAGAGTTCAAAAAATGTTTTTTTAACTCTTTAACTCTTTTGCAGGTAAAGATGTAAAAGGTTTTATAGGCATTTCTTTCTACACTCACACACACACACACACACACACACACACTCACAATAGATTCTACTTCCTATTAATTTATTCATGCACAGTGATAATTTACATGGTAATATCATGGTACAATGGTATATGTGTGGCCAGCTGTAGATTTCAATCTCTGATTGTTTTGTATGTGGGTCTGTGTGTGGGTCAAAGATATTAGTCACTCAAATCAGTTATAAAATAAGGGGAAAACATCTCTTTCATCACCGGTTTAAGTGGTAATGGATACGTAATAACTGGTTTATTGGTGCTGTTCTTCATCCAGACTTTACCCTGCACTCCATTACATGGAATTCAGTAAAATACGATTCAGCATTAATGTGCATTAGACAGTGTAATCAGTAAGCCTATAATGGACATGTGGTCACCTCAGCATCAACACTAATGTTGTTTCTGATTGCTGTGCTCATTTCATTCTTGACAGTTGAGTGTCTCTTTTCCTAGTTTTTTTCTATTTTTTCTTTCAAAGGATGGGGAGCTGGTTAAATTGAAAAGTGGATAATTGTGTGGAAGACAGTGAGTTATACTGCTCTTACAAATGTTATTTGTGGAGCGTATAATAAATTATTTCAGAGCAACTGGACTTCTTTATAGGGCACTGTAAAAAATAAGCCACCTGGGGCTCATATTGTGTGTGACAAAAAAAGGTAGTGGTCAACAATTTTCCATTACATAAAACTATAGCGGTTATGACTAGAATGGAAGTGGAAACTGTTTTGCAAATGTATGCACGTGTGTCCGATCCTGCTCCTGAAGGGCCACCTTCTCATGCAGAGTTCAACTGCAACCTGCTCCAACACCTGCCTGAAGTTAATCCAGAAGATCTTGATTAGCTGGTGCAGGTGTGTTTAATTATAGGTGGAGCACTGGAGCTAAACTCTGCAGGAAGGTGGTTCTCAAGGAGCAGCATTGGACAGTCCTGTACTAATGTGAATGGATGCACAAAAAATGATAATTATTATTTAAATTATTTGATGTATGAATAAGGAGTATTATGCTTTGCTGGACATTAACCATCCTTCTAAACTATCACTCTCCTTCTGAGTATTTAGAAATTAACTCCTTGAAACTCCTTGAGACTTCATGTTATGATCTGTTACTCTGTCAAATGGGCACAGTTAACTGAATAGCCCAAGTTCTAGCAAATATTTCTGCGTAAATGTAGAGTGAAGTTTAAAGTTTAGGATTATTTGTGTAATTAAGCTGGCAGTAGCTTCAGGGGTGAAGTTTAGCACTAATCAGAGTCAAGCGTGCATACTGGCATCTGTAAACTGCAAAAATACTTTCAGAATCTCCAATTTGCTGCTGTTCCTGGACGCACTTACATTCCAGTTGGCGTGTGCTGCCAAGAAAAACATGGCTGAAAATACAGATGTCAGATCAGCTGGTCTACATTCAGTGAGATGCTTTGAAAGGAATCTCGGCGTGCTTTCCCGTGTTTAATTACAAAGTTTAGATTTTACTTGTTTACTGCTTTTAAAAGCTCACTTTGAACAGCTCCATCAGTTGTTTATGATTATAATAAAGACAAAATCACAGGCAGTCATGCAATTTCAAATGGCTGTTTGAATAATTGCATGGTAGTTTAAATGCTGTAGCATGGTATGCAGCATTGTGTGCATGCATGTGTGTCTAAACTCACAGTGTGTGCTGACTTTACCTCCACTCCATCATATTCTTCATCGAATAGCGTGCAGTACTGAGGTAAGCCCAGCTGACTTAACCATTTCAAGATGGACATGTGCTTCATGATAGATAGATTTATCCAAACGTTGCCTCAAAAATCCCTCTGTATGGAAGATTAGGAGAAAAGCAAAGCATTATTTGCATTAATAATGTGATTTAATGTTCCATTTGATAGATAGATAGATAGATAGATAGATAGATAGATAGATAGATAGATAGATAGATAGATAGATAGATGGATGATCAACTCTTAATGGCATGATGAGTTATTTGACACATGACATTTGAGTAATTTATGAGCCTTGCCTTCAGACACAAATAAAGCAAACTGTACAGGATCATCAGCTCATAGAAGCTAAAAAAACATTAGCCCACAGTCCAGTGGTTGCAACATTCTGTCTGCACATGATTCTTTCTCTGTGAGCCCTGGGGGTCTGCAAAATGCAAGCACATGGTACTTAAGGTGCACTCCTAAGAAATCTAATAAGCAGTTTGAACAGCTTCATTATGATTAATAAGTGATTCACGATGCCCTTTTGTGCATGAGTGTGTGCATGTGTGATGGGTGGAGCACATGTGCATAAATGCATATGTGCATGTTTGGATGCGTGTGCATGATTCTGGATATCCTCCCTCAAACTTACTGTGAAACCAGACTATGGATTTATGGTGTTGGCAAAGACTTTAATTACTATACAATCCAGCTTCCCTCAGTTTAATTGCTAATTTATGAGAGGGCAGCATTTCTACTCCCTTTCTCCTTCAAAAACTCTAAGTATGATCGGACACATCCCCAGAAGTTTCTCTTAAGACATAATGTGTGGGGGGCAGCTATGCACAGGTCAGAAAGATGTATGTCTTCTTTTTAGATTTGGATTCCAACACAAACAAATGATCACCAAAAATGCAGAGGAATTGAATTATTAAAAAGACTGGATGAAGCATCAGAGATATGTCCTATCATTTAAAAGAACACCCAGAAAGAAGACCATTATTAGTGTGTGTGTGTGTGTGTGTGACAGAGAGAGAGAGAGAGAGAGAATGTGTATTTATAGACTGTATGAGCTCCACCAGAGAGCAGAAGACCCTGTCACCTTGCCTGAGAGAAGTGCTTTGTCAAGGGTTACTCCTGCCAACAAAAGAACCCACTTCACAAATCATACCAATACTCATACCCTAACCATCATCTCATGCTCTATTTAGTGTTTCATCATGAAAGGGATGTAGATTCAGACCAACTGTATGATAGCTTGTGATATTGCTTTTATACAACAGTTCAACAAACAAAAAGTAATTAATGAGTAACTTACATTTTAGACACATTTTATCAAGTTGATTTATCTGTTTTTGCTCCTCCAACAAAAATAGAATCAAAAGAAGTTAAAGCAGAATTAATCCCTGCACGTCTGAGCAACCCACAGTAGTGGTGTTCCTCAATGAATCAGTGTGTCACAAAGAGAGAATGATTCAATGACTCACTCACTTGTCTTGTGCCTGAATGAATCAGTGTGATTGAACGAATTGAATAAATGATTCAGTGATCACTCATAAAGACTCTTGTCGCCACCTACTGTTGTATCAACGTAACTTGTAGTCACTGAAAAATCCCCACCACATGAATGTAATTATTTATTAAGTATACGAGTAATAAAAATAGTGATGTTTTCTTTAGCAAGTAGCATTTTCTTTATGGTTTCCCAATTCCATTGATGAGACCTACATAACTGGGCCTACAATTAAAACAGGGTTTGGAGTGGAGAGAATATTAGGATAATCAGATCACGTTTCAGTTTGTAAACTCATTGGTCACTTATCCCCTTGAACTTGATCTCTTTTTTATGAACCCTGCACCATTTCATTTTGCAAATGCACCAGTTAGGAAGATCCTGAAGTCCCTGTTTTCCCAGCAATCAACTCCCATCCATTCTTACACAATGGGCAATAAAGGCAGCTGTGGAAGTGGTGGAACATGGCTCATAAAACTGCTGGGGCAATACAGCAAAAAACTGCAGTTAATTCAATATAGCTCACAGACCCAGCTGTGCTCACAGTCAGTGTATAGCCCATCCCTGGGGTGAAGCAATCAGAGGAGTAGCTTACACAATTGCGGGGAGGTTTATTCCTGTCATGAATGTCAATGCCCCTGCGGCCACATGGAGAGATGTATGGTGGGGCTCACACATCGAAGAACAGGTTGTTTGGGTGACAAAAGAAGGCTGACCATCCTTGCAGCACTTAAATCAAACAAATGCCTTTCTCTTTAACAGACAGATAGTTGATTCAGTTTAAATGATATTCAAGCTATTAGCTTCACAGTTTAAATTATATTCAAGCCATTAGGTCCAATACACACAGCTTGCCATTTAGTTTTAAAGTCCAGTGCATTTGCCATTTCTATAATTAATAAATTCGGTAAACAGACTAAAAGCTACAACTAATTTATTAATTGTAAAAAGCGAAACATGTTAATGTGACCCAAGTGGATCTGAAATGAAGCAAACAAACAACATGTAAAGCTTGATGATGTAAAACTTCTGTGACATTAACATATAAATTACTTATATTGTTTATATACTATATTATTATTGCCCTGTGATGAAGTTGAAGGTGGATGCTGATGATGAAGCACAGTTGTGTGGCTGTTATTCATTCAATGGACTCATGCAACTGCATAATCCAATTTCCTTAAAAGCCACATTGCATTGTAGATACATCCTGACATGGCTTAATCACATTTAGGGTTTAGTATGCACATGCACCCACATATCAATGTCATATATGACTGTGAATCTTTACCATTGATAGGGTGCTAACCAAGATCATGTTCATCATATTCTTCCTGCACTTCTTCAAGTGTTGCTTTAGACTGAAATAAAAAAAAATTCTATAGCATTAACAGTTATTGTGAGGTCTATATACTGTACATTCTGGGTCCAAAAAAGCTCTGATGATTAGAAAAGCATGCAACAGGAACTAATTACTGCACTCTGTGGGCTGGAGACACGTGAAGTCACACACTGTGTTGCTTTGAACATCCTGTTTGGGATACAGAAGCCACTTTCCTGTTTCCTCTGTTGTGGTTGCAGATTCATGGTTTTGGAGGGAAAGAAACAAGAGACTGCCTGGCTCCTTGGCACTCCAATGACTTTGACATTTAATTCTCAGTCTCATTCAGTTTTGTATTATGTTAGGTTTTAAACTTAAGTTTATCAATTTTGAAAACAGTATGTAAATGCCGAATTGGCCTGTAGGTACATACAGTTTTGATGGAGGTTGTGTCTGAGTGAGAAAACAATTCATGTCAAATGAAAGACGTAGTCTGTGAATGCATATTATAAATGATCCTCAGTTTTGCACACATAGACCGCTGTTGTTCTCAATGTGTGAAGAGTTTTGAAAAAGGGAAACATGTATTGAGAAACTGGTCCTAGCGATTGTAAAACAAACAAACAAACAAAAAAACTAAGTCAGTTCTTCTCAAGTTGACAGGTGTCCTAGCAGAGTAACCATCACTATGGACATGCTCCACTAACATCTGAGAACCATAAAGTGTACATACATTTGTATATGTCTATACTAAACCTGGGTTATCTTGCTTGACATTTTACATTTTGCTCATAATTTACCCGGGGTTAATAATTATTCATAATTAATAAGTGTTCATAAAGTGACATTTCACACTGTAGCAACATTCCTAAACCCTGGTTTTACATACTTTGCACATTTACATAAAGGTTCTAGCATAGCGCTTCCTCATATTACACATTGCCGACAGTAATATCAAGTTTTTTCTGAATGGATGAAACGCTCTCTTCACTCCAAATGTCGCTTTTTCCATCACCATTTGACATTTTCCTATCAAATGCTGGAACAACTGTTTATATACAACACACAGTGTTTCCATGACTGCCCAAAGCACGCGATTGGTTGTCAGCTGCTAAGCATCTAGTCGTAACATTCTACCATTGCACACTTTTGGCGCTGCAATGTGGGGTTAACACTGGTGGAACAGGGTTTCATTAAAAAACACTTTTCTGGTACAGAGTATATTCACAAATGCTCAAAATTTGCCAGTCTAAGTATTACACGTACAGTTGGTATGCCTGTAGAATGCCAACAAACATGCCACAGAGAAGCGCTAAAAAGTGCTGTGAATAAGACAAACTGCTATTTTTAATCTTGACAGCACTAATGAATGTCGGCTAATTATGAGATGACAAGATGTGATTGGACATCGGCAATGAACTGTCAGATTTCAGGATAAGAGAGGAGAGTGAACCCAGACTAAATGACATCATTGTTCTGAGTTAAGCATTCCAGAACGACACGTGGGAGATCTCGCAAGTCAAGAGCACACGCAGCACTGATTTATGATTATGTTGCATGTGCACATGTGCATGCATGTGTGTGTGGTGACCAGCCGGTTTGAGATTGTTACATATGTGACCTGTATGACTAAAATATGTGGTGGGTGTTTATATGACTGTGTATGTGAGATGATATATGCTGTGTCAGATCAAGACTAGAACACCCGCTGAGATGAAGATGCACGAATGTTTTGCCAAATTTTGACTTTAAATCAACCTGATTGGTAAATTGTGTGTGCGAAGCTCAATGACACTCTCGCTGGTTAAGCTAGAAAACCTGATGTAGCTTTCAGCATCCCATGCAGAAAACCCTCATCCAAAACACTACATGTACTGGTCTTTTCCACAGGGTTGAGATGCGCTAACATTTTAGCAATCAGTCAAGATAGTGTGGACATTTTGTCGGTTCACGTGAAGTGTGTGAGCAGATGTTATGTACAAAAAGTTTCTGTCCTGCTAGTCTTCTCTATCTCTTGGTAACGTCACTAATAGTGGGGAGTTTAAGAGGAGGCAGGCACCACTCTCTCCCCATCCACCCTCCTAATCTCTGCTTTTACCATGAGACAGCTCACCTAAAATACATCTAAAGAATTCTAATGCAATAAAAGTCAAATTTCTTTTAAATATCAAACAGTCATACTCAAATGATGCTTATATTTGAATTTCTGCTAGATGAACACATATTTTAAAATAAACAAATAGTATTCAAACTAAATACTGTGTCAGTATGTTATGATTGGGTTTTAAATCAAGAAAATGGGTTTTAAATCAGTGTATCTATGAAAAGTTTCTTATTACTTCCTTATGAGATTAGTTTTGATTATCTAATGCCTCTTTCTAATGCCTCTACTGCCCCGGTGTTCCCCAACATGCTCCACTTCATATTTCTGCCTGGGGAGGAGGATGGTCTCCCCTGATTCACAACATTCCGGCCGTGCCTGAAGTCCTGAGCTCACGCCACAGTTAGGCTAATAACATTCCCTGGCAAGGCTTGACTCATACTCGCAGACAATCTGCCAGATACTTTTGCCATTACAGCTGTTTGGGATACAGTAAACAGTGTCTAGAGGCCTCTTCTTCAAAGTGTTGAAAGAAATCTTGTTCATAGCAGTCTGTAAGAATCACATTTAATAATGCTTTTTATAATACTTCTGATTTAAATATTTAAAATCGTGCTATAAAGTCAGTGTAAACTGTCTTTGATAAAAGCCCATTCACACCAAGGATAATGACTATAATAATAAAGATTCAGTTCTAAAAATTGGGCTATATATATATATATATATGAAAGTATAGCAGAGTCCACACCACAAATATAATGATAAAGGCACAGAGAAACAACATTAACAGCATTATTGGAATCACGTTTAGCATGATTTTTCTTCCACTTGACCTCTGAACAGGAAAAAAGCCAGCCAGTCAGAATCCATCCCTTTTCAAGAGCTCAAGCTGCAGAGAACTTAACTGCAATGTGCTAAAGCCCAAAGT
Organism: Megalobrama amblycephala; assembly: GCF_018812025.1. Classification (NCBI taxonomy): domain Eukaryota; kingdom Metazoa; phylum Chordata; class Actinopteri; order Cypriniformes; family Xenocyprididae; genus Megalobrama; species Megalobrama amblycephala. The sequence goes on from NC_063055.1 coordinate 10,214,152, forward strand.
ATACTTCACTTTTTACGCATATGCGAGGGTCAGCGTACAGTGCGCTATACACATTTTGTCATCAGAAGAGAATGCGCATACTGTACGCGCACCGTCTGATTTTTGTAACCGTGCATTTTTCTTTTTCTTTTCAGTAATTAGTTTCTCCACAAGGTGGCAACCGTGCCCTGGGGGCGTCGATTCACAAAGAAAAACTTCTTAAACAGAACAGATCGTCACGCATGCGAGCTACAGCGACAATAGAGGCCTACATAGAGAGATTGTGCGAAGAGGCTAGAAAATACCCTCATTTGTACAACTCTAGCATGAAAGAATACAAAGATATTTACATGAGTTGTAAGTGAGAGATTGGCGAGAGATTGCTCAAAACTGCGCATGCATCAAATCTCTGTGTACGCGTACGCGTCAAATGACGTTTACTTTGCAAGTGCATAAAAAAACTAAGTATACTTTGGGCTTTAGAATAAACAGAACAATAGTGTCCACTGGTGTGGACGCTAATATAGTTATCACAATAGTTATAATATGGTGTGAACAGCCTGTTCAGCTTTATGAAATGCAAAATATCTAATTTCAATGCACATCACTTTCCTGTTTGATACTTTAAAAGGGATAGTTCACCCAAAAATGAAAATTCTGTCATCATTTACTCACCCTCAAGTTGTTCCAAACATGTATGAATTTCTTTCTTCTGCTGAACACAAAAGAAGATATTTTGAAAAATGTTTGAAAAACAGTTGATAGGCCCCATTGACTTCCATAATATATATTTTTTTTTTTCCATACTTTGGAAGTAAATCTTCCCATCAATTCTTTGGTTACCCATATTCTTGAAAATATCTTCTTTTGTGTTCAGCAGAAGAAAGAAATTCATATAGGTTTGGAGCAACTTGAGAGTGAGAAAATGACGACAGAATTTTATAATTTTTTAATATTTTTGGGTGAACTATCCCTTTATGATACTTGCTCGTGTTTATTTATTTTATTGTGTCGATTTTATTGCAGAGATTGGAAACATACAGTGTAACTTGAGAAATGCACACTAGGGTCAGAGGTCAAGTGGAACTTTCTTACTCCAAAGTTCATTCAGAGTTCTGTCTCCTCCTCAAACAGACTTTCTGAGGACAGTTGTGGGAAACTCATAGAAATAGCAAACACGTTGTGCCCACAAAACCATGGTATTGATTTGTTTCCTCAAAGTTAAATGGCACAGGTCCATCAGTATCTCAAATTGAATTTAAAGCATGAAAAATGAATAAGCTGTGAAGTCATTCTTCTAGGTTAAACACAAAACGCTCTTTGTTGAGTTTTAATAGTTTTAATGTCCTATCGATCTGCATTTTTAAACTAAAATTATAAATCAAATGATTTATTGTGCTCTTTAATGTAATTGGATGCACACATTAGTGACAGCACATAGAATATGAGTAAAAAGTAAACACTCTTTTTTCTCATTTGAGAGACACTCACAAACAATCAGTACGACCTCTGTTTAGATGCACCCACCTGGCTGCCCTGTGGTCAAGAGTTCAGCATCCCACAAGACACAGCATGTTCAGAGCATGCTGGGTTCTAGCCTGTTTTAAAGCATGGAAAACACCATTGCTAGACCGTCTGCTAAAACTAAGATGCCAGATGCACTGCATGCCTTCAATGGCGTTTATCAGGATGTGAACGACCACATAAGAAAGCTCTCAGCATGCCACAGTAGTGTGTGGTGGGGTTGGGAGCTAAACAATTTCAGGGGACTTCAACTCTTTCTCTCTCGTGCTCTCTGTCCTCCGCTTACCTCTAGGGCAAGAGTCAAATAACTTGGACTTTAGGTTCCAAAGTTGCACACACATATTTCAATTTATTTAATGGAAGTTTTCTGAAGCAGTGTGCCATAAATGCAATTTGCATCTAATGTTAGAACTTTGACAAAGGGCAAGCACTGATCCAACAAAGTTTTAAGAGAATCACTTAATTGACAGACGGACCCTGAGGACAGATGATTTAGTTTCAAAGCACGTCCTAACTGAACCTGTGAGGCATTTTGTCAGAAGACTCAAGGTTAGGAGTGTTTTAACTCAAGACCCCTGTGGTATCAATTCTGCATATTAGGTATGTTAGGTTATTTAGTTAGTAAATATTCCAAATGTACTAGTACTTCATTATTAGATGCATTTATACTCCTACTAAAAATATTTTAAAGTTATTCTGACTAGTCATTACATTTGACAGTATAGTAAAGCTACTCTTTTGAGGAATGGTGCTATTAGTGACTAACAATTTAATAAATAGCTACTCACTAATGAAAAAAAATAGAGGTAGCCCAACATAATGATAGTATAATAGATAATAGTTAGCCAACATGAAAACGTGTTAAATGGCTTGCCATAAGTTTGAAAACGTGTTTGGCTTGCCATAAGTTTTCATTTAAAAAACGTATTAAACGGCTTTATAAATTGTTAGCTACAGGCTATCTTGGTCACATTTATTATCTTAGAAAAAATAAAGTCAGCAAAACTCACCTTGAAGGTCACACAAGCGCTTTTACTTCAGTAACGGATGTTTTTCAGTTCAAATTAACCAACTCCCTCCAGAGAGTAGACGCTCAGATGTCAAACACTCATTCTTCATGAACTGTCCCTGCTGTAACTGCTCTCCCCTGTGATAAAAGCGGAATGATGCTCACTAGTGACAAATCCCGCAAGGATGCGATTATACTCGCCTGAAATGAATGCGCGTTCACTGGAATGCGCGCTGAGATGCTGCTGCGTCGACAGGTCTTCTGCACTCCACGCGCGCGGCGTAATATTGTTGTGACTTGTGAGTGATTTCATGCGGTTGTTTGAGCCCAAAAGAGTCCCTGGCTTGAGCTCTCTAGTAGTATATATTAAATATGACACCTATAAGCTATTATTTAGTAGAAAGATCGAAAAAGCGATTTGAGTAAATACTATTGACTGGGCTATATACTTTTAAATTGTGCGAGCGCGCGAATTACTGGATAAACGACCACGTGCAGAAATGTTCTGTTGTTTTCTCTGATTTTCTCGCACGGTTTAACATTTCAAGCTGTGAAATTGGGGTAGCTAACTAAAAAACTATTCAAAAATGATTTCAAATGACTGATATTTGTTGTAGGATAGCGTAGTTAAATTGTCTTAACATTTGAGGCATCGGACAAAACCTCCAGCACTTAAAATATTAGCCTGCTGTTGGGCGGTCCGCCAACACTAATTCAGCTCTGAAAATTGTTCTGCAGAAGATGTGACCTTAGGCTGTCATTCCCCCTCCAGTATCATAAAGCTCCTTGGCAGACAGTGAAATATTTGATGCATAGATACATTATTTAAAGTCATGGGCCATGGACTGATGACTGATTCAGATTACATTTTGAAGAGGAATAGTAATGTTTTACAGTTGCATTTATGATACAGCCTATGTCAAGAATAATAAGATGAAGAGATCAACCTGCAATCCAGGCTATATTTTATATAACATAACCCAAATGTTTTAAATGGCCTACACTGTAAAAAATAAATAAACATAAAAACACAGTGAAATGCATGGCAGCACAGTGTGCCAAACGTTTACCATTAATGAAAATAATGGTTAAAGGTCGTTAAAAAAGAAACGGTCAATGACTGGCAGAAGTGTCTGCCAAACAAAAACTGTAAAATTCCGGTAAAATATCCTAATTCATATGCTTTTTTTTTTTTTTTTTTTTGATGTTTTACAAATAAACAGTTACTTCACAGGTATTTCCAAGATTATTATTGTGAAACATTCTCTGTAAAATATCTCGCAGTATTTATGGGTATTTAAAATATCCTGTATTTATGGGCTCATCAGTGACTGAAGCACAGGCTCTACTCTTCAGACCTCAAAATAATTCAGACAACAGAAACAGAACTTTCAACACTAACAAATCTCTCTAGATCTCAGCATCTTATTACAGACCAGTCTGACTTTATTTCTTTCATTCAAAGCTTCTTATTAAGAATTAACTGATGTTTAGATGTTGATTTATTGAAAACAATAAAGTTTGAAGTCATCGTTATGGAGGTAAGCATTTGCTTTAGTTTGACTCTTGACCCTTGACTTTTTAACTTTAATTTTTCTCCAGCTTCTGTAACTGTGTTTCTAAAGCACAATCGTTATAACAAAAGTTGCAAGAAGTATAACTGATCAGATTATTAAATCTTCATGGATCTGATTTACTGATCACACCCAGAATCTGATTTATTTCAGTCTTAGGACGCTATGGATTTAATAATGTCACATGATTGTAATCCTAGCATACTATCAAATAAAATCCTGCCCTGCTTTAATTTTTTGAAAGTTTTTAAGTCATTATTCAGAAATTATTTGGGCTCATGTAGACACACACAGACATAAAGAATCAGAGTATGAACCTCAACAATGGTGACAAAATTTTCAGATCAACACTGAACATCACAAACCAAGCTGCTAAAGTCACAAAAAGCTTTTTATTGTCACCATTGTTGAGGTTCATACACTGATTCTTGTTTGCGTGAGTCTAAAAGACAGCTGAAAACACTCATAATGAATTTTAAAATATCTATTTTTTTTGTCTGATAATTTCATAATATCACAAGGCTGCTGTAAAGCTGCTAATATACTCAGAGATCAGACTCTGGATGAGATCAGTGGCTCAGGCCATTACATGATGACTGGATCATCATCAACAAGGAACCAACTTCATCTGACCAGAATTTCTTATGCAATGTTATAACAAATGTGTTTTAGAAACACATTTAAAACAGTCAGAGAGAACTGATGTCATGAAGTCAAGGGTCAAGAGCCTAACTAAAGCAAACGTTTACCTCCATAATGGTGACTTCAAACTTTATTATAGTTTTCAATAAAACATCAACACCTAAACCTCTGTTCATTCTCATTAAGACATTTGTATGAAATAAATAAAGTCAAACAGTAAAGATGCTGAGATCTAGAGAGATTTAGTGTTTAAAGTGCCCCTATTATGGATTTTTGAAAATTACCTTTCATGTAGTGTATAACATAGCTCTATAACTGAATGAAAACATCATGCAAAGTTTTAAATCTGAAAGTGCACCGTATATAAAGTTATTGCATCTCAAAAGTAAGAGTCGACTCTTTAATTTTAAGGTTTTTGTTTGGCACCCTGTGCTGCCAATCATTTGACAATTCTTTTTAACAGAGAAAGTGTTTGGTTGTAATAATTCAGGAAATACCTGTAAAATAACCGTGTTTTTCAGCTTATTTAAATAAGGAGATTTTACTTTAATTTTGTGGTTTTTGTTTGGCAGCTGGTGCTGCCAGTCATTTGACCATTTTAACTGTTTTGTTATTGTATTAATTACAGATTATTTTTGTAATTTTAAATACATGTGTATGTAATTTAAAGGTGCCCAAGAACGTTCTTTCACAAGATGTAATATAAGTCTAAGGTGTCTCCTGAATGTGTCTGTGAAGTTTCAGCTCAAAATACACCATAGATTTTTTTAAATTTATTTTTTTAACTGCCTATTTTGGGGCATCATTAACAATGCACTGATTTACACTCGGCGCCGCCCCCTTAAATCGCGTGCTCCCTGCCACACCAGTTGTCGACTTTATTACAGCACATTTACAAAGTTCACACAGCTAATATAACCCTCAAATGGATCTTTACAAGATGTTCGTCATGCATGCTGCATGCATGCTTCGAATTATGTGAGTAAAGTATTTATTTGGATGTTAAAGTTTTATTCTGAGTGAATTTGAGGCTGTCCTCCGTGGCTAACGGCTAATGCTACACTGTTGGAGAGATTTATAAAGAATGAAGTTGTGTTTATGCATTATACAGACTGCAAGTGTTTAAAAAATGAAAATAGTGACGGCTCTTGTCTCCGTGAATACAGTAAGAAACGATGGTAACTTTAACCTCATTTAACAGTACATTAGCAACATGCTAACGAAACTTTTAGAAAGACAATTTACAAATATCAGTAAAAATATCATGCTATCATGGATTATGTCAGTTATTATCGCTCCATCTGCCATTTTTCGCTGTTGTTCTTGCTTACCTAGTCTGATGATTCGGCTGTGTGCAGCTCCAGATGTTAATACTGTCTTCCCTTGTCTAATGCCTTTTATAATGTTGGGAACGTGGGCTGGCATTATGCAAATATTTGGGCGTACACCCCGACTGTTACGTAACAGTCGGTGTTATGTTGAGATTCGCCTGTTCTTCGGAGGTCGTTTAAACAAATGAGATTTATCCATGGGTTTCAAAGACGTCACTTCCGCTATGCCCGCCGCCATATTTGTGTCCGGTCACAGCTGCGCCCTGTTTAAGTCTATGGTGACAGCAGCTACAACTACCAGAGGAAGGCCAACAAAACACTCTCAGAAGGTTCACAACAAATTTACAATATGTCTGGGATGTGGTGCTGTTAGCTGTTTTAACAGTCGTCAAAACTACAAATTTATTTGATCCCAAAGGAGTTAGATTGGCGGAATTATTGGCTTCATTCAGAAAGGACCACACCACTGGCAGCCAAACAGCAACGCACAACATTAATAACTGCTGGGACTGTAATTTACATAACTTTATAACGAGAACACTATTGTAATAAAATGTTGTGAATTCTCTATGTTGTTGTTCAGCGTGTTGTTGTGGGAAGAGGGCGTCTACTGGAGTTAAACATTGATTACATAACTTGTTCAAACTTCACTGATTATTCTCATAAAGGATGTGTTGAATGAAGCCAACAATTCCGCCGATCTAACTCCTTTGGGATCAAATAAATTTGTAGTTCTGACAAATGTTGAAACGGCTAACAGCACCACATATCCCAGACATATTGTAAATTTGTTGTGAACCTCCTGAGAGTGTTTTGTTGGCCTTCCTCTGGTAGTTGTAGCTGCTGTCACCATAGACTTAAACAGAAGCGCGCAGCTGTGACCGGACACAAATATGGCGGCGATAAAATACAGTGACGTCACATGAAACCCATGGATATAAGAAAGAGGAAACAATGGGGTTTGAGACTCACTGTATGTCTTTTCCATGTATTGAACTCTTGTTATTTAACTATGCCAAGGTAAATTACATTTTTGAATCAAGTGCACCTTTAAGAAAACAGAAAAATACTGTAAAAACATACAGTAATTTTTCTGTATAAAAAATGTGAATTACTGTAATTTTTCATTAATGTCATATTACTTAAAATAACAGCTGACTTGTTAATTTAGAGATAATTTTAAAGAGTTTTGACTACAATTTAAAATAAAAGAAAACAACCTGAAAAAATCTGTTATTTTCTCTAAAATTTGTATTTTTACTGTGTACTTAAACTCCATAATTCAATTTATTATATTGCTTATTCATTTTTTTTACTTACTATTTTTTTAACTTACTTTTTAATCTTATTATTGTATAAATGTGTATATATATATATATATATATATATATATATATATATATATATATATATGTATAAAAATGGTGACATAATCATAATTTCACGAGTTCACATATACATATAATTAGATCGAGAAAAGTAATGCGTATTTGGCGTGCTGTCCAGGGGGAGGGCTCCGAGCTCGGAATTTTGGCCCGAACTCAGAGTACTCCCACCGGATGTGGTTATGAGAGATAGAATTAGAAGTGAGGAGATGGGGTGGTGGAGGGATGCTGATAAACTGTCAATCGAACAGAGTCTGGAGTATATATACCTCTGTTGGTTGATTATCTGAATGCTTTCCACCTGTGATAATTAGTCTAATTATCTGCACCTGCTCCTCCCGAATTTGGTTAATAAAGTATCATAATGTTTTACAAAGCATGTGCAATTAAAAAAAATAAACATTTAATTTCTAAATAAAGTATCACATAGCAAGAAAAGAGAGTGCAAATTCTGTGGTGGTCGAAATTGTATGCTGTTTAGTTTAACCATTCTGTTTATGAATAGTTTCACTATGGTGAAGCATGTATAATACAGTCCTTTGAGATTGAGATGAGTTTCTAAAAGAAAAAAAAAAATAAGGGATGAGTTGCCCTGTTATCACTGTCTAATGGCCTTCCCCTGTGTGAGAAGATGAGAGCTTTTGGCTTGACGTCTCACGTTTCCTTTTGATTCCCCTGCCCTGGTAGACAGGAGCACTGAGGCATAACGATTACACGAGTGAACATAATCATGCTTTTCTCTCAGCCATGCTGTCATTAGTCTTACAAATACAGCCATGCCAGTTGGGTGATTCTGAGACAAGCAGATGACATGACTGGCATACCCATCTCTTGTATCAGAAAGCAGGACGGGCACGGCCAGGGGGACCATTCGGCCATTGTGCCAGGAGAAACTGATGGAGAGCTCACCAGAAGGCACACAATGAGCTCTCTGATGCGCAAAACAAACGTGGTATTGTTTGGGCTACTTTTTGCTGTTTACTGTGCTGGGAGAAAGTTGCACCCACACAGAGCTCTGCAGCTTCTGTCATCTTTGGTCGATACCACCAACTTGAAGACCTACTGCATCCTTTTGTGCAAGTGTATATGATTGTTAGAGTTATGTTTTTGTTCTTGTTTTCAGTTTCCATGGTTACTCATGAGTTAATGATTAGATTCATCTGTCGCCATTTTAGTGCCATTGTTAACTCTGTATAAATACTCCCTGTTTTGTTCTGTTCCTTGCTGATTACTCTCTTTAGTGTGTGGAAAGTGTTTGTTTTTCCTGAGATTCTCCTTCTCCTCTGTTGTTGGATTAAAGATGCATATTAAAAGATAATTTTTATCAAAAAATGTATTCACCTAAAGGCTTAGATCAAAGTTTGATATTTCTTTGTCTCACACACACATCAGCAGTTCATCTGAAGTATTAGAATCTCAATATGTAAGATCCACGGGGAGAACAGAATCTGTTTATGTAGTGGCTTAAAAGATACTGATTCTATGCTATGTGTGGATGGAGCTTAAGCAGCATTGGTTTATTTATTTTTTTAGTGTTTTTGCCTTTTATGTGATAGGACGGTATGCTGGTTAAGTAAAGCGGGAGAGAGAGTCGGGGACGGGATCAGGAAAAGTCCACAAGCTGGGACTTGAACTCAGGCTGAACAAAGCACAAGACTGCAGTATGTCAGCTTGCTGCCTAGGCTATTAGCATGGACTGTTCATCCTCGGTTTGATAAATATTAGAACCTTATTATGTAAGATCCATGAGGGGAACAGAATCAGCTGTCAGAATCTAGTCCCCGACCAATATGATGAGAGATGTTGATGTAGTGACTGAAAAGATTCTGATTCTATTCTCTCTGTGAATGGAGTTTAACCAGCATCAGATTAAAGATTTATTTTTTGCTGATTTTTATTTTTTATTTTGATAGAACAGTATGTAGACAGGAAGAAAAGTGTGAAAAAGAGGTGGGAAAGGATCAGGAAAAGTCCACAAGTCAGGATTTGAACTTGGGTTTCCTAAATCACTAGAGTACGCTATGTTAGTGTACTGCCCACTTGGCTATTGGACTAACCAGGTTCAGTTTGATAAATATTAGAACCTCATTTTGTAAGATCATGGGCGGAACAGAATACAATGGCAAAAATCCAGCTGTTGGAATCCATTCCCCCACCAATATGATGAGAGATGTTGATGTAGTAACTTAAAAGATGCTGATTCTAATCTCTGTGCATGCATGGAGTTTAACCAGCATCTGTTTGATAATATTAGAACCTCACTGTGCAAGAAACATGGTGGGAACAGAATCTGACAGCAAACAATCCAGCTGTCAGAATCCGTCCCCCACCCCCATGATGATAGATGTTGATGTAATGGGTTAATAGATGCTGATTCTATTCTGTGTGTGGAAGAAACTTAACTAGCATCACTTTAAAGATTAATTTTTTGCCGGTATTGACTTTTATTGTGATTGGACAGTATGTAGACAGGAAGCAAATTTGGAGAGAGAAGGCAGATGGGAACCGGAAAAGTCCACAAGCCTGGACTTGAACTCAGAATTCTTTGTACGCAACTGCACCAGTGATCAGCACACTTTCCACAAGGCCAACGGGAAGTGTGAGACTGAGTCAGTTTAATAAATATTAGAACCTAGTAGGAGGGGGAGAGTGGGAACATAATTCAACGGCAAATATACAGCTGTCGAAATATTTCATTGCATTTGATACAAAGTATCAAATCAAGCAGCTTCTGCAAACAATTACCAATGCAGTTCTCAGATCAAACTTCAATTTCTCTTAATCACTTTGTAACAAGGTTTAAGTTCAGGGAAGAAGGATGCAAATATTCCAAAGTAACTTTAATCATAAAATAAACAACAAAACAAAACAAAAGCAGCAACCCCTCAACTGCCGCATAAAAACATAATAAAACACAACATAAATAGTCCAGGCCTGATCCTCTCTTATCCTTCACTGTCGTCACTCCTCCCTTTATCTTCCCGGTGCTGCATGGGACTCGCTCTGTTCCCGTGGCTCTCAGCCCCTCCCTGCTTGCCACAGACTTTTTAAAACTATTCATACTGGCAAATATTGATTTTACTTGAAATCATCAAGTTTGACAACAGAAATTGTCCAAGATTTTTGTCACAATTTTGAACAATATATCTATTTTTAATAGTTTGAAACATAATAAACTTTTTTTTGAGTGTGCTTGTGTTACATTTCTTTAAAGGGTTAGTTCACCCAAAGAGCCGGCATTCTGATGTAGAACCTGGAAGTGCTACAATGTAAATAGCGTAAGATTATATGAAGAGTTTGGTTCCAAAACGTGATAAACGGCATTTAAAAAAAATGAGTTTCTGCCAAAATCAGTATTGTATCTGGTCGGTATTGAAGTCATTTATTAATTTTGCGCAAAATGCAATATCCGTCATGTTTTCTCCCTTTCTTTCCAAAACGCGACAAACGCCAGTCTCCTTTTTCTGCAGATGGCGATATATCCGCTTAACCAATCACAGCGCTCCATTCCACCCACTGTAAACATTGAAGGCTTTTTAAATACCAATGTACTCGGCAAATGTGTTTATTTAACCGTGCGATGGCGCCAGATACTCTTTAATCGGTAATGACAAATAATTTAAAACGTTTACAAGATGACCCGTTGAATTCATTTTGGGAGCGACGGTTTTAGACTCTGTCATATATGTGAATCAACTTCTTTGTTGTGTATTTTCAATTTGAAAAATAACTTTTATATTGATGGATTAATTGCATTTTGAAAAAAAAAGTGTCATGGATTTATTGCATTTTGGGAAAAAAATAATAGGCCTACGTTTTTATAATAAACTTTTTAAAATCAAAATGTAGATTTGAATTTTTTAATGTTTTTATAACCAAAAGATGCTATGTGAAAGTTTGAAACAGAAAATAGTGTTTTTCATCTTGCCACTTTCTTGGTAAAGAAAACACCTTTTTACTCAAATTAATCAAAATGGAGTTATTGCGTTTTGGAACCAAACTCTTCATATATATATATATATATATATATATATATATATATTTTTTTTTTTTTTTTTTTTTTTTTGAAAAATAAAGGACAGATTTTGTTAGAAGGTGTAATCCATCAATGCACATGCACACTATTATATTTAATGAACACTGTATACATTGTGGGGGGCTTTGGTTATTTTGGGGTAGGCCAGACAAACAGATGATCCAGTGCATTGCCCCTGGACTGTCCTGCCCTGACAAGTTACTTCATTATAAAGTGAAAACGGCACCATGGGAAAAAAGTACTGATACCTTCTCAAACCAAACATCTCTAAATCCCACAATATCCTTCAGTCATCATCTAATCATCTTTGAGACATATGATCACATTGATGTTTCCAAAACACTCATATTTATGTGACCAACAACAGATTTATGATTATTTCTTACAGATAAAAACAGTGAAACAGCATGCTGCATGTGTAAAGCATGAAAAGTATCTTTTCAGGGGCACATTTCTGTCACAAAGATAAACACTTATTAAAATTGCCCATACATGCAGTCACTGGCCGTCCAAACAAAGACAAACAATGAGAGTGGAGAGCAGTGTCACTCCCCCTGAGTGCAGCAGAAGATGTCTGTTGTTTGTTGGTGTAGTCTTTTCACTGCGCTTTGTAAAAGATTTCACCCTTCACCTGCCTCCCACTGGATCAGATCTGTTCGACCCTGCTTTGAGACAAAGCACAGATTATTGAAAACTAAGCTGCATACATATACAAAAGATGATAAATTACACCGATGATGAATTAATGCCACAATAAGGTCATTGATTCATCAGAGCCTGGCTGAACAAAAGGTCGGCTCGTATTGTGTCAAAAGTGAATGGCTTGGTTCTCCACTGGCCAGACTCTGGGTGTTGAAAAGTGTCAGCTTTGCAAAGCAGCTGAAAGTGCAGATAGATAAATATAGAAGGACCTTATTAAAAATGGGCATTTTGGATGGCTTATTATAATTTTGCATGGAGTGTTTCTGTGCTGCAATACATCTGTTTTAAAGGTGCCCTAGATTCAAAAATTGAATTTACCTCGGCATAGTTAAATAACAAGAGTTCAGTACATGGAAAAGACATACAGTGAGTCTCAAACTCCATTGTTTCCTCCTTCTTATATAAATCTCATTTGTTTAAACGACCTCCGAAGAACAGGCGAATCTCAACATAACACCGACTGTTACGTAACAGTCGGGATCATTAATATGTACGCCCCCAATATTTGCATAATGCCAGCCCATGTTCAAGGGATTACACAAGCCAGTATTAACATCTGGAGCTGCACACAGCCGAATCATCAGACTAGGTAAGCAAGAACAACAGCGAAAAATGGCAGATGGAGCAATAATAACTGACATAATCCATGATAGCATGATATTTTTACTGATATTTGTAAATTGTCTTTCTAAATGTTTCGTTAGCATGTTGCTAATGTACTGTTAAATGAGGTTAAAGTTACCATCGTTTCTTACTGTATTCACGGAGACAAGAGCCGTCGCTATTTTCATTTTTTAAACACTTGCAGTCTGTATAATGCAAAAACACAACTTCATTCTTTATAAATCTCTCCAACAGTGTAGCATTAGCCGTTAGCCACGGAGGACAGCCTCAAATTCACTCAGAATAAAACGTTAACATCCAAATAAATACTTTACTCACATAATTCGAAGCATGCATACAGCATGCATGACGAACATCTTGTAAAGATCCATTTGAGGGTTATATTAGCTGTGTGAACTTTGTAAATGCGCTGTAATAAAGTCGACAGCTCGTGTGGCAGGGAGCACGCGATTTAAGGGGGCGGCGCCGAGTGTAAATCAGTGCATTGCTAATGATGCCCCAAAATAGGCAGTTAAAAAAATTAATTTAAAAAAATCTATGGGGTATTTTGAGCTGAAACTTCACAGACACATTCAGGAGACACCTTAGACTTATATTACATCTTGTGAAAAAGCATTCTTGGGCACCTTTAAACATTGGTTGAGCAGAGAATGCTTAAGGGCAAGACATTTCATCAATAAAGAAAAGGTAGTGCACCTGTTCTTGTCGTATTCTTGGCTCATATAACAAAACTGTAAAGCCAACACTTTCAGATATATAATAAGATATATATGTAAACACTATCAGTATAATAATTCACTGAGCCGTAGTATTTTTACCCTGTCATTAAAAACACTGCATACATATTTTTTTTTCTAAAGTGACATATAGTGCACTTATAAGAGAGGCACTCCCTCTGGGGTAATCTGTTGTTCCATGTCTTGCTCAGTGGAACAGCGTCACTTGTCTTGCATGGATCAATCCATTTGTAGTCCATCCCAGGTGTTGAAAGTCTGACTCAATTCCCTGGGATTTTCTGCCCTCTGTTGGACACTTGTGCATACAACGACCCGAGAAACAAAAAACATGACGATGTGTCTTCTACTTTAGCTATTCAGACCTTCTGACTCTGAACAAAAATAAACACCGCCTCTAAATCCACATGAAGTCATGGCAGTAAAACAGGAAGTAGAATTAAGCAATGCAACTAAATACCGAAGGTGGAAACTAAGCATTTAGCGCAGTTACAAAGTAAGTAAAGACCTTTTGTTACTACTGTCTGACTTTAACTTTCCGCTAAACTACATATTAATTCAACCTGAGCTATAAAACTGGTTGTGATAGTAATGCTATATAGTACCTAATACATAATGCATCTTGATTGTAGTGAAGTTTGGGTTAACGTAATACCTTCTTCAATATTAAAGACATGGCAGGCAGAAATCCATCTATCGTGGTAGTTGGTGCTGGTGTGGCCGGACTCTCCGCGGCCAAGAAGCTGAAAGAATACGGATTTAATGACGTCACTGTTCTGGAAGCCTCAGAGAAGGTCGGAGGAAGAGTAGCTACTGCAACTCTAGGTAAATACATACATTATACCTCGTATAGCACACATACATCACAATAATCATTTGAATGCACTTACACTTACAAACGGATAAGAGGATTATAGTAAAAAGTTAATATATAGAAAATGTATAATATGTTATTCAATAATATAATAACAATGAAATAAATTATTTATTGTGTTATTAATAACAATAATTATAATTGTTAATTATATTTTTGTATTCATAATAGTGTTTATTGTTTTATCAATGTTTTATTTAATTAATTAATTAATAACATAGGGTTGTTTGCTGAAGAAGAGGAAGGAAACTGAAATCTGTGGACCCATGACTTAGTTTCACTTCCATTAAATAGTCCAATCAATGTTTTGTTTTGTTTTTCTTTCTTTCCTGTCAACAGAATATATAGCATGATTTTAAACACAGTTTTCCTGCACATTTTAAATATCTGTTGCATTTTTGTCACTTTTAGTATATTTTTTTATTGTCCTGAATCCTGGTTAATTTTTGACCCTCTAAAAAATTAAATATGGACAAACCCAGGGATTGGGTTGTTTTCACCCAGCCATTTTTTTCAACCAATTTTGGATTAATTTTTTTAGCCAGCAATATATTAAAGGGTTAGTTCACCCATAAATGAAAATTATGTCATTAATGACTCACCCTCACCGTTCCAAACCCGTAAGACCTCCGTTCATCTTCGGAACACAGTTTAAGATATTTTAGATTTAGTCCGAGAGCTTTCTGTCCCTTCATTGAAAATGTATGTACGGTATACTGTCCATGTCCAGAAAGGTAATAAAAACATCATCAAAGTAGTCCATGTGACATCAGTGGGTTAGTTAGAAATTTTTGAAGCATCGAAAATACATTTTGGTCCAAAAATAACAAAAACTTTGTTCAGCATTGTCTTCTCTTCCGGAATCCTTTCCATTGAATTGATTCCATTGAATTGATTCCATTGAATCCTTTCATCTGTCGGCGTTGGTAATGCACTTTTACGTCGCCGTGGTTGTTTTTGGTGATTAGGACATCCGCAACATTTTGAAGCATCGAAAATACATTTTGGTCCAAAAATAACAAAAACTACAACTTTATTCAGCATTGTATTCTCTTCCGGGTCCTTTGTCAATTCGTGTTCATGAACCGCCGTAAAACAGGAAAGAAGAAGAAGCGGAGTCGTGAACGTGGACATGGACAGTCTACCGTACAAACATTTTCAATGAAGGGACAGAAAACTCTCGGACTAAATCTAAAATATCTTAAACTGTGTTCCGAAGATGAACGGAGGTCTTACGGGTTTGGAACGACATGAGGGTGAGTCATTAATGACAGAATTTTCATTTTTGGGAGAACTAACCCTTTAATATAGTAAAAGGCATGTTTTTGCTCATCCCCAAATATGGGCAAATTTGTGGGGTATTTTAAGCTGAAACTTGACCAGACCAGAGACTTATATTACATCTTGTGAAAGAGGGCATAATAGGTGCCCTTTAACCCAACCTGCTGGGTTTGTCCATATTTAACCCAACTTGGGTTGTTTTTAACCCAGCATTTTTCATGCTGAATTCATATCTAACAGTACATGTGACACTGTCTTTCTCTTTTTCATGTCAAAGGGAATACATGTGTTGATACTGGAGCACAATACATCCATGGGGCATCTGAAAAAAACCCAGTCTACTGTCTTCTAAAAAAGTCAGGTGTCCTAAACCAGGTCCCTGAGATGGGCACTGAAGCATTTTACAGTAACAAGGGACACAAAGTGGATGCAGACTTCGCCAGACGTGCATATGAAGCTGGGGAGGGCATTATTCAATACCGTGGCTTCAACACAGGAAAGAGTTTAGGTGAACACTATGCAGAAAAAACCCAAGGTGTGATTGACAGCTTGCAAGACAATGACAAGAAAACGAGAATGCAGAGTGTTTTTGCTTTGGTTGGCAAAGACATGCTGATTGACGTTGGAGCTTCAGACCTCCACAAGATCTCTCTTGACTCCTGGCAGTACTATATCAACATGGGTGACAGTCTCAATATTGCAGGGTATGATGGGTTGAGAAGATGACCTGCATTCATTTGCAATTATTGCTAAGGAAATGATTCATTTAGTGTTAATTGATATATGTCTGTCAGTTTTATGTTTCAGCTTGTGGATCTGCTACTAGAGGGCTTCCCTAAGGAATGTTTGCTGCTAAAAAGAGAAGTTAGTAAGATCAAATGGGATGGAACCTTCTCTGTAGCCCCCTCTCCGACTCCCCCTCCTCATGATGAACCTCTCCCTGCTCACACTGAAGCTGCTTCTGATGAAAAAGTCCGCCAGTACCCAGTTTGCGTTGTCTGTGAGAATGGAGAAGAGATTCTAGCCGATCATGTAATAGTGACCATTTCTCTGGGTATGTGTTGATAAGGATTGAGTGTTGTGAGGATGATCATGCTGTCGTAAAGTGAGACTGGTACATTTATGTGTGACTGGTGAAGAGATAAATCCTGCCATTGCAAATTGAGAGCTCTCTCTCTCTCTCTCTGTGTGTGTGTGTTTGAAGGTTGTCTAAAGGCTCAAGCTTCCAGCCTCTTCATCCCCAGTCTCCCAACCGAGAAAATGGAGGTCATCGATAAGCTGTGCTTTGGAAATATTGCCAAGATCTTTCTGGAGTATGAAGAGGCATTCTGGGAGAATGAAGTTGGTTCTATCAGCCTCATTTATGAGGATGACACGCCTGTCTCAGTATCCACCAATAAAATGCAGTGGATCAAGAACATGCAGTACTTTTCTGTCCTGAGACCTAAAGAAAGGTTAATGTTGCATTAAATGACACTGAAATATTCAGTATTTGTTAATGTTTAAATTCATTCATGTAGAAGTAGAAATGCCAAATGAGAAATCTGGATATATACTATTAGTCCAAAATACCAGAACTAATATTAATAGTAAAATGTAGAAAAATCAGTCAAATTCTGTGCTTCAAAAAATCTAAACATGTAATAATAATAGTTATAATTATAATAATAATTATTATTATTATTATTATGACTGTTTATGCTTCATAACACTTTAGTAACATTATTAATGTACCTCAGAAAAAAAATATATATTATATGACTCATCTCCTTAAACATTGGTACTTGTTAGCGTTTATTAATCTTCTATTAATTTTCTCTTTTCTAGGTTTGGCAATATCTTAATTGGTTGGTGTCCAGGAGACATAGCTGACCTGATTGAAACCATGCCAGATAACGAACTCTCAACTGCTATCACTGATCATCTCAAAATGTTCTTTGGTAAAAAAAAAATCCCATTTTTTAAAAAAAAAGTTCTCAAAAAAAGCTTTTGTCATCATGTAGTATTTTCTGTACTTCCAAGGACATTCAAACATTCCTCAGCCGAAGTCCATACTCTGCACTAAGTGGCGCAGCAACAAGTTCGTAAAGGGATCTTACGCTTTCCTCCCTGTTGGTGTTGATGTGCAAGTTATGGACATGTTGGCACAACCGCTAACGGGCAGTCGGGGTCCTGATGAAGTATGGGATTTTTGTTTTATTTTATTTTATTGCCTACAATTATGTTGTATTTAAATTAGCAATTGATAATTATTTTAATTATTTAAATTGAAATTTTTCACTTCATATATTTCAGGATCTTCAGGTCTTGTTTGCAGGTGAGGCAACGATGAAGACTCTTTATGGCACAGTGCAAGGAGCTCTACTGTCAGGACACAGAGAGGCTGACAGACTGGCAGCACATTATAAGAAGACAGCAGCTCCCACTTCCACTACCTCACTGGACAAACAAAATTAGAGAGTTAAAATGTATTATCTAATTATCTAATTACACTGACATCATCACAATTATGATTTGATGATGATGGTTCGACTGATGATGTGATCTCAACAAGCCTGCCCTCATGAGGCTTCTCCGTGTAAAATAAAACACCTTTTTGAATAAAAATGACTTTGGCTTTTAGATTTTACTGATGTATACTATACCTGTTTATATTATATAGAAACCAACTAAATGTGTTTTTATGACGAGTTGAATTTCATACAATATTTTTAATAAAATTTTGCATGCTAAATTGTGGTTTATTGCGATTGTAAGCAGTTGGCTTGCGTGAATCTATTTTATGCACATTAAGAGATAGAAAAAAACCTTTTATTTCTAAATTAAATGTAAATAAAAATCCAAAGAGAACAGAGAGCGGAACTATTGAAAGCTGCAGTACAAGTTTCCAGGCGGAGCTTTTTATGCTGACACACATCCATGCCGTTTGTTGATGGTGACCTTCTTCATTTTGAAGAGTTGTGCTATTTTCTTCTTACATTTATGAATGTATTTACTAGATAGCCGTTTCCAGGGTTGCAAATATTATGATCATGGCTCTAAATGCAATTGGCCAGCCGTGCAAGAGTTTATTTGGGTAAGTAATGAACCGATTGGAGCTTGAGTTCGCTCATCTTTTGACAGTGTGGTAACTTAGTTATTACATTTTCGTATTTGGTGTAATGTATTAAGTTTTAAACGAAGCCAAGCCACTCATTTTACCCGTTTAACATATATGTATTACCATTCAATATGTATAAGACCTGTGCATGGAAGGATTTTAATAACTTAGCCATTTCACCAATGACAAATAACAACATAAAACCTCAATCTAACTTGGCTTCGCACTGAATGAGATCAAATGAGTTGCAAGCTGAAGCTGATTTTTCTATTGTACTGCAGCTATTTGAAGCGTAATCATTGATGCTCAGAAATGTCTAGATGTTTAATGTCCATTTATTGTTGTGCACAGGTGTCTTCAGGCTGTTGTCACTCACAGGTGTTTGCAAGCCACATCTACATTTCGCACCACAGCCTTTCAGTCAGACTCCAACAGAACCTGTGTGGTCCGCTTTGGGAGGCAGAAGTATGAGAGGATGTATCCAGTTCTGTTGGTGAGACCTGACGGGTCCACCGTTAACATCAGATATAAAGAGCCCAAAAGAATAATGAAGGTTAGTGGTTTGTATCCAAGACCTTTTCCTAAAAGTTCAAGCAAAAATGAAAATCCTGCCATGAAAATCATGTTGCTATGCTGTTATTTTTCTGTGGAATACAAAATGATAATTTCTTTTGAAGAACTGTTCATAATGAAGTCAAGCTTTAAAAAAGGGACCTGGGGTGTATGTTTTGAGTCAGTTATCATTGACAGCTTTTACTCTTTTGCCAGATGCCTGTAGACATCACCACCCTCTCTGAGGAGGAGAGGAAAATCAGGATGCGGAAAAGAGAACCGAAGAGGGCAGCCAAACAGAAATTGGAGGATTTTGAGGATGATTTCAAAGTTGATGATTACAGCAAATTCTGGAAGAAGAAATGAATGGACTGATATAGTTAAATGTCACGTTAAGAGTATTTATGATGTATCACATGTACAAAATTACAGTTTTGTTTTATAAGTCACTCTGCAATTAAAAAATCTTGGAATGTTTGTAGTCCGTCTCTGTCTCTTTTTTTTACTTGGGGCTAAATTGCGGCAGTATTATTACATATACTCTACAGGTCAAAAGTTATAGAACACCTCAATTTTTCCTTTTTTTTTTTTTTTTTTTAATTATGTGTGTATGTGTGTGTGTGTGTCTTCCTAAAACAAAATGTTAACTTCTAAAGTATATTAGTTTACAGCGTCCTCACGTGGTG
Organism: Megalobrama amblycephala; assembly: GCF_018812025.1. NCBI lineage: Eukaryota > Metazoa > Chordata > Actinopteri > Cypriniformes > Xenocyprididae > Megalobrama > Megalobrama amblycephala. Next base: position 10,234,185 of record NC_063055.1, read on the forward strand.
ATGTGGATCTGTCATATAATGTGTAACTTGTGCATTCTCTGGAACAGGCTGATTAATTATTAATGAAATCAGCACCTGCTTCAAAGTTCACACTTTTGCCTCAGGCATTGTAGAAAATGCCAGCTTCACCTGAGCCTGTAATGGGCACCCAAGAGCCCGAGGTGCCCGCAAAGTTTGCTTTTGAGGCTGCTGATATTGCTGTGGTTGTAGTCTACTTCGTGTTTGTGTTGGCAGTCGGAATATGGGTACGTGAAATTTTGCAGCCTCTCTGGCAATATTTGCATTTATGTAGAGAATTTGGTATGTCTAACTTTTGATGCTGAGATAGAGATTTCTGATTTATAGTCCTCAGTCAGAGCCAACCGTGGGACAGTGGGTGGATACTTTTTGGCAGGACGATCCATGACATGGTGGCCAGTGAGTTTCTGTGTCTTTACGGTGTTTACTCTTAATAATGAAGCAGGAATATTTATCTTGTGCATGTCTACAAGGAAGAACCTTGATTTTCAAAGCCCTGGCCTGGAATTACAACCAGGAAAAGGGAAATAATGAAATCCCTGCAGTCTCCTAAAAGAGTTTATTACTTAAACAATAAAGTGAATGTGTAAAGTTTTACATTAAATAAATCATGTATCACAGTTATACACAAACAAGTTCTATTTGACAGCTGAATTAGTGTTTAGTGTGAAGATGTTTCTTTCAGCTTGATTTATCATAGTTTCCTTTAGTTTTGAGTGTTTTCTCAGTATTTTGTTTCAACAGATTGGTGCCTCTTTGATGTCCAGTAACGTAGGCAGTGGTCTGTTCATTGGATTAGCAGGGACAGGAGCCGCTGGGGGACTCGCAGTCGGGGGATTCGAGTGGAATGTACGGTAGACAAATCATTCCTTATCTTACAAGCTTCCAGTGTTGTTTCAGTAATTACTGATTTCACTTGTGAGTTTATAGTTGTCTTAGGCTAAACAAATGTTTGAAAGTTTTATTGCATCACATGCTGAAACAAAACATCTTATCAGACATCAAGTGTGATGCTCTGTAGGCAGCATGGGTCCTCATTGCCTTGGGCTGGATTTTTGTGCCTGTGTATATTACTGCTGGAGTGGTCACAATGCCAGAGTATCTGAGGAAGAGGTTCGGGGGTCAGCGCATTCGAATCTACATGAGTGTGCTGTCTCTCATCCTTTACATCTTCACCAAGATATCAGTAAGTCTAATATATATATATATATATATATATATATATATATATATATATATATATATATATATATATAGCAAATATTATCATGGCTCTAGATGCAATTGGCCAGCTGTGCAAGAGTTTATTTGGGTAAGTAATGAACCGATTCGATTGCAGCTTGAGTTCACTCATCTTTTGATATACAAATCCGATTCCAAAAAAGTTGGGACACTGTACGAATTGTGAATAAAAACAGAATGCAATGATGTGGAAGTTTCAAATTTCAATATTTTATTCAGAATACAACATAGATGATATATCAAATGTTTAAACTGAGAAAATGTATCATTTTAAGGGAAAAATAAGTTGATATTAAATTTCATGGCATCAACACATCTCAAAAAAGTTGGGACAAGGCCATGTTTACCACTGTGTGGCATCCCCTCTTCTTTTCATAACAGTCTGCAAACGTCTGGGGACTGAGGAGACAAGTTGCTCAAGTTTAGGAATAGGAATGTTGTCCCATTCTTGTCTAATACAGGCTTCTAGTTGCTCAACTGTCTTAGGTCTTCTTTGTCGCATCTTCCTCTTTATGATGCGCCAAATGTTTTCTATGGGTAAAAGATCTGGACTGCAGGCTGGCCATTTCAGTACCCGGATCCTTCTTCTACACAGCCATGATGTTGTAATTGATGCAGTATGTGGTCTGGCATTGTCATGTTGGAAAATGCAAGGTCTTCCCTGAAAGAGACGACGTCTGGATGGGAGCATATGTTGTTCTAGAACTTGGATATACCTTTCAGCATTGATGGTGCCTTTCCAGATGTGTAAGCTGCCCATGCCACACGCACTCATGCAACCCCATACCATCAGAGATGCAGGCTTCTGAACTGAGTGCTGATAAGAACTTGGGTTGTCCTTGTCCTCTTTAGTCCGGATGACATGGCGTCCCAATTTTCCAAAAAGAACTTCAAATTTTGATTTGTCTGACCACAGAACAGTTTTCCACTTTGCCACAGTCCATTTTAAATGAGCCTTTGCCCAGAAAAAACGCCTGTGCTTCTGGATCATGTTTAGATATGGCTTCTTTTTTGACCTATAGAGTTTTAGCTGGCAACGGCGAATGGCACGGTGGATTGTGTTCACCGACAATGTTTTCTGGAAGTATTCCTGAGCCTATGTTGTGATATCCATTACAGTAGCATTCCTGTATGTGATGCAGTGCCGTCTAAGGGCCCGAAGATCACGGGCATCCAGTATGGTTTTCCGGCCTTGACCCTTACGCACAGAGATTGTTCCAGATTCTCTGAATCTTTGGATGATATTATGCACTGTAGATGATGCTAACTTCAAACTCTTTGCAATTTTTCTCTGAGAAACTCCTTTCTGATATTGCTCCACTATTTTTTGCCACAGCATTGGGGGAATTGGTGATCCTCTGCCCATCTTGACTTCTGAGAGACACTGCCACTCTGAGAGGCTCTTTTTATACCCAATCATGTTGCCAATTGACCTAATAAGTTGCAAATTGGTCCTCCAGCTGTTCCTTATATGTACATTTAACTTTTCCGGCCTCTTATTGCTACCTGTCCCAACTTTTTTGGAATGTGTAGCTCTCATGAAATCCAAAATGAGCCAATATTTGGCATGACATTTCAAAATGTCTTCAACATTTGATATGTTATCTATATTCTATTGTGAATAAAATATAAGTTTATGAGATTTGTAAATTATTGCATTCCTTTTTTATTCACAATTTGTACACAACTTTTTTGGAATTGGGTTTGTAGTTATTTTCACTTTTTGTTTTCAATGTAATGCATTAAGTTTTAAACGAAGCCAAGACACTCATTTTACCCATTTAACAAAGTATTACCATTCAAAATTTATAAAACCTGTTCATGGAAGGATTTTAGTTTCTTAACTATTTCCCCATTGACAAATAACATAACATAAAACCTCAATCTATCTGACTTTGCACTGAATGAGATCAAATGAGTCTTTTAATAAATTGAATAAAGTTCATCATAATATTAACTAACTTTTTTTCAGACAGACATTTTTTCAGGGGCTTTATTCATCCAGGTGTCACTGGGGTGGGACCTGTATCTGTCCACTGTTGTGCTGCTAGCCGTCACTGCACTCTATACTATAGCTGGTAATAAAAACAACTGATATTTTTGATAACTAATGTCTAAATGTGATTCTAGTTGAAATGCAGCAACTGGTGGCTTGTCTTAATGCAGGTGGGCTGACAGCAGTAATCTACACTGATGCCTTACAAACTGTCATCATGGTAATAGGAGCATTTGTCCTCATGTTCATAGGTATAGATCCCTTCTTTATAAAAATATACAATTACATGAATTATTCCTGGGTAACTACAGTGATTGTATTTCAAATTAATTTCCCTCGGCAGCATTTGACAAAGTTGGATGGTACGAGGGTTTGCTGGTTCAGTATGAAAGTGCTATACCTGCTATCAAGGTTCCCAACACCACTTGCCATCTTCCTCGGTCTGATGCCTTTCATATCTTCAGAGATCCAGTGACAGGAGACCTTCCTTGGCCAGGCCTGATCTTTGGACTCACAGTTCTGGCCACATGGGTGTGGTGCACAGACCAGGTGAAACAGAAGTTCTGTTCACTATGACTTTACAATTTAAGTTACAAATAGGTCTCTTTAAGCTTAAAAAAACATTTTACATCAAGTAATTGCATCTATTTATTGTTTGAAGGTGATAGTGCAAAGATCTCTGTCTGCCAAAAACTTGTCCCATGCCAAAGGTGGTTCAGTACTCGGTGGCTACCTCAAGGTCTTCCCTATGTTCTTCGTTGTTATGCCAGGAATGATCAGCAGAGCCCTTTACCCAAGTATGCTCAGTCATTCTTGCATTTCCCCTAGATTAATGGCCTAGATTTTAAAAAAATTTCAAACATTTATTAAACCAATGAAAAGGGGTTTATGACATTTTTATGTACTTTCCACACCATTCTTTTGGTTAAATGTGAAATCTCTGTTTTCATGGTAAATAGTGTGGTTGGGTTTGTGTATGTTCTAGATGAAGTAGGATGTGTGGATCCTGATGAGTGTCTGAAGATCTGTGGGGCCAGTGTTGGCTGCTCTAACATCGCTTACCCAAAGTTAGTTGTGGAGCTCATGCCAGTGGGTATGACAACCTTTTACACTTAATTGAAAATTTCCTTTCTGTCAGCTATAGGATCAACCTGTACACACACACACACACACACACACACACACACACACACACGGGTTTGTTTTGCTATCTTAGTGGGGACATTCCATAGACGTAATGGTTTTTATACTGTACAAACTGTACATTCTATCCCCCTACACTACCCCTACTCCTAAACCTGCCTATCACAGAAAACATTCTGCATTTTTACATTTTTAATAAAACATTGTTTAGTATGTTTTTAAAGCTATTTTAAAGGTGCCCTAGAATCAAAAATTTAATTTACCTTGGCATAGATGAATAGCAAGAGTTCAGTACATGGAAAAGACATACATTGAGTTTCAAACTCCATTGCTTCCTCCTTCTTATGACCTCAGAAAAACAGGCAAATCTCAACATAACACCGGCTGTTACGTAACAGTCGGGATCATTAATATGTACGCCCCCAATATTTGCATATGCCAGCCCATGTTCAAGGCATTAGACAAGGGCAGCCAGTATTAACGTCTGGATGTGCACAGCTGAATCATCCGACTAGGTAAGCAAGCAAGAACAATAGTGAAAAATGGCAGATGGAGCAATAATAACTGACATGATCCATGATTACATGATATTTTTAGTGATATTTGTGAATTGTCTTTCTAAATGTTTCGTTAGCATGTTGCTAATGTACTGTTAAATGTGGTTAAAGTTACCATCGTTTCTTACTGTATTCACGGAGACAAGAGCCGTCCCTATTTTCATTTTTAAACACTTGCAGTCTGTATAATGCACAAACACAACTTCATTCTTTATAAAAGTGCGCGATTTAAAGGGGCCGCGCGCTGAATCGGTGCATAGTTAATGATGCCCCAAAATAGGCAGTTAAAAAAATTATTTAAAAAAAAATCTATGGGGTATTTTGAGCTGAAACTTCACAGTCACATTCAGGGGACACCTTAGACTTATATTACATCTTGTAAAATCTGGTTCTAGGGCACCTTTAAATATGAGGACTCATGAAATGTCCTAATTAAACATGTTTACGTCGTAATACCAGTGTAATACCCATGTCATTATACAAATTTGTGTCCTCATAAATGTGTGTACACACACATATATGCCTGGTTTCAATATCTTGTTGCCTTTATGTGGGTTTTACATTAAAAAAAAAAAAAAAAAAAAAAAAAAAACAGCATGTGTCAATTACTTTTATTTTTTACTGAAATGGCAAACTGTAGCAAAAATGACAGTGCTCTAACAAGTTATTAGCGGACTACATTGAACATGATATAGATCTAATGAAGATCAAGTTTTAGTGAAATATCTTCACAGTCCATTTATTTATTTAAGCTAGAATTTCTCAATTTTAGGCTTGCTTCCTACCCAGATGTTTTATTTATAGATAAGATTTTGATGAGTAGAGTGGCACTTTGAAGATCAAAAATAGGAAAACAAAGTTCAAAGTACATTTTTTATATTTGAAGATTTGAAGTCTATAATGCACCCGCAAAAATAAACGCATTAGTTAGCAAATATTGCTACATATCATCTTGTTGCTTTGATATTCCTGTTGTTCTTGCTAATCTATTCCTTCTTTCACTGTAATTGTGTTGTAGGTTTGAGAGGTCTGATGATCGCTGTAATGATGGCAGCACTCATGTCCTCTCTCACCTCTATATTCAACAGTAGCAGTACTCTGTTCACCATGGACATTTGGCAACGAATCCGGCCCCGGGCCTCTGAGAGAGAGCTCATGGTAGTGGGCAGGTATAGTTTCTGTTAAATGCTTTGCAGAAAAACTTTAGAACACTTTCATTTTGGACACATTTTTCAGAAAGTATCTAAAAGAAATCATTATATCGATACATACAAACCAGTTTTACGAAAGTGGAACTGGTCCACCACCATTTTCTCTGCAGTTTTCCACACCAGGTGGATAACCACATTGCAGTGGTTTTGTTGACCTGTTTTGGACTAATAAAGGCACGGCGCATGTATAACAGTGCTCAAATCAATTAGATATAATTCATATGCAAAATGTCAGTGATGGTAATAATGAAGCATGAGTATAAGGTCAACAGCCTGAATATCCTGACTTATTTGCTGTGTCTTAATTGCTGCTGTTTATTTACATCTACAGGGTGTTCATTTTATTCCTAGTGGCCCTGAGCATTGTGTGGATTCCTATCATTCAAACAGCCAATAGTGGACAGCTGTTTGACTACATTCAGGCCATCACTAGCTACCTGGCACCTCCCATCACCACAGTGTTTATTATGGCCATCTTCTGGGGGCGAGTAAATGAACAGGTGAATTAATTAACTTTTATCTGATTTGTGCTCATGCAATAAAGACAATGCTGGACAATGACACCATTTTCTTCTAGAGCTGCTGTACAGCCAAAATTGTGTTTCCTCTATCACTGTAAAGCTGCTTTGACACAATCTGCATTGTAAAAAGCACTATATAAATGAAGGTGACTTGACTTGACTAAAGTGAAAGTTAAATTGCCTATAACGTTTGATGCATTTCTTATAAGAAGATTGTAAAACATCCAAGTTTCCTTTTATCTTGCACAGGGTGCGTTTTGGGGTCTCATGGTGGGACTTGTGGTTGGCACAGTGAGGATGGTAATGGAATTTGTCTATGGCACCCCATCATGCGGAGAAAAAGACCTGCGTCCCGCCCTGCTGAAAGATGTGCACTACCTGTATTTTGCTCTAATCCTGCTTGCACTGACAGCTCTGATCATCACAGCTGTCAGCCTCTGCACTGCGCCTATTCCAGAGCAACACGTAACTATCAACCGCAATTCAAGAACACATACACATTTAAATATATATTTTTATTACACGGCTCTCTGAATTGCTTGGTTCTGATTGGTCAGAACTTGAAACTGTCTTTACTAACTGATAAAAGACTATTTATTAGGTGCACTGAAAGGAATAATATTAATATACATCATCTGTGCACGAGGTAGGGCCTTAAAAACATCAGCCAATCGTTTACGCGATCATCGCGTAAACGATTGGCCCTCTGGCTTGTCAATCACTGCCATTACGTTCCTTGTGAAAGACGTGTGCGGATTGGCCCTCTGGCTTGTCAATCACTGCCGTGACGTTCGTTGTGAGAGACGAGCGCGGATTGGCTCTCTGGCTTGTCAATCACTGCCGTGACGTTCCTTGTGAGAGACGAGCGCGGCTGCGTGCTCCAGTAACTTTCCACACTCCACAGGCGCCGCATGCAATGTTTTTGTCAGGAGACAGGAGTAACAACTGCAGATTATGAGTTACATGCGGTGAGTCCGACATAATGAATCCACTAACACGACACAGCGAATGCCGGTGGTAAATACTCGTGTTCCAATACTCGTGCATGAGTTTTGGGAGGCGTTCCCTCGAAATTCTTACGCATGCGCTCTTTTCAAAAACTCAGTAACAGTCTTTGGTTTCTCAGTCGACGAAAAGATCCTCTTTAGCACCTTTAATTAATTATCTATAATTAAGATACATTTTTTCTGACACAGTTTAACTCTGAGATCTTGTCATATTTTATTACCATTTTTTTTTTAACTATAGCAAGTAAACTGTAATAATGAATGAAATGTTCAAGGTGTCTGAATACATTTTGGTTTGACTGTATATAACATAACGTTACATTCAAACGCAGCTGGTGCCATCTTGCGCCCCAGTTATCTACAGTGTTTAATTTTATTATTTTTTTAATTTGCTTTTATTTTTAGAACTTTAGTTACATTTCTAGTAATTTTGTTACATATTTTTGTCATTTTATATTATTATTATTTTTTAATATTGCTAATTAGGCTTCGTTTTTTTATTTCAGTTTTATTTTTAGTTAGTTTTAATTGTTATTTATTTCCAGTTAATAATTTTAGTGCTTCAACTTAAACTTATTTCAGTTTATTACCAAGGTAACATTTCTAATTTTCATTTAGTTTACGTTTTTCAACTAATATTTAGTTTATTTCAGCTTTATTTCAGTTAACGGAAATGTTTTTAATAGAAACAATAATAACCCTGATTATCATTGCTATTAATAGTTGGTCTACAGTAATATTGTTGACGTGTTCGTCTTGTTGCTAGAACGATTGTTTTGTACACTTTATAGATTATAAAGAGGTAAGATTTTAAAAAGGTTTGTGCTCAAATCAGTTTTGATGTACATTATCCCTTCCATATCCATTTGTATAAAACACTTAAAAAAAGGAGATAAAGAGCATGTACCCAGGCCATTACCTATCTAAAAGGGGATTTCCATGTATTTCTATTGGTTTAAAATTAAGAAAATTACATATAACACACTAATCCAACATTTTGCATTCTTAGTTTTAATTTAATTATTTATGAACCATTTTCTTCCCACAAAGGAGGTTCTGCTGCCCAAAAAAGCCCAAATAATCTAGGCTATATAACATGTGCACTGACAAAGACTACCTTGATTTTGGAAATTCATTCATAAAGACAAGACTTTTTTTTATTAGCATAAAAAACAAAGAAAGCGTGTCAATTTTTTATTTATATATTTACATACACAAAGCATTACATCATTTATGATGATATTTTAGCTGTAACACACACTGAACATGAACTAATATAACACTTATATTTCATTTCAGCTTGTTCGTTTGACCTGGTGGACAAGACACAGTAAGAAGGAGCGTGTAGAGCTGGAAGACCCCTGGGCTAGAGGCTCTGAACCAGCAGGCTCTGATCCCAGCACTACAGAGTCAGAGGGGTCGGATGAGGACACGCCTGCATGGTGGAAGCGTGCTGGAATGTGGCTGTGTGGTCTCTCCCATGTGGCTAAACAAGAGATGAGTGAGGAGGAACGGCAGGCTCTGGAAAAGAAACTCACGAGTATTGAAGAAGACCACACTTGGAAGACTGTCTGCAATGTCAATGCCCTCATTTTACTCACTGTCAATGTCTTTCTTTGGGGGTACTTTGCTTGAATGTAATGTGAAGTTCTGAAAAGCACTTTGTAAGAATCTTATCAATAAAACACATGTAGATGTCTGCTCTCATTTTATATACTGCCAGTCTTTCCTCACTTTAATGTACAATAAAACTTGTGAATTGCACACTTTTGGTGTATTTTATTTCAAGAAGAGTATTTGACTTAACTTTTAATTGTAAAAGTTTATTAAAAGCAGTTTAATGTCAAAAGTATAATTAGATATACATAAAAAACTAATAATTTGGGGTTTATAAGACACTTCATATTATTGATTTGACTGCACTGAATTGAGCTGGATGATAAAAGCTGATTCGACTTTTTGTAATTGATGAATTTTGCACCATCAACACTTCACTGACTCAAACTGAACAATTTACTTCTGTAGAGCTGCTTATAGAATTTAACTTTGATGAGCTTTACACTTATTGAACTGAACTGAATAAACACTAAGTGGAATAATGACACTATTTCCTGTATTATCTTCTTATATTTAAAGAAGTTTGCATCTGTCATTGATCGTTAGCTTCCTGTTTGGTACTGTAAATCTGTTTTGATACAATCTGTATTGTATTTATACATATTGTTTCAAAGCGCTAAATAAATAAAGGTGACTTGACTTGACCTGAATAATTTCTGTTGTGTCATAATGACAAAATATAATGTAGGTAAGATGTTCTCAACCAGGGTGTGGGGCATCTAAATTATATACTTATTATCATTATTCAAAATAAGTTATATAAAGATAATGCAAAGTAATAAAATGCTTAAAACGTATATATTTCTTATTTTAATTTGTCCCCTCAACAGTTGTTTTCATTGATGAACATGCAGGGTAGGAATGAAAAGAAACTTGAGGCACCATTTGGGGATTTCTATGATGTTTCTGTAAATAAAGAAGCCTGAAAGCCAGCAGCTTTGTTATCATTACTGCAGAAGTGCCAGAGGAAATATCTCAGCCTGCATGGGGTCATTTTAATATTGTGTTGGACAATGGGGGGCCTTTTAGTCAAAAAGGTTGAAAGTTGCTTTAAATGACTCTTCCAATCCACCTCCTGGTTGATCCTCACCAGGTTTTCCAGCGCAACTCATCCATATTCTCATTGTGGGCGTGAGTCTCTCTGCTCTAACCTCCTCTCTACTTGAATGAACTACAAGTGCAAAGTCATACATACTACACTGTTTAGTGTATGCGAGAGAGAGAAGGAAACAAGGTAGCCGAGGGCATTTTACGGTTAATAGTTACGTAAAGACAACACTTATTTCCAGTCACCGATTTTCACGGAGTAATGGAGTCTCATGTAAACGCGAAACGGCTTTTTAATCACGCAACAACCCTGAAGCTTCACACGGGAAATTTAGTAAACCGCAGTCGACTTAAGAAATGTCCGGCTTCGCCGCCTAGTGAGGAGGTATGTGACATGGGTTTGCAGTGCTTGTAGTGCATCTTGGTTCACCTTGGTAGCACAAGCCTAGCATATTTTGTAGAGTGATGTTGTTGGGTGAATGAGTTTAACCACGGTCACCCCAGGTCACCCCCATTATTTATGTTTATAAGGTCTTCGTTGGTGTTGGGAAGTTCGATTCTTTTTTTGTTCATCGGCTCCTTCGGACGGTTCATTTCACCGAACCGGATCATTCACCGGATTCATTTAAGTCGTCAATATATATATTCTAAATTATGGGTAGTTTAGCTATGTCATTTGTATTTTCTGTACACTTGTTTTGTAGTTGGATTCTGTCATTAATTTTAATTTTACTTAATTTAAATTTAAAACTTACCTAATTTTACTTTTCCTCCATATATTTTTTTATACCTGCTCGAAAAAAATGGTGATTTGTTTCTTTATATATGGCTCCAACATGACACCCACCTACAGTCAGAAGCTTTGCAAATGTTCAATGGAATTATTAAAAGAATCGGCTCACAAGAACGAATCCTGGGGGAAAGATATGATGTGTGGTCTACTTCCATTAATGACGTCACTGACTAGTTTGCCTCGTGCTGCTCATGACATGAAACTATGCAAAATGTGGCTTAAGCCATTGCTATGCATCTTACTGTTGTTGCATGTAAATTCAAATGATCGTGTTTTTGGCATCTTTCAGTGTACTGTTAATTTTTTTGTGTGTATGTCTATATATATATTTATATATGTGTGTGTGTGTATATTAGAGAAGGTGTATAATATATAATATGTGTGTGTGTGTATTATGAGAAGGTTTACATATTATGCGACCTGACCTGACCCAACATGCTGGAATGAAGGATGATGCAATGTCATGCTTATATAGATATTCAGAATCATGTCTTATAATCTCAACAGTTGACAGACAAATGAATGACTATGCATTTTTATATACTGGCCAAACCCTCTTTGAATTCCCATCATAAAAATGATTCTTATGGGCTTATTCTTCAAGCCCACACAGGTGGATTAGTAATGTTTAAACACGCATATGTGATTTTGTAAGATTTGTAAGAAATATGTTCACGATATATTGATGTCAGAGTTGATGAAAATACGAATTCCTTCTTATAGAATTTTTTTGACCAAATATATTGTCTTAATTTTATATATATATATATATATATATATATATATATATATATATATATATATATATATATATATATATACTTAATTACTTTACTTATTATTATTGTTTAAAATATGAAAACCATCATGAAATATCTACGGAAGAGGATTAGGGCCAAGCAATAATAAAAAAAATAAAACCATCTCGAAATTAAAGATGTTAAATTACGAGAAAAAACTCGAGAAAAAAGTCGAGATAAAATGTTGAGAATAAAATCATTAAATTACGAGAAAAAAGTCGTTAAATTACGAGAACAAACTCATTAAATTTCGAGAAAAGTCGAGATAAAATGTTGAGAATAAAGTCATTAAATTACCAGAATAAACTCATTAAATTACAAGAAAAAAGTCGTTAAATTACGAAAATAAATTCGTTAATTTAATGACTTTATTCTCAACATTTTATCTCGACTTTTTTCTCAAAATTTAACGACATTTTTCTCATAATTTAATGAATTTGTTCTCTAATTTAATAACTTTTTTCTCGCAATTTAAAGGGATAGTTCACCCAAAAATGAAAATGTGATGTTTATCTGCTTACCCCCAGCGCATCCAAGGTGTAGGTGACTTTGTTTCTTCAGTAGAACACAAATGATGATTTTTAACTCCAACCGCTGCCGTCTGTCAGTCAAATAATGCTAGTGGATGGGAACTTCTACAATAACAGTAAATAAAACTTGCATAGACAAATCCAAATTAAACCCTGCGGCTCGTGACGACACATTGATGTCCTAAGACACGAAACGATCGGTTTGTGTGAAAAACCGAACAGTATTTATATCATTTTTTACCTCTAATACACCACTATGTCCAACTGCATTCATCACTCGATTCGTTTGGTCTGATCGCGCTCTGACAGCGGCAGTGATGTCTCGTGCATATACTTCAATGAGAGCGAGACATCACTGCCGTTGTCAGAGCGCGATCAGACCTTACTAACGAGTGCTGCACGCGGTTGGACATAGTGGTGTATTAGAGTTAAAAAATGATATAAATACTGTTCGGTTTCTCGCACAAACCGATCGTTTCGTGTCTTAGGACATCCATGTGTCGTCACGAGCCGCAGGGTTTAATTTGGACTTGTCTAAGCAAGTTTTATTTACTCTTATAGTAGAAGTTCCCATCCACTAGCATTATTTGACTGACAGACGGCAACAGTTGGAGTTAAAAATCATCATTTGTGTTCTACTGAAGAAACAAAGTCACCTACATCTTGGATGCGCTGGGGGTAAGCAGATAAACATCACATTTTCATTTTTGGGTGAACTATCCCTTTAATGACTTTATTCTCAATGTTTTATCTCGACTTTTTTCTCGTAATTTAACGAGTTTATTCTCAACATTTTATCTCGACTTTTTTCTCGAAATTTAACAACTTTAATCTCGAGATGGTTTTATTTTTTTATTATTGCTTGGCCCTAATCCTCTTCCATAAATATCACTATTAGCAAATAAGTCATATTATGCCAAAAGCCTTCAGGGCCAAAACTTAGTATGTGTTTGGAGAAACGCCCAATGATTTCAAACTCACTGAACATTAGAGCTAAGTAATGTAATAGTAAATGTCTTTTCTCAAATATTGAGAAATGATTTGGGAAGGGAAGTTGCCAAGATGTTGTTTTTTTATGTTTCGTAATATTTGGTTTGTCCTTAGTTAACATGTTTCAATGTTTTCTGACTCAATCCACAGCTTCAAGACTGCATCCAAGGCACACTAAGCGAGTGGTTTGCCGCAATGCCGTCATCACTTGACTCAGTAAGACCTTGCATGACACTAATTGTGAAAGTGAAAAATGAAAGCTTGAGAACTTGTAAACAAGCCATTTTAAACTAAACATATGTCATCTTTGACATATTAAAGAATTCAGCTGCATGAAGTAGTAGCCAAAATGTTGTCAGACTCACTGAACATAAACAATTGAGCACTCTGTGGATTGTGAGAAAGCAAAACGTCTGTCTCTTAGCACCGTGAAAGAATATATAGGCACTGGGATGAAAAGACAGTTGTTATGGTGATTGTTCATAGCATGGGGCCGGTGTGCCTCTGCTCTGGCTTATTCTGCCATTGTCAGCGGATCTGCCTCCCTCAGCTCAGTGAGTGGAGAGTAAAGGTCTTAGCACACAAAAGCTAAGGCTTATTGATGCATTCCTTTCATGCAGTCCATTAACAAGGTGTCTAATGTTTTTAAATGCAACGTAAAGTGACCGGGGAGGAAAATTATGCAACTATAATGCATAATCCAGTAAGTGACTGGATACTTTCCATGGTAGCATGGTTGTGCAAATCAGTAACCGCTGTTTTTCCTCCTCAGGAGCTTCCTAGTGTTTTGGACTGCACCATTCCAGAAAACACAGAGGCCATCACCCCAGAGGAGAGAGAGGAGCTGAAGGTGTCCGGTGAGGATTACTGATCCTTAGTGTGCTCAGTGTCGCTGTTGCAGTGCCTGTGCATGTTAGTAAATATGTTTACATGTCTTTACAGTCAAGCTTTTTCTCACTGAGGCGCACCGCTCGTCCATTAGAAGTGCAGTAGACATGGGTAAGTTCTACTTAATATGATGAACTATACACTTACTATTCATATGTTTGATGGGTAAAACTGATCATGGCCAAGGGTGGATTTCTTACGCTAATCTAACTGACGTTTAAGTCTCTAAGGCCACATTACATGAGACCAATGTTTTGCTGACCTTTAAAAATTATATGGAAAGCAAAAGCTTGTATTATCATTTCATCTGTGTCCATTCCAAATCACATTGTTTTTACTTTCTTTTCGGCCTATGCTTTTCCTGGTCAGTATGTCTACCATGGGTTGTTTTGCCAAGTGTATAGTGTAAATGCAGATTTCGGATATGGTTCACATTGAAAAGATGTAAGCTGGTCATTTAAAAAAAAAATAATAATAATAAAAAAATGATATAGTCAATGAATCTGAATTGGGCATCAAGACCTGCAGTGTACATGTGGAAGAAAAGTGTGAAAAGAAAAATGTGAAAAGACTGTATGAAAACTTAAAATGCCCCTATTATGCTTATGCTTGCACAACAAGTAAAGTTATTTCTTCCTAAGAGAAATAATTGATTCTGAACTGCCAAAATGAGTCGTCAGGTATGTAACAGGAAGTGAGACTGGAATTGCTATGTAATAATAATGTAACAAATTTGCATAATGCCAGCCTATGCTCTTCATTGGCTGCCCGTGAACATCTACTTTGACCCACCCTCAAACACTGTAGTTGTAACTGAGGCCCAGAAGAGTTTGGTTTGTGTTGTCGTGTTGTTGAGAAGATGCTGTTTTCAGTGCTGAGAATCCACATTGACTGCACTTTCAAATACCAACGCTGTTGTTACTGTTCATATTACTGTGTATCAAGCGCTGAGGAAGCCTCTGGATCTGAAATTCAGATATGGTACTAGCTGTTTTATTTCCGACATGCACTGCAAGCGGTAGGCCAATCATATCAGACTGGGCCAATCAGAGCAGAGTATGCTCTCGGAAAGGAGGGATTTAGAGAGACTGAGTCTTTGAACAAGCAGTTTTCAGACTCTGAGAAATGAGGTGCTGTGCAATGTATATTATGAGAAAATTCAAGTTTTTTTTATTTTTTTATCTGGGATGCATGTAAACCTATTGTAGGAGACCTTCAAAACAGAATTAGGAACCTTTAAGCATAATAGGGGCACTTAAAGAGAAAATTAGTAGTCTCCAAACAAATACTTAAAGGGGGTCATATTATTTTTTCTTTCCCTGAGGTCCACTTATAATCATGCAAAATTATTAATTTATAATTTATTTTATGACCCCTGTCTGCCTCTTAATTATGATTATAAATTATTTAATAATTAAAGTTGTTTTTTTTTAAATTATTTTCTTTTAAATAATAAATTCTTTCACCTAAGACTCCCCACTTGTGAAATCAGCAACTTCCTCATGATGTGACTAATTTGAGAAGTTTAGCAATAAATGGATCAATAATGCCAGTCTTTATTTAACAAGTGGCATCTCATTCAAATGTGCTTAAATTTCAGTATTTTTGATCAAGCCAATTAGTCAATGTAGACACTAACAATTTTTGAAAGAAGTCTCTCTCATATTTACCAAGGCTGCATTTATTTGATCAAAAATACAGTAAAACAGTAATATTGTGAAAATGAAGGCATTTAATATATTTTAAAGTGTAAATGAATTTTCAGCATCATTACTCCAGTCTTGATCCTTCACATGATCCTGCATATTAAATCATACTAATATGCTGATTTGCTGCTCAAGAAAACAGTTTTGCTGCTATATAATATATATATATATATATAATTTTTTTTTTTTTTTTTTTTTTTTGTGGAAACCGTTACAATTTTTTTCAAGATTCTTTGATGAATAGAAAGTTAAAAAAAGTAAAAAAAAAAAAAAAAAAAAGTAACAGTGTTAAAGTCTTTACTGTCACTTTTGATGAATTTCATGCATCCATGCTGAATAAGTATTAATTTATTTAAAAAAAAAATTATTTCAGATAATTTGACAATAATCCCGCTCTGTGTTGTTCAGCTTGTCTTTCGTTAGGCGTATCTCAGCTGGACTCTGTGATCATTGCTCCGCCTCCTCTCCCCGAGGGCGAGGCGCAGATGCTGACCCACCTGCAGCCGCTGTGGGAAGAGCTGGAGAGTCTCGTGCAAAGCCAGAAAATCGCTGCCATCGGCACGTCAGACTTGGACAAAACTCTTCTAGAGCAGCTCTATAACTGGGCTCAGGTCAGCTATACATGTGCATTTTTTGATAAATAATTTACAATAGATTCAAAAAGTGATTTTTTTTTTTTACTTTTTCATGCTATGCAGATTAAGCCAAGCAGTAATCAGGTGAATCTGGCCTCGTGCTGTGTGATGCCTCCAGACCTCACTGCGTTTGCTAAAGAGTTCGACATACAGTTGCTAACGCACAATGACCCCAAAGGTGTGTATTTAGTGCTGAGTCACTGAGCCAATGACTGCAGGCATCAACTAGCTCTGCCATGTAATTATGAATTAGCATGAGCAACAAGCGCAGGAAATCTGATGTTGCCAATCTTTCTTTTTTGTGTCTAGAGCTTATCAGTGCTGCAGGCTTCCAGGAAGCAGTACAGGGGAGCAGTAAGGACCTGCAGGTGGCCGACTGGAGGTTGGAGTGGGTCTTACGTTACTCCATCATCGTCAAGAGCAGAGGCATCATAAAAGCAAAAGGCTACATTGTTCATGCTAAAAAGGGCAGCGACCATTAACATGTCCTGTTTGAACAGGTTTTTTTTGGTTTCCTGAAATTTATTCCACTTAATTTAGGGAGCTATTAAATCATTGATGCATATTTTACAGGGTGTTTCTCAACACACTAAAGAGAATTTGAATTTTCAAAGGAACAATAATTCACTCGACCCTCTTAACTGGTTTTTCCTCATGATTAGGAATATTTCGACAGCTATCGGTTCTTGTAGATAAATGCAAAGTGCCTCTTTTTCCTGACTTGGCCTGGTTGAATTCTCAATATTTATCCAAAGGGTAAAAATTAAATATAAAATAATGGGTGATGGGATGGCAGATTAAGGTGCTTCAAATGCCAAAATGTTGTTAATTTGTTAAGGTTGTTAAGGTTTGTTAATTAGGCCTATACATTTAAGTACATGGGCAGAGGGACAGATTTACAGTCCTGGTTTTCAAAAAATACACCTGTATTTTTCTGTTTTATTTAAAATTGTTTACCACATTTTTTTTTAAAGAGTGGGCCACATAGTTTTAGGTTTTTTATTTAAATTTTTAATGTCAAATTTTAAGTCTTGCTGGCATTTTAAGTTTGTGTAATTTTATTTTGACCGATGCTTTGCTTGGAATGTTCAATAGTTGTTGCCTGTTGTCAATGGATGATTCTGTCTCTTTTGCATCCCTTTGTAAACTAAGTGCTTTGCTTATCTGAGATCAAAGAAATGTTCCAATATGTAACTGTATGGGATGCTGTTAACATGCATGGCATGAACGGCATTAATTCATTGTATATAAACACTGGAAAATTCCACATTTGAAGGAAAATAATGATTATAGTTCCAGTCTCTAACGGATAGTCAGAATATATATTTTTAATTGTGTTATTTATTCTTTGTAATGACAATTCCTGTTGGATCCAATCGTATAGGGAGTTTTTTCATGTACTATACATGTAATTACTATTTTCAAATCCCATATTGTGTGTTAAACATTACATTTGGTTTATAAACTTCGGAATTGAAAATGAACGGACCGGCTTTGTGTTTTCATTTAGATTTTTTGGATCACGTTTTGACATTTAGATCTTTTTATTATAGTGTGTGAATGAATCTCAATAGTGTCTATGAAGGTTAGAAGGTAAAACCAAGACACGGATCCATATCATTACTTGCAGCTCACCCACTACCTCTCATCCACGCGTTCTTGCATCGATTAGTCCGGTCTGCGCATAGAGAGGACGCGTCTCGCAGGCGGAAGTTCACACAGCATCATCAGTGGCAAGATGGTGGCCACCAGGAGAGGAACGAGCGTGGGCTCCCCTGTGAAAAATAGTAGCGATGAAAACTCTGGAGCCACGGTATGTAGGGTACCTAACTAGTTTAGCCATTTAGTCAATATGTTCTCAGTGTGTGGTTGTAATTGTAGTGTTGTATGTACTTTAATGCAAAAATAAATTGCCGCATGTGTCCATATGTCTGAGCAGCTGTGGAAAACTTGCGATGCTCCTAAATCACGTTTACAGTCAAATATAAAATGTTGTCCGTTCGTATAGTTTGTTTTGCCTTCTTCCTCGACTAAACTATTAAGTCATACTCTATCAGTAGTAGCCTTGATCTGCAGATGGGACATAATTCGCCACGTGTGGTGTTCCTGTTATATAATTGTTATACAGTATATAAGTACATTTTATCTCCTATATATGAAGACTTAATTAGCAAAAACCGATAACTCCGTTTTATTAATTCTCATAAATCATGTTTTTTTTGTGTGTGTGTGTGTGTGTATTCCAAGTATTATCAATCAAACTGCAGTTGGGTTGTTTTAATAATAACAAAAAAATAAATAAGTAAATAAATAGTTAATTAAAAGTATGTTTATTATATATCAAAAGTTTGTCTTTTTAGCAAAAGCGGATAACTCCAACAGTTTTTTTTTTTTTTTTTTTTTTTGTGCAAAAGATGATAACTCCACATTTCATGTTTTGAGTTAAACAAAACCAAGTAACTTTAATTGCATTTCAAACACACGTGTACACGCACACTCACGCACAAACTCAAAAGGACAAACAGGGTTTCAGTATGTAAAACGAAATTATAAAGCCTCGTTCACTTTTAGTCAGCTTTGACGAGACTCTCCTCAGCTAGTGCGTCGTTTCTAAGTGACTAGCAGCCTTGTCACCTAACCTGATTCACTAAAACGGACGTATCGGGTTGTGTCGGTTTCTGCTGTAAAACGTGAACTCGCGATGCCTTGATAGTGGACAATACTTTTTTTTTTTTTTTTTTTTTTTTTTTTTTTTTTTGACAAAACGTATTTAGGGATCAGGGGCCTCATTTATAAAACTGTGCGTAGATTTCATCCTAAAAGTGTACGTATGCGCAAAAGCTAGATTCTGCGTACGCACAAAAAAAAAAAAATCTGATTTATAAAATCTGATTTATTTTACCATGCATACGCCAGAACCTGCGCACAAATCCTTTATAAATCCCAGTCAGTGGAAGATTGTGCGTAGTGTGGAGATGCACATGTCTGCAATACTGCATTAGGATGTTTATAGGCTATTTTTAGTGGAACCAGATCGGCCTACTTATTTATTCCAGTGTAAATACAATTGTCTGTCTCGGCGCGTCACTGACAAAGTATTTTAAAAAGGAAACGTGCAAATCTTACTGTTTTCCTCAAATGATATCCTTCAAATACTACAGTGGTAATTGTTTGAAGATGCCTTCACACCTCCGTGCAGCTGCTGTTGTACAGTAAGATATTATCTTTGGACCTATTTAAACTGGAAAAAGCAGTGTCTTCCATAATATCGAAGTAAGTGTGCATCACTGATCGTCGTTCTTGCTAAAATATTTTGTCATAACATCTGCAGTTTAGTTTAAAGAGGAATTATTGTGTGCCTATCACTCCTCGCTGTCATTAAAACAGCGTGTCACTGGAAAAGTAATCAAAAGTAGCACATCCACTATCTAAATTCATATAATTTTTGTTTAACTTCTGCTTAATGACTGAAAGTGTAATAATAATGTAAATGTGTATATATCAAAATGAAAACGTGAGTTTCCATGCAAGTTTAAATCATTCTTTTATATATTTAAACTGTTATTGTGAACATGCACTGTATTTATGATTATGACTCATAATGAGGATTTAAAGTGGTTTTCCTTCATCTGCCTTCAGTCCCTCATCTCACCACCGGTGTCGCCAAACTGCTCTGTCTAGCGAAAAATGGCAGATGGAGCAATAATAACTGACATGATCCATGATAACATGATATTTTTAGTGATATTTGTAAACTGTCTTTCTAAATGTTTCATTAGCATGTTGCTAATGTACTGTTAAATGTGGTTAAAGTTACCATCGTTTATTACTGTATTCACGGAGACAAGAGCCGTCGCTATTTTCATTTTTAAACACTTGCAGTCTGTATAATTCATAAACACAACTTAATTCTTTATAAATCTCTCCAACAGTGTAGCATTAGCCGTTAGCCACGGAACACTATCAAACTCATTCAGAATCAGAAGTAAACAATATAACAGTATACAATACTCACATAATCCGACGTATGCATGACGGACACTTTGTAAAGATCCATTTTGAGGGTTATATTAGCTGTGTAAACTTTGTTTATGCACTGTTCAAGGCAAGCGCGAGCTCTGTGGGCGGAGAGCACGGGATTTAAAGGGGCCGCAGCATAAAATCGGCGCGTTTATAACGATGCCCCAAAATAGGCAGTTAAAAAAATTAATAAAAAAAAATCTATGGGGTATTTTGAGCTGAAACTTCACAGACACATTCAGGGGACACCTTAGACTTATATTACATCTTTAAAAAATAATCTAGGGCACCTTTAAGAAAAACGCACAGCAGTCAGTTCATTTTTTTAAACGTGGCGTTTATCGGTTTTTGCAAATAAACTCTTCATATTCACACGTCTTTTTATATATTTCACTCAATACTGCAGTAGTTGCCATGTTGTTAGGTTCCATGCTCAAATTTCTGTCTTAAGAGGCATTTCTGTGTTGGTGGGAAATGCAACAATAAAACTTGCATTTTGTGTGAATATTACTAAAGATGATTATTAAAACATCAAAACTAACCTTAAATTGACATCCTCCACAGTCAATTGTCAATCCCTCACTAAGCAGTGACTATTTGCTTTATTCCTTTTCGTATAAATAGGTATAATTTATAATGTTTGATGAATACATGACCATTATTCTACAATTTATAAATATTAGTAGTAAAGATTGAATAGGCATAGCCAAAGTTTTTACTGGTTGTGTAGCCAAATATTTGACTTTTAGCGCATATCAACTCAAACTTGTGTATATAAATATGTAAATATTACATTACTCTTATAAGAAATCATCAAATAATCTGAAGCAAATGTTCTTGTTCTTCTCACAGCAGCCTTCTCTTTCGGCCAGAAGAACACGGCACAGAACGCTAATGGAGGAAAACCAGTACCAAGCTGAAATTACTGGCGACAGTACCACCTCTTCCTTAGCAGCAAGTCCGCCCAAGCGAGACACGAGAAGATCCACTCGTCTCCTTGCTGACAAAAAGCAGCCTGACTCTACCCATGAAGCTGATGTGTCTGAGTCAGAATCTTGCTGCTCTGTAGTTTCTGATGTACAAGCAACTCCTAGAACCCGACGGAGAACTGTGGTCAGGGAGAAGCGCGCTGAACAGGATGAGGTATCTGAAGCCGAATCCTGCTCATCTACAGTTTCCGCGACCCGTTCTCGTAGAGCCCCTCGCAGCCTGAGGAAATGTGTTCTGACTTCAGCGGCCTCAAAGGATGCCGAAAAGGTAGATGACGATGATGATCCCTCAGGGGCCGAGTCCTGTAGTTCTGCAGTATCTGTCACAAAAGTAACGGACACTCATCGGATAACGAGGAGCCATCGGAAGACTGCTGTTCCTACAACAGAAGCAGATCCATTTGATCCAGATTCATGCTCCTCCAGTGTTTCCGGCCTTCGTGGCTCTGTGGTCCGCAGATCTGCACGAAACCCGAGAGTAAAAGTGATCGAGCCAATCCCTTTGAGCTTAGAGGAAACCACAGACACCCCTTCTTCTCCAGTACCCAGGAAGCTGAGAGATCGTAGGCGCAAAACAGCTGCTGAAGATGATGAATACGACTCTGATGGATGCAAGTCCGGTCCCAGCATGAGTCCCTGGAGATCCACAAGGCGTCAAGCCAAACTCAAAACTGAATCCGATTCAGAATCGGTAGCTACTGACGTCTGCACCTCTCAGGGGAGCCCAAGCCCTCAGAGAGGAAGAGGGACTCCTTGTAGTAGCCGAACCGGGTCTGCCAGTAGTGCCCGTGCGGTTCCTGTAACCAGGACAAGAAGTAAAGCAAGATTGACTAATGATGTTGGTGACACTGCTGCTGCCATGCCTGAGGAACAGAAAGAGGGTGAGGAGCATGAACTTATTCCAGTCCTTGATGGAGATAAGGCTGAAGACACAGTAGATCAACTGGACAGCACCATGACCACGGACACCAGTGAAGCCCTACAATGCACCATGATTGAGGAGAAAGCTGAAGATACCACTATAGTTCTTGATCAGGATGAGCCCATCGAGATGCTAGAACCTCAGAGCAGCATGCAAGACATCAAGCCAGTGGAGGACCATGGAACCGCAACTCTGACGCCTCAGGAAGAACCAGGGGCTGAAACTTCTGTTACACTAACTGAAGATAGAGAAGAACCTGGTGATGTTTCCATTGAAAATAATGCTCAGAGATGTTCTGAACCTGTGAAGGAGGATACGGTAGAAGCCGCCCCAAAAGATCTTATACCAGTTGTAGTTGAGGAGCATGAGGAAATGGTCGAGTGTGAGAAGAAAGGTGTAATAGTTACTGAGGAAGCTACTGACACTGTTAAGACAACTGAGGACGACTCTGACCTTGAAGGCCCTTCTACAAGCTCACGTACTCGAGCAAATTTGACCACCACAGTGGAAACTTCTAAGAAACCTCCTCCCCAGAAAGAAATGATCAGTTTACTTGACAGCAGTGAGGATGAAGATAGTGCTGATGAAGGTCTGCCTTCAGAGGAGGAGGGATGTTCACAAGAAGATGTGGAGAGTGAAGACCATGTGATGTCAGAAGCAGAGGCTCATGGTAATGGACTGTTTGTCATAGACACTAGACCTGGACGACAGCCTGATGAACAGTACTATGTTGATGCCAAGCGAACAGAGGAAGAGGATGAGGATGATTTTGTTGACGAAGAGGGAGAGGATGATGAAGATGCCGATTCAAAAGTGCTCTTCACTCCCAGAAAGCCTCTGTAAGTAATTTTTATTGCTTTTTTGTATTGGTAGTATTCACTTGTAAATACTGAAACCTCTTGAATATGCTTCTAAATATTTAAAACTCTTTATTAAATATTTAAATGTAATGTGTAAATTATATTATGTCTGAAAACATCATTGTTTTTCTCTCTCTCTCAGGATGCAACTATCTAGTTCCATTGACACAGGTCTGAAAATGAAGGAACTTGGTGGTTTGTACATCAGTTTTGATGGTATTAAGCCGAAGAATCTTACCAACATTTCAAAAACCCAGAAGAACCTGAACAATCAGGATGAGGTAAATAATAATAATTGTATTACTCTGAATGAATCATTGGCTATGTTTGATGACATTTCAAAGCATTTTGTGCAGATGTTACTGTTCAGTGAAGCTAAGGTTCATGAAAAATGTATTTGTGTAGTTGCTGAAGAAGAGTGTTATCGTTCCGGATTTTGAGAAGAATGATGCTGTGCCACCTTACAAGGAATCAAAGAATGCTGCTAAACTCAAACGCAAGGTGAGCAGACCAGTTCTTGAAGAAATGGATGATCCTATTGTCTGTTTTACTTATTTGGACTAACATTTAAATAGATACATTTATTACCAATATTCAAATCCTTTAAAGGGTTAGTTCACCCAAAAATGAAAATTATGTCATTAATGACTCACCCTCATGTCGTTCCAAACCCGTAAGACCTCTGTTCATCTTCGGAACACAGTTTAAGATATTTTAGATTTAGTCCAAGAGCTTTCTTTCCATCCATTGAAAATGTATGTGTGGTATACTGTCCATGTCCATAAAGGAAATAAAAACATCATCAAAGTAGTCCATGTGACATCAGTGGGTTAGTTAGAAGTTTTTGAAGCATCTAAAATACATTTTGGTCCAAAAATAACAAAAACTACGACTTTATTCAGCATTGTATTCTCTTCCGGGTCTGTTGTTCATCCGGGTTCACGACTCGGGTTCAGTGAACCGCAGCGCGCTGCTGACGTGTTATCTGGTGCGCCAGAGTTTCGTTTACAGTCTGAGGGAGACGCACGCTGTATTCAAGCTATTTTTTTAAATGGTGCGTAAGTGTGCATGTCGCGGATGTCCTAATCGCCAAAAACAACGACGTAAAAGTGCATTACCAACGCCGACAGATGAAAGGATTCAATTAAATCAATTCAATGGAATCAATTCAGTGGAATCAATTCAATGGAAAGGATTCCGGAAGAGAATACAATGCTGAATAAAGTCGCATTTTTTATTATTTTTGGACCAAAATCTATATATGATGCTTCAAAAACTTCTAACTAACCCACTGATGTCACATGGACTACTTTGATGATGTTTTTATTACCTTTATGGACATGGACAGTATACTGCACATACATTTTCAATGGAGGGACTGAAAGCTCTCGGACTAAATCTAAAATATCTTGCACTGTGTTCCGAAGATGAACGGAGGTCTTACGGGTTTGGAATGACATGAGGGACATGAGTCATTAGTGACATAATTTTAATTTTTGGGTGAACTAACCTTTTAACATTTTGTGTTTCCTTGAAGGGATAGCTATTGAAAATTTTTTTTTTTTTTTTTTTTTTTTTTTTTACTGTTTATCAAAAGTTTGGGGACAGTACAGGTTTTTTTTTTTTTTTTTTCCTAAAAAAAAAAAGAATACTTTTATTCATCAAGAATACATTATAAAAATTGACTAAAAGTGAAAGACATATAATGTTACAAAAGATTTATATTTAAATTCTATTCCACAAAAATGTTAAGCAGCACAACTCTTTTCAACAATAAGAAACGTTTCTTGAGCACCAAATCAGCATATTAGAATGATTTTTGAAGGCTCATGTGACTGAAGACTGGAGTAATGGATGCTCTATATTACTTGTACTTTAAAATATATGAATGGTAAACTTATATTTCACAATTCTGCTTTATTTTTGATGTACTAAATGCAGCCTTGGCGAGTGTACGAGACTTCCAAAAACATCAAGAAAATCCTATAGATCCCAAACTTTTGAACTGCCTTTGATCACATTGTTTATAAGCAATATACTTCTCTTATTTGTCGTATCCAGGCGGAAAGAGAAAAGACATCTGGCGATGGCTGGTTCAACATGAAAGCTCCTGAATTAACAGAAGAGCTCAAAAATGACCTCAAGGCACTGCAGATGCGCTCAGCCATGGACCCAAAGCGCTTCTACAAGAAGAATGACAGAGAAGGATTTCCCAAATACTTTCAGGTTGGTTGGGAAGTCTTTATCAGCAGACTTTTCCCCTCAAACAATTTTTCAAAAAGCCATTGTTTCGAAGACGAAAAAAAAAAAAAAAAAAAACTTTGTGCAAACAAAAATTTGAGAATTGTAGCGTTATCAAAATACAGACATTGTAATTAACTACAGGCGTACGTGTTCAAAGAAAGCAGACAATGGCATATTGTTCTATTCTTTTGAGTAAAGTTTAGCTCTTTTTGTTTCAGGTTGGTACAGTGGTTGACAGCCCGGTAGACTTTTATAATTCACGAATCCCCAAGAAACAAAGGAAAAGGACCATTGTGGAGGAGCTTCTTGCTGATGCAGAGTTTAGAAGGTAAGTTAAAGAAACTTTGTTTGATTAGCTTTATATGGAGTCTATTGTGATAAATTATTTATATTCAAAACAATGGGCTTTTATTATTGATTGTTCTAGGTATTCTTTTAAATTAATTGTCATGTTCTAAAACACATCTTTTCTTCTCTTTTTAGCTTTAATAAAAGGAAATATCAAGAGATCATGACAGAAAAGGCGGCACAGGCCTCTGGCAAGACGAACAAAAAGCACAAGTTCCATAAAAAGAAAATGAATAAATAATTTCACAAGGCAAATCTGAATTTTTTTTTTTTCATCTGTTTTTTTAACAGGACTTGTTAGCCTTTATAAATGCGATAAATGATTAAAAGTATTTGTAATAATCCACTGAAATTAAAAAAATATTTAGTTGCCTTGTAAGTTAAAAACATGCAACTTGTACAGAGAAGTGATTTTATACTTTTTAAGGTTTTTCCTCAAATGAATTGTGATTGAAAGACTGATTGATTACAGCTCTCCAACTGTGGATTCACAATAAATCAGGTCCAAACCAAATGCCCTGCTGTTTTTCACTTTTTCATAATGATAACAGTATTAGTAAAGTTAAGAAAAAGTATATAACCTAACCCATGACCCACTGCTCTGCACATGTCTCTCTTATCTGACACACTCAGTGAAGTTAATGAAGCTCTCATCTAATGAGGTGTGTTAAATAAGTGTGATTCACAAAATATGCAGAGCAGTGGGTCAGGACCAGAATTGAAAACCACTGCATTAAATGAGCAGTTGAATGTGTCTTTGGTCATTGTGTCCAGGTGCTTTGTCCACTGTGTCCTGACTGTGATGCGTTTCGGTAGAGGTTCTTGTAGATTTTGCTCAAGCTGTCCTCAAACACAGCTCTGTGGGGCTTCCCTGTGTACACGGCCGCTCTGTTAGTCCAAAATGTGCCGTTGTCTAAATGAACAGATGGTTCTCCAGGAATAAGCCTGCAGTATGGACAGGACACAATGTTTATTGAATGTCGAATTAAAATTTATAACTGTGTATATTGCAAGGTCAACTATAACACATTTTACAGTTTCAAGTCCCACTGGAAATTACTAAACACTAAATTCAGTTATGCATAATTTTATATGATATTTGCAATGTGTTGCATGTGGGAAATGCCAAAACTTAGTATTATACTTATTTTACTTGATGATAAAAAAAAAAAAATAAAAAAAAATCCTCAATTGCAATTTACCGTTGTCGAGTAACCGGGTGAGAATCCATGATTATTAAATCATTTTCTACGGCTGCACAATGTATTAAAATCATTAAAATGCATATTATAGCATAGTGCGTTTGAATTCACAAAGGCTGCGATTCAATTAAATAAATTAATTATATATATATATATATATATATATATATATATATATATGTGCTTTAATTATTTGTGTAACAACACAGGTCATTGGCGCCCTTTGCAGGCATTTAGTACATAATGTACATACAATAATTGCTTATATTACGTATTTCAACAGTGTCTTCCTATAAAACCATATGATTACTTTTTTTGATACTTTATTAGAAACAAATACTATTGCCTCTTTGCTATTATATAAGATCTTTAAGTCATTTTAAAGGCTTAGGTCTTTGCTTGGGTCTATTTTTATGACCCTCCCACACACACACACACACAAAAAATTCCAATTAATCATCAAAATAATTGGCCGATTACTTCATTAACAAAATAGTCTTTAGTGACAGTTCTATATTATTGTAAGATACTGTTGTTTACACATACATACACATTAAAGAAAGATTCGTTAAATTTCAATTTAGACCAAAAATCCTAAAAAGTATGAAATGAGGTGTTGTGCACCTGTCCTGTGGGAGCCGGCTGTCAATCACATCATGGTGGGTGGAAACGCATGAACTCTGTCTGACTCCCTCCTCCTCACTCTCTTCATCCTGACAACACACATACACACGTTTGTGGAAAATATTCACAAACTTCTTTTTGAAGGAAAAAAACAACAACTAATAATATGGTGAAATTAGCACAAAGCAATGTCGCTGAATATCCCAAACTAATTAAATTTCTCCAAAATATGCCAATGCATGAAGAGTGAAACTCTAATAAAAAGCAGATCCTTTGAACTGCTTGATTAAAACTCTTTAAAATAAATCCTAGTACTTCTCTCTTTTTAACTCTGAAGTGGATTACACATTTCCCTTCTCGAGCTGGGCTTCAGCCACACAGCGCTTGGCACCCGACTGTGCCACAGTGGCATCTCTCCTCTCTCTCTCCTGTCTGTAAAAGATGAGCCTGTAACGACAGCCGTCAGCCTGTAGACCTCCCTCCCAGTGAACATGCGCTCCTTTTTTCCTCTAAGGGAGGATTTGGGGAAGCTTTAGAGTAATTAGAACTCTTTCGCTTTTCTTTCACATCAGGGTGTTCCAGCGAAACACGGCGTGGGTGGTGATGCGTTTAAGCGGCCCACGACTCGAGCGAACAGAAAGAATGAGCACGTAAGGTGATTACCTCGTTCACTTCCTGGAAAACAGTGGCAGCACATCCTGACACAATGGATGTGAAGAATACAGAGCGCCTGACAGAATCAATGGAGGACGTTTGAAACACTGACATGTGCCGTAATGAGTGTTTTGGAGAATCATTTTGCATGGGTTAACGTGCACATAGAATGACAGCATTACATGCGGTTGCGATCTCAGGCGTGACGTACAAAAGAAAGCTTGCAGCGGGGACCGGAGCTGTTTAGGATTCTCTGCACTCGTTTGTGGATCTCTCTGGACTGTGAGGGACTGGATGAACTCTGGAACCTGTAGAAAACGGAAAACAGCATGGCTGAAAATACATCTCAAAGGCAACAAATTCTTTACACAAATATGAGCAATGACGTCTTGGAACTTCACCAGAAAATCAATTAGAAAAAGGACTGGTTAGAGGCACCGACTATAATGAATTTGTTCCAACTATGAATTACTATTTTAATTACTATTTATGAATAACTTTATTTTTTTAAATTATAATATATATATATATATATATATATATATATATATATATATATATATATATATATATATATATATATATAAAATAGTAAACTTAATTTTTAAAAACTATATATATATATTTTTTTTCTTCTTAAGTTTAAAAAAAAAATATATATATATATATATATATATATATATAAAATCACAAATATTAAATATTGGTCAAGATGGACTGAACATACCACTACCACCGATTCCTTTTTTTGTGTAAAATTAATATTAAATTGTGAATGTTTCATCTCCCTGTTTTCTTGAATATGAATGTTTTCTTGTGTATATTTTAGTTTTTTTAAGTGTGCATACAAGACATGCTTACTACTGTTTATATGTAGTTTAAAAATTTCCAAATAACAATAAAAAATAAAGTAAACAAGCAAACAAAACAGAATCTATGCTGAAATACATACTAACAGTACCAGCTCTGACCACTAGTCTGTGCTGTTGCCCTTACATTGGAGCGCTGTCATCTTGGGAAATACGACTTGTAAATTTCAGACCAGTTAAATCATGAAGTTAAATCACAAACACATATACAGAGACATTTATCTCCAGCCCTGTAGCAAATGCTGATATTTTCATTTTACGCATCTAAATATGCCACAAGAGAGAAAGAGAAGCTCAGATGAGGAATTACTCAGGCATTTGAGCCATGTCCTTGGATTTAGAATATCAAAAGCTGCATGTGAATAAACTAGCAATATAATATTAACTCATTGAGCTTGTTTAAAAAGACAGATATTAGACAGAATTAATTTGAATCTATATTAAAAAGAATATAGAGGTAAAAAGACCAGCAGATCTGTATGAAAGGCCTTTAACGGCCATAACGCAGGCGGGCCGTAAGATGGTCTTTATGATTACCATACAAGAAGGCCAGAGTGGGCCAGCCTGAACTTTAGAAACCGTCGTTTCTTTAACTCCCCCATCAGCAGCTCAAAAAGACGTGCCTGATCTCTCATTGTTCGAATCTGCGGAGCGAGTCTTAATCTCCGGGCCTGTGACTCCGGTCATGCTTTCAATTGACAGAATAGTATCACACATTTCCCGCTATTTACTCTCAAGACTTAGATTGTCTATTGATTTTAAATGTTTGCTCATGCCCCTGCGGAAAAGGCGCCGGCGGTAGAGAGACTAGCAAACAAACAAACAAACATTTGCCGGTTTTGCAGCCGATGTTCAGATCAATGACAAGGGTCTCTCGGAATTTATTAAACTGTGCGTCGGGTCAAACGCATTAGATCTCACTGAAACCCAATCAATAGCATTTCCTCTTGTTTTCTCAGCAGCTTTTTCCCCCTTCTCATAAGTAATGAACAAACATGACCAAACATCAGATTCTGTCATTTGAAGGTGAGGCAGTAAATTCATCTTGTCTGTTGTGTGTGATCACAATATAGATTTGTGGAATGGACGCACTATTTACTGGGCTTTGTTTTTATGAGCCGCACATTTAGTCAATATCATGTAATTGGAAATTCATAGGAAATGGGCGAAGGGGTAGCACTTTTAGTTTTACTCACTTCACATTTGTAGGTTCGAGAATGCATGTCATGAAATATGGATTTTAGGAAAGGCACAAGCGTGACATATAATAAACACATGTAAGGATAAATAAGTATAATGCTTCTATATGTTAGTCCTTAATGAAAAACAAATCAATCTAATGACAGAATCGAACAGGATGACAAGAACAAAGACTGTCCATGTTAAATTGCTCTGCAGCAAACTGAATTGCTAAATGCAGAATAACTTGTTAAACATACCGTTCTCTCAGTGAAGAGCGGCTCAGGACTGGACTCTGGTCTCTGAGAGTGCTGGACACAGGTGTGGAATGCTCTTTGGGGGATTTATTTGGGGAATTTCTGGCTGCCTGCATGGACGCCTCCACAAGGGAAATAGCGGAGAAAACAGGGTCAGAATAGGCAAGGAGTACCTTACTGATCAAGTCAATCACTTTGTAACTTACCTGTGAGGGCTTTGATCTGAAACTTCCAAGGAGAGATGGATCTAGAGAGGTTTTGTGGAAAATATGGTTAAATGCAATACTCCACGACACTTCAAAACATCTCATAATACTTTATGATCACTAGTTGATTCAAATACTGAAAAGAAGGATTTAAAGGGATGGCTCACCCAAAAATGAAAATCATTTAGTCAATGACATGCCGCTTCAACCCATATGACTTTCTTTCTTCTGCAGAACAGAAAAGAAACCACACTATTGCATCAACCAAATTTCGGAAACTTCCCCAGCTCAAATTTTCGATTTTGTTCATATTTTGTTCTGTTTGTAGGTTCGAGAATGTGTGTCATGAAATATAGATTTTAGGAATGGCACAAGGCATGTTGGGGATTCCATAAATAGAGATGATCATTCAAAGCATCATATTTTATTTTTACACAGAGGTCTATTGTTAAAATCTGCTGACTTTAGTAATCTTTGATGCATTATATGCCAATTGTGACAGTTCGAAAATGGGAAAAATCAGTTTTCAAGTTTCCAAAGTTTGCATACATGTAACTCATGAACTATGTGACTATGTGACATGTAACTCTTTTGATATCTTCATTTTGAAGGCTCTATATGTTTTAATTCCAGAGATATTTGTAACTCAATATGGCTCCAAGAAAAAATTGTTAAAAGGTATACATTTTCAATAGTCAAAAACCAAATGTGGGTCACTTTGCATACAACTGATACTTTTTTCTTTTAAAACGTAATGTCTGAAGAACAAATTATGTTGAAACTAGAAATGTATCTTGTTCCCCTTTATGAAAACAACTGCATAGAACATTCCTGAGTTCCATAAATTTTCTTTTCCCCAAGTTTGTGTGCCTGTAACTCAAAAAGATATCATCAGATATCTCAATATGATTTTACATTCTGATTCTTAGCAAACTTTTCTTTTGGTGTGTTCATTTTTAAGGCCCTATATGGTTCAATCCCATAGATATGGGGATCTCAATGCGGCTCCATGTCCAAATTGTTGAACCATTTTCAATGGTCAAACACCAAATGTGGGTTTTTATGCCCTTTCTGAATAAAAGTATCAATTTCTTAAAATTTCTTTAAGAAAAATCTTTCTGACCCCAAACTTTAGAAAAAAAAAGAAGTATATTTTGAAGAACTGTTTTTATCCTAACAATGAAAGTCAGTGGGGTCCAAAACACCACATTTTTCAAAATATCTTTTGTGTTCCACAGAAGAAAGTCATACAGGTTTGGCGTGACATGACAGTATCATAGTGACCTGTGAGGTTTGCGGTGTAGCTCCGTGATCGCAGTTGTAGCGGGCTTCTTTTAGTAGCAGAGTGAGATGTAAGACACGTTGGGGATTCCATCAGCGACGTGTTTGGGCTTCGGGGCACCTGCAAACAGAAGATGCAATCAGCTACGTTGCCCATTAAAAGATAAATAATCACTCATCTCTGATTTGGCAGGTGAAGCGACATGCATCAACACTCCATTGACACACAGCATTGATTATTCAAATGAATTTGACTTTCATTTCAGAGTTAATCACTTCTCTTGGAAGGTGAAAGTGAGGAGAGAAACTTAAGAGGGAAGTTACTCAGACTCAGGTGTCTGTGTATAAACTCAACTCTCAGACTTCAATTAGTCTATTGGCACTTCATTTAAATAGTAAAGTGACCATGCGAGTTAATGAAACGAGCTATTTCGTTTTCATGCAAAACAAGTGTGCCGACTTTAAACACACATAAACCGAGCGGGCTAATCTGCTGAAATAAGAGGGAAGAATTTGCTAATCACGGTCTGACTCTTAATTACTTAGGTTAATTGTAGCCTGGGGATTTTCTTTGAAAAGGCTACCCACTTTTTAAAAGGCCTGTGACAGAAAATGCCATGATGATATCAGACACAAATCCAAGAGCTGCCTTTTATACAATGACAGCTTTGATATTTGCACCCCGGGACGTACTGTTGTTTTAGAAAAAAACAGGAAAAGAAACAAGAGGGAGAATTGATGTTTTTACTTCAGTCAAGAAAACAGGTGGATATTTTGACACGGCTGTCTGTCTCCTGTAATCAATGCCATCACAGAAGAAATATTGTAAATAATAAAAGTTTGACAGGTATAAAAATATAAAATTATAACCGTATGCATGTTAGTTGACCTGAGCTAATATTCCTTGTCACTATGAACAATTATCAAAGATAAAAACTACTCAATAAACACTGCTTCTATCGTTTTATCAGTCAATATCACTCACCACAAATGGAGCCTGAGGAACCGTTTCTTTCTTAAATGTGTAGGGCCCAAGTTTGAGGTGGCTGAGTCGTTGTCTGGCCTCCTCGGACAGCTGACACATCTTGCGGTGGGTGTATGGTGAAGGAGCACGGCTTTGGGATGCCACCGTTGGCTTTTCGTATCCACAGGATGGCGCTGTGTCTGGTTTCTTCTTCTTTGTGTTTGAAGGGCAGGTTCTCACAAGGCGGGGCTTAGTAGTAGATCGATTACATAACTGGATAGAAACAAAGACATTCACTTTATTTTTATTAATAGTTGCAATGTTGTTATCATTTACTGAAATTACAACTAAAACTATTAAAAATCATTTTTGGTAATTTCAATACTAATTGAAATTTGGTAATTGAATAATTAGTTTAAGTTAAAGTAATGAAATTACTGAAACTAAAACTGAAATAAAACTAAATTAAAGTAGGCATAGGAAGTTGCGATAGTGTTTTCCTACTGTGACATATACCCAAAACAAACGGCTTTGTGAACAAGAAAAAATGAAGGACGGGACTTGATTTTGTCCATCAGAAATTGATTGGATTGTTGTCATTTGCTATTGCTGTGATGTCATGTGAGTGACAGGTTGACCCGCCCTAACTTCAGTAAACATGCCATCAGAGAAGAGATGTTGCAAGAGGGAAGGGAAGTTATTTTGATGAAAGATTATGAGGGCACAAAAAAATGCTAATTCATAACATTAAAGGATTAGTTCACTTTAAAATTAAAATTACCCCAAGCTTTACTCAATCTCAAGCCATCCTAGGTGTATATGACTTTCTTCTTTCTGATGAACACAATCAGAGTTATATTAATAAATATATTATTCAACTTGTGAAAAAAGCATACGCAACTGGCGTCAGTTGCGCTTTTTTCGTAAGTTGAATACAGAAGGCGTAGGACATAACGCAAGCGTTTTTAACTGCGAGAGTTTTACACTTTCTTCGTAAGTTGAATATGGAAGGCGGTCTAGTGGAAGCTAGATATTTTACTTGTTAAATATGGATATTTTTCTTACACAAATGCATCGCTTCGCTTCAGAAGGCCTTTATTAACCCCACGGAGCCGTGTGGAGTATGTTTATGATGGATGTATGCACTTTTTGAAGCTTCATACTCGTTGGTCCCGTTCATTGCCATTATAAAGCTTAGATGCATCAGGATATTTCTAATATAACTCTGATTGTGTTCATCAGAAAGAAGAACGTCATATACACCTACTGTAGGATGGCTTGAGGGTGAGTAAAGCTTGGGGTAATTTTCATTTAAAAGTGAACTAATCCTTTAATAAAACATGAAGCATGTTGAAGTCAAACAAAATTATAGTTTTAAAACATGCAGAAGCTCAAAGAGGCCATTAAGCAAACAACTTTGTTTTGTTTTCATTTTGTGAAGATGTAAAGGGGTATTGTGTGTTGTTGCCAGGGCGTTGCAATGTGGTTGCTAAGGTGATCTGTATGTTTATTAGCATATTGATTTGCAATGCAGTTGCTACGTGTTTTGGGTGATGGCTAGGCAGTTGCTAGGACTACCCACACCTGTTTATATGTTATTGTGTTTCCCTAAATGTTTTTTTTATTGCCCATTTTATCATCTGCCAGGAATAAAACATTGATTTGATTATTAAAAGAAATAGTACACCTCTGAGATATCATTCATGTCCATCCATAGCACAGATAAATGCCAGAATTGAATACTTAGTGTTCGGGGTCTGTTCAAATCCCTTAATATTACTGCATGGCCCCATGTATTTTTGGAAACAATCATAATTTTTCAGTCTGGTGCCACTAGTGGTGCAGAAATGACACTCTTCACCTTTACAAATAGAAGAAAGAAAAGAAGATCCCAGAGGAAGAGAGTATAAGGTCAGGTCATGCTTTATTGTGATGATATTGCGAACGTCTTTCTGTTCGTACGGTGCTAATCCACTAATTTCCTTGTTATGTACACATGTAACCTGATGTAAACCTTTCCTCAGTGTTCCAATCTCACCTTTGCAGGCAAATGACTTCAATAACTCTAATCTCAGCTAACATAATTCTGAGCCCCAATAACTCTGTTCCTGCAGGCGCTGCCTGGGTAAATACGTTTTTAAAAATGTTAATTGCATTTGATGGCCGGCCTCAACCTAATATGATAATGGCATTACATGGATGTAAAAAACAACGATAATTTAAATGCTAATTGGAACATCCTGGCATATTAAGTCATTTTTAAAAAACAGAGAAAGAAAAAAGTAAATCCTGATAGCGATTGCCGTTTGAAGAGCCGAGATTTAATGAAATTAAACTAAGTGGCTTTTTCTCCTTTTATTCTTCTCTCCCTCTCTCTCTTCTTCCTTTTTCTTTGGACGGAGGGACAAAGAGGCCGTTTTAAAGCAGGAGTCGCGCTTGTCTGATGTGATTAGTGGCTCGGCTGGTGTTGGTAATGGGAGATAAAGCCGGATGTCCTTGAAACAACAAAGCCAGCACCACAAGTAGCTTATTAAACAAGAAACAAGCGGCGTTCAAATGCATGCAAATCGCGCCGAGAAAGCCCGCTTTACAGAATGCCGTGTCAAGTCCGAACTAGAGACATCCACAAAGGGAGGACTCGCACATGAAACAGGCCCGACGAGATGGTCAACAGCAGAAGCGGTCTAACGAGGGTCTGAGAAACTTGACATGAAGGATGCCGACTCAATCAGCGATTTTAAACGGAACGAGGGCTCTGCGAGCATGTAATGGAAGAAACAAATTGGACCAGTCAAGTCCAACTGATCAGCGCCGATCCGGGTAGAAACGAGCCAATTCTCTGTAATTACCTGCATTGTGAAAAGAACATCCTGAAAGGGGGTGTGAGGCCACTAGAAGGACAGCAGCAAACAGAACAAGTGGCACAGATGGCAGCAGACAGTTTGATTGACAGGGAGACCCATCATACTCCCACGCACATCTAAGAAAAGCCTCGTTACACGAAAGTCATTTGATCCTTTTCGTTTAAACCTCAGCATTTCTTTTCATTTAGGATCACGGATAATTGCTCTGTTCCAAAACATAACGAGCGGCAGCATCGTACGGTCGTTCCAGAAGCCAGGAGCCTTAAAAGGCAGCTGCCTACGTAGGCAGGACATTGGCTTTTGGAACGGAGCTAATACCAGCTGCAATATAATGACAATAACAAAAGTCCAGAGACTCACAGACATGGCAGGCTGACCATGTTTCACATCACACTCCTCAATAATAGATGTCGTTGAGAACTCCACTTTGGGAGAGATTCCCTAGGGGAACGAGACAGGAGAGATAGAGAGCAGGAAAAAAAAAAAAAAAAGCATCACAAAACTTTTCGAATGATGAAAAGACAGAGGGCAAATGCAGATAATAACACTCTTGGCAGATCAATTTACCAAAACAATCTACGTCTTCAAGCAAATAGCGGGAAAATGGGACCGGCTTTTAAGATGCATCAGAGATATGACAAAAACGCTGAAAGGAAGACACACGCACGGGGAAGGAGATGGATCTCTTCATCAGAATCTCTCTCTCTGGGCCGGGGCTTCTGGGAGTCAAACGAGGGCCTGGATACAGAAACACCCGGGTGTCATCTTCAAACGTGGCCAGGATCTCACCCTCTGCACAATCAAATAAAAAATACATGATGGAATGGTAAATTCTGTCTGTTTTCTTGACAGCTCTGGTTAATCAAGTTGTTTCAGGGTAATAAAGCTGTTTCTTTGCATTTTAAAGCAATAACGCAGGAACAGAACCGAATGAGTGTCAGATTGTGTGCAAAAAAAATAAAATAAAAAAAACTCAGCCCAAGAGACCTCCATCAAAAGCAGCATGATTTATGCATACAGTAATGAGACTGCTAGGTCCAATAATGTATGTATTCCCTTGCTGATGTTGTTTAATTTTTGAAATTGTACTAGCAGGTCTGAGAATTCAGGCGTTGCGTCAACTGCAAAAGCTGGAGCGTTCAATCAAAGCTAAGCTCAAATGTAATGTTTTCACTTTACAGCACTATGTTGGAGAACTCAATCTACTGTCTCAAATATCTGTCAGCATTACAGCTGGAATGAATGTGGAACCTTACCTGGAGGAACGAGCTGAATGAGCTCTAAAGATGTTGTATCATCTGCAGTGGAGGAAAAAAACATGACAGAAAGGTATATAAGTTTATTGATCTGAAGCTTATGAAAGAACACAGGACAAACTGAAAACAGCACGAAGGATTCTTACTCTGCAGATGCTCAGCTACAGCACCCGGGTCAACCACTCCCACAAAGGTCTGTTGTAGAGAATAGGAGAGGAGAGAAAACAAAGAAAGACAAATAGTAAGATAGCATTTGTCAAAGGCTAAAATTAATTCAAGTGGTTTTGATAAAGTCTCACCTTCACAAACACCATTTTTTCATGCAGCAGCAGAGGGAAAACTGGAGGAACACACTTGGACTTCTGGTACTGGCCCATTATCCGAACACTAACATAAATGTCCTCTTGGGATGGCAGCACCACCCCTGGACAAGTGATCTATAGGAGAACAAATATTTTATATCTAATTTTAATCTTTCATAGAACTTTGCCATTACATCATACACACAGTACGTGAGGCATACATTTTGTCATCAGCAGGTTTCACATCAAATTTTCTAGTTTTGTGCACATTTAAGCATTTTACTTTGTATAAAAAAGTTCCACAAAAATATTGAAGTCAGCATGAAACAGAAGTTAAAATAGTATTTTCTTCTCTGTTGTGATGTATATCCGAGTGAAACAGCTTCTGGAATGAGTATAAATGTAGGGTGGGACTTGATTTCATCCTTTGGGAATTGATTGGATCATAGGAAGTTGGGCTTTGCTAACTAAATTTAGGCTGATCTGAATGGCAGTCAATTGTGGAGGATATTTAATCCCATTTAGTTGTCGTTTTGAGGGGGAGGGGACGTTAACGTTTTTGATTAAAGATTACGAGGGCACATAATATAAATGAAAAATAAAGATGTTCGCGGATAAATCATTTATTATATTTTTATCATAAAATAATAATATATATATTTTTTATATTTAGAATATTTATAACTTCGAGATTTTCCTATGAGGTTTTTATATGGGGAAATATACTTTAGGGTTCATTTACTTTAGGGTCACATCACTTGATTTTTTAAGGCTACGTCCACACGAAGCCGGAGCTTACCCTATCCGATCTTTTTTTTTTTTCCTCATCTCAAGAAATATCTGCGTCCACACGAAACCACTGAAACGACTCAAAACGATGTAGTATACATGCCAGACCATTATGTGGCGCTGTAATTCTGCCACAGAGATGCACTTAAAGCAGCGAATAAGACTTGGAGCACGCGCATAAACCTTGCGCGCTGTATACAAACTATAGTAAAGCTTAGAAATAACGCTTTATTTTGGCTCAGTAGCCTCTGCAGCACGAACACAAGCATTTAGAGTCTGCTATTGGTGTTGTTGTTGCTGTTTTGTGCTGTTAGCGGCGTCTGACTTGGGTCAACACGTGGGGTGATGACGTCATCGTTTTCGTCGTTTTCAGATTTATCCACTCTGGGACCCAGTTTCAAAAAACAGCGGTTTCACCTTCCGAAAACGCCGGATCCGTGTGGACGAAACGCCTATCCAATACAAAATTTGTGCGTATTCACAAAAACGCATCTCCGTGTGGACGGGGCCTAAGACACATTAACCCCTTCAGACCCTGAGGTCACTGGAATGGATATCACATGTTTTTTTAGTTTAAACCAATAACATTTTATGTTTTATAATATGATTACTACCTGTTGACTGATTGTTCCCTGATCAAAACCAATCACAATGAAGATATGACCCC
This sequence comes from Megalobrama amblycephala, assembly GCF_018812025.1. Classification (NCBI taxonomy): domain Eukaryota; kingdom Metazoa; phylum Chordata; class Actinopteri; order Cypriniformes; family Xenocyprididae; genus Megalobrama; species Megalobrama amblycephala. The sequence goes on from NC_063055.1 coordinate 10,273,383, forward strand.
TAACTTAATCCGATTGAGATTCAGGCATCACAAAAGACAGGCATAGCTAACCAACTATGCAGGAAAAGGATGAAGCCCCCTTTTTACCTTTTATATGCACATTTCAAAAGTTCAAATATTCATATTCAAAGTTATTTTGAAGATCTTTCAGAGTTGCAGAATAGGAAGTTTAATGTCCATCACAATGGACAACAGGGCTGCGTTCAGCCCCGACAAAACGTTGCAAAACGTTTTTTTAAACGAAACGGTGGTGCATTGAACACCCTGTTCTGATTACGCAAGAGTTGCAACTATGGCAGCTGAGAAGGCCATTCTTTGTGTTCCTTTTGAAGAATTTTCAGAGCCTGATGAAGTCGGTATAAATATGTTTTTAATACTACAAAATACGCTGCCCGCTGGATGTTACAGTCACTGCCCTTGCCGTCCAGAATAAAAGAAAACACATCAATTAAGAAAGCACTTAATTACCATTGCGTATGAAATTTGGTATTTAAATAAACTTGCCTTGCAATGAAGCTAAAAATATAAACAACTACATCATCATGTTGATATGCTATATTTTTACTATAAAACTCTTACGACAAACATGTCTTCTAATATCTTCAATTGTTGTGTATACTGAGCTGCAGTGGACACATTTGTAAACGACTTTACTTGGACCCATTGTGCGAGCTGTCTCTTTAATACCGTGTGGTTTATATACATGTTTCTGCTGATTGGGCTGACATTTTTGACACACCCACCAAACAAGAGAAAACGTATCTCAAACCCCGTTGCACACCGTTTCCAGGAAACGTGTCATTCAACCCGGAAACCGTAGCAAAACGTTGTGCACCGGTTTGAGCTTGAACGTGCCCCAGGTCTTGAAAGATATCAGCAGGAACCTCATGAATTAGTTGCGTTCCAGGTTGTAAAATTTGTGCAAGCACTTCAAAGCTAAAATACAGAGCTAAAACTATATCGTTTTATAAGCATTTATGTTAAGTAATTATTATTAATATGATTTAATAATTAAATCATATTTACAAACTTACAAAGCACTTACAAAGGCGATCATAAGACCCTTATTCCTCACCTGGTATCGTTTAAAGCCCTTTGAAGCTGCACTGAAACTGTAATTTTGACCTTAAAATGTCTGGAGGCCATTGAAGTCCACTATAAGGAATAATCCTGGAATGTTTTCATCAAAAACCTTAATTTCTTTTTGACTGACAAAAGAAAGACATGAACATCTTGGATAACATGGGGGTGAGTAAATGATCAGGAAAATTTTATTTGAAAGTGGACTAATCCTTTAACACTAGTTCAACACTAGTTCACTCTACCAAACTCTAGTATGGTAAAAATATGAGGATTTTTATGTTTCTTTAGTCGGGGTTACCATTGTAACTTAGTGGACATGTAAAAAATTTGTTGGCAAAAGTTTCTTTTTTTAGATTCATTTCTACTTTAAAGGGTTAGTTGACCCAAAAATGAAAATTCTGTTATTTATTACTTACCCTCATGCCGTTCCACACCCGTAAGACCTCAGTGTGTTGAATCTGCTGTTTGGAGCGCCAAAGTCACGTGATTTCAGCCGTTGGCAGTTTGACACGCGATCTGAATCATGATTCGACACACTGATTCATTTATGCTCCGAATCTTCATGAAGCAGTGTTTTGAAATCGGCCATCGCTAAATAAGTCGTTATTTTGTTTTTTTGGCGCTCCAAAATTATTCTCGTCGCTTTATAATATTAATATTGAACCACTGTACTCACATGAACCGATTTAAATATGTTTTTAGTAACGTTACCTTTATGGATCTTGAGAGAGGAAGTGTCATTGCTCCCTATGGAGGCCTCAGGCTGCATTCACACGGGGCGCCGGCGTTAACGCTTCTCGTTTACTTTGAATGGGTGACGTCATGCGTTGCCGAACTGAATTGTGGGTTCCGTCGCGTCGCTTCACTCGCGTTGCAAGCGGCAGAAGTTGAAGATTTCTCAACTTTTCAAGCGCCAACGCAGGCGTCATCCAATCAGATCGCCCTATGCAAATACCCTAGAGCAGTCGCAGCCAACTGCGTTCGTGCAACACCGGGAAGTAATGTGATTGGCTGTAATCACTATAACGGTCACGTCAGCACAAGCTTCAGACACGCCCTCCGTCAAGCGTTGACGCTGACGCCCCGTGTGAATGCAGCGTCACGGAGCCATCGGATTTCAACTAAAATATCTTAATTTGTGTTCCGAAGATTAACGACGGTCTTACGGGTGTGGAACGGCATGAGGGTAAGGCTGCATTCACACGGGGCGCCGGCGTTAACGCTTCTCGTTTACTTTGAATGGGTGACGTCATGCGTTGCCGAACTGAATTGTGGGTTCCGTCGCGTCGCTTCACTCGCGTTGCAAGCGGCAGAAGTTGAAGATTTCTCAACTTTTCAAGCGCCAACGCAGGCGTCATCCAATCAGAT